>NW_026000196.1:19923665-20065804 GCF_001458135.2 Marmota marmota marmota
AGAATAGCAAAAACAATGCTAAGCAGGAAGTGTGAATCAGGCGGTATAGCGATACCAGACTTCAAACTATACTACAGAGCAATAGTAACAAAAACAGCATGGTACTGTTCTTCTTTTTCTATGGCTTTGAGATGTAATGTTCAGTCAATATTTGTTGACTTTTTCTTCTTTTAAGGAATTAACTCTATGATAGGAAAAGACATACATAGGCTGAAGGTGAAAGGTTGGGGAAAATCATACACTCACATGGACCTCAGAAGCAAGCAGGGGTGGCCATACTCATATCAAATAAAATTGACTTCAAGCCTAAGTTAATCAAAAGGGATAAAGAAGGACACTATATACTGTTAAAGGGAACCATTCATCAACAAGACATAACAATCATCAATATATATGCCCCAAACAATGGTGCTGCTATGTTCATAAAACAAACTCTCTTCAAGTCAAGAGACAAATAGACCACAATACAATAATTATGGGAGACTTTAATACACCTCTCTCTCCACTGGACAGATCTTCCAAACAAAAGTTGAATAAAGAAACTATAGAACTCAATAACACAATTAATAACCTAGACTTAACTGACGTATATAGAATATATCAACCATCATCAAACGGATATACTTTTTTCTCAGAAGCACATGGATCCTTCTCAAAAATAGACCATATATTATGCCATAGGGCAACTCTTAGCAATTATAAAGGAGTAGAGATAATACCTTCATCTTACCCGATCATAATGGTATGAAACTGGAAATCAACAATAAAAGAAGGAAGAAAAACTCCTACTCACTTGGAGAATGAACAATATGTTACTGAATGAACAATGAGTTACAGAATACATCAAGGAGGAAATTAAAAAATTATTAGAGATAAATGAAAACACAGACATGACATAACAGAATTTATGGGAAACTATGAAAGCAGTACTAAGAGGAAAATTCATTGCTTGGAGTTCATTCCTCAAAAAAAGAAAAAACCAACAAATAAATGATCTCGCACTTTATCTGAAAGCCCTAGAAAAAGAAGAGCAAAACAACAGCAAATGCAGTAGAAGGCAAGAAATAATTAAAATCAAAGCTGAAATCAATGAAATCGAACTAAAAGAAACAATTGAAAAAATTGACAAAACTAAAAGTTGGCTCTTTGAAAAAATAAATAAGATTGACAGACCCTTAGCCATGCTAATGAAGAGAAGAAGAGATAGAACTCAAATTACTAGCATACGGGATGAAAAAGGCAATATCTCAACAGACACTACAGAAATACAGAAGATAATTAGAAATTATTTTGAAACCTTATACTCCAATAAAATAGAAGATAGTGAAGGCATCGATAAATTTCTTAAGTCATACGATCTGCCCAGATTGAGTCAGGAGGATTTACACAACTTAAACAGACCAATATCAATTGAGGAAATAGAAGAAGACATCAAAAGACTACCAACCAAGAAAAGCCCAGGACCGGCTGGATATACAGCAGAGTTTTACAAAACCTTTAAAGAGGAAATAATACCAATACTTTTCAAGCTATTTCAGGAAATAGAAAAAGAGGGAGTACTTCCAAATTCATTCTATGAGGCCAACATCACCCTGATTCCTAAACCAGACAAAGACACTTCAAAGAAAGAAAACTACAGACCAATATCTCTAATGAACATAGATGCAAAAATCCTCAATAAAATTCTGGCAAATCGATACAAAAACATATCAAAAAAATCATGCACCATGATCAAGTAGGATTCATCCCTGGGATGCAAGGCTGGTTCAATATACAGAAATCAATAAATGTAATTCACCACATCAATAGACTTAAAGATAAGAACCATATGATCATCTCTATAGATGCAGAAAAAGCATTTGACAAAATACAGCATCCCTTTATGTTCAAAACACTAGAAAAACTAGGGATAATAGGAACTTACCTCAACATTGTAAAAGCTATTTATGCTAAGCCTCAGGCGAGCATCATTCTAAACGGAGAAAAATTGAAGGCATTCCCTCTAAAATCTGGAACAAGACAGGGATGCCCTCTCTCACCACTTCTATTCAACATAGTTCTCAAAACACTGGCCAGAGCAATTAGACAACTGAAAGAAATTAAAGGCATAAAGATAGGAAAAGAAGAATTTAAATTAGCATTATTTGCTGATGGCATGATCCTATACCTAGCAGACTCAAAAGGTTCTACCAAGAAACTTCTAGAACTAGTAAATGAATTAAGCAAAGTGGCAGAATTCATGCATAAATCAAAGGCATTCCTATATATCAGTGACAAATCCTCTGAAATGGAAGTGAGGAATTAACTCTATGCAATAAACTTTCCTCTTAGTTCTGCCTTCATAGTGTCCCAGAGATTCTGATATGTTGTATCAGTGTTCTCATTTACCTCTAAGAATTTTTTAATCTCCTCTTTAATGTCTTCTGTAATCCATTGTTCATTCAATAGCATATTATTTAGTCTCCAGGTGTCGGAGTAGCTTTTTAAAAAATTTTATCATTGATTTCTAATTTCATTCCATTTTGATCTAATAGAATGCAGGGTATTATCTGTACTTCTTTGTATTTGCCACCACACCCAGCTGAAAATATTTTGAAAGCTAAGACCATTAACATTCAGAGTTATTATTGAGACATGATTTGTATTCCCAGTCATTTTTGTTTATTTTTGGTAATTTAATTTGACTTGGTTTCTCCTTTGATTGGTTTTTTTCTTTAGTGTAATACTTTTCTTTGCTTATTTTCATTGTTGTTTTTCGTTTCCTCCTCATGCAATATTTTGCTTTGTGGCATAATATATGGTTTATTTTAAAGAAGGATTCATGTACTGCTGAGAAGAAAGTGCATTCAGTCATTAATAGATGAAATATTCTATATATGTTTGTTAAGTCTAAGTTATTGATTGTATTATTGAGTTCTACAGTTTCTTTGTTTAGCTTTTGTTTAGAAGATCTATCCAGTGGTGAAAGAGATGTGTTAATCCAGAATTACTGTGTTGTGGTCTATTTGACTCTTGAACTTGAGAAGAGTTTGTTTGATGAAAATAGGTGCTCTATTTTTGGGGGCATATATATTTATAATTGTTATGTCTTGTTCATGTATGTTTCCCTTAAGCAGTATGTAATATCCTTCTTTATCCCTTTTGATTAACTTTGGCTTGAAGTCTACTTTATTTTATGTGAGGAAGGAAACCTCTGCTTGTTTCTGCAGTCCATGTGAATGGTATGTTTTTTTCCCAATCTTTCATCTTCTTCAATCTGTGGATGTCTTTTCCTAGGAGATGAGTCTTTTGAAGGTAGCATATTGTTGGGTCTTTTTTTTTTTTTATCCAATCTGCCAGTCTATGTCTTTTGATTGGTGAGTTTATTTTATTTTTCCCTTGGAAAGTTTTTTTTTTTAATTTAAAATATATTTTTAGTTATAGATGGACACGATTTCTTTATTTGCTGAGGATTGAACCCAGTGTCTCACACATGCTAGATGAGCACTCTCACACTGAGCCACAACCCAGCCCCTTGGAAAGGTTTTTGAGCCTTTTTTCCATGATATTTATAAGTTTTTCTGAGTATTAAATAAATGTTTGTTTTTTAAAGGCAAGAGAAATTCACCAAATAACTCTTCTAACAGTTCTATTGTTTTAAAAAATGTGAAGCCATACTAAAAATCATCATTTTTTGAGACAGTCATAATACCAATAAAGCTGTATTATGTCCTATGGTTATGTTAACGAATCTCCACACACTTGTGGCTTAACTCACAGTTTCTGTGGGTCAGAAGTCTGGGCATAGCTTACTGGGTCACAGTTTCTGTGGGTCAGAAGTCTGGGCATAGAACTTACAGGTTCTCACAAGATTGTAATCAAGGTATCAGAAGGGCTGTGTTCTCATCTGGAGGCTCAATTGGGAAAGAATGTGCCTTCAAGATTTTTTGGTGTTGCCAGGATTTATTTGCCGTGGCTGTATGATGAGGATCCCCACTCTTAGCTTATAGTCACTGTTGGATCCTAGAAGCTGAGTTAAGATCCTTGCTATATATATTTCTTCAAAATAACTGTTTACTTCAAGCCAGCAAGGAGACTTCCTCACTTCATTCTGCTAGGATGGAGTCTTATATAGCACAACCATTGCAGGAGTGGTTGTCCATCACCTTTGCTATGTCCAATGGGACACAGAGTCACACAAAAGTATGGAAACAAATGAAGGAAATAAGTGGAAGCCCCTTAGGTTTGTCTGCTGTATGAGTCTATGAAATTTATATATACATGTATTTTAGTACTGGGGATAGAACCCAGGTACTCTCAACCACGAGCCACATCCCCAGCCCTTTTCCTTTTTTATTTTGAGACAGAGTCTCACTAGGTTGCTTACAGCCTCACTAAGTTGCTGAGGCTGCTTTTGAACTTGTAATCCTCCTGCTTCAGTCTCCTGAGCTGCTGGGATTACAGGTGTGTGACACCATACCCAGCTGAAAATATTTTGAAAGCTAAGACCATTAACACTCAGAGTCATTATTGAGACATTATTTGTATTCCCAGTCATTTTTGGTAATTTAATTTGATTTGGTTTCTCCTTTGATTGGTTTTTCCTTTAGTGTAATACTTCCCTTTACTGATTTTCATTGTTGTTTTTCGTTTCCTCATATTTTGCTGAGGATGTTCTGTAGTGCAGGCTTTCTAGTTGTAAATTCTTTTAACTTTTGTTTATCACGGAAGGTTTTTATTTCATCATCAAATCTAAAGCTTAATTTTGCTGGATATGATTCTTGGTTGGCATCCATTTTCTTTCAGAGACTAGTATATGTTGTTCCAGTATCTTCTAGCTTTGAGGGTCTGGGTTGAAAATCTACAGATATCCTAATTGGTTTCTCGCTATATGTAATCTGATTCCTTCCTCTTGTGGCTTTGAAATTCTTTCTTTATTCTGTATGCTAGGCATTTTCATTATAATGTGGCTTAATGTAGATCTGTTGTGATTTTGTACATTTGGTGTCCTGTAAATTCTCTTGTATTTAATTTTCCAATTCATTCTTCATGTTTGGAAAATTTTCTGATATTATTTCATTGAATAGATTGTTCATTCCTTTGGTTTGTAACTGTATGGCTTCCTCTATCCCAATAATACTTAAATTTGTCTATTTATGTTATCCCATAATTCTTTAATGTTCTGATCATGGTTTCTTACTGTCTTCACTGAGTGGTCAACTTTATTTTCAAGATTATATATTTTGTCTTCATTGTCTGAGGTTCTGTCTTCCAAGTGATCTAATCTGTTGGTGATACTTTCTATTGAGTTTTTAATTTGGTTTATTGTTTTCTTCATTTCAAGGATTTCTTTTTTTTCTTTAGAACTTCTATCTCATTATTGAAATAATCTTTTGTTTCCTGTATTTGCTTATGTAGCTCTTTATTTAAATGATCTTTTGTTGCCTGTATTTGCTGTCTTATATAATCCTTTAATTCATAGAACATTTTAATTATGTACATTCTGAACTCCTTCTCTGTCATGTCTTCTGTTGTGCTGGCCATGGATTCTAATAATGTAGTGTCTTGATTTGTTTGGGGCACTTTCTTCCCTTGTTTTTTCATGTTGTTGTCTCTTCCCTTCTAGCACTGCAGATCCGAGGTGTTATAGTTTTTATCCTATAGGCTTATAATGTCCTTGAAGAGTTCCAATACCTCTCCTTTAAGGGGGAGAATAATATTAACAGAAACTCAAACAATATACAGCCTTAAACCAAATAGCTGCTACTATGACATTTACTGTTTTGTCACAATATACAGAAATGGTGAGTTCAATTATTATCTACAATATAAACAGTAGTTTTGCAAAAGGGTCTATAGTTTCTGATGGTGGACCAGGGGTGGAAAACCGGGGGTGGGTTGTAGGATGAGATATTAAAGAGGTAGAAGGTGAGGATATAGAGTTACAAGATCTTACAAAGTATGAAAGAGGAATCTAAAGAAGTTGACTAGTAGCAGGAGAAAAGGGAGAAAGTGATTTTGGGGAGACAAGCAAGTGGGAAGACAATAGACGGAGTACAAAAAAACAAACATAAAAATTAAGAAAAATAAGGGCTGGGGTTGTGGCTCAGTGGTAGCACACTTGCCTGACATGTGTGGGGCACTGGGTTCGATTCTCAGTACCGCATATAATTAAATAAAATAAAGGTCTGTCAACAACTAAAAAAATTAAAAAATAAATTAAGAAAAATTAAAAAATGTAAAAATAGGAGATAAAAGAATATACAACACAACTGTAATATACTAGTCAGACACTCCAGACCTCAGTGGCCTAATTCATGAAAAGTACTTGGTTTCACAAATGTTGGGGATGTGAGGGTGGGAGAAGAGAGAAAAAAGAAGAAAAAAAATCTCAAAGGAAAATACTAGGATTGTTTTTGTTGGAGTTCAGTGTCTTTCCTGCTTCCCTTCTAATCCAATAGGTGGAGTTGTCTGTTGTTTACTGGTATCTTCATCCTCAAAATGGTGAAGGTTATTAGGGTGGGAGGGTTGGTCTTGGGAGTGGAGCTCCTGGAGATGGGGTGTAGCACTTGTTAGTCCTGATGAGAGACTGCACCCCAAGGATCACCTTTGCTGACGACTCCTGTGATGTGGGCTCCTGGTCTTATCTTCTTATATCGCCTGTAGGCCTCACAATTCCTGGTCTTTAATTTAGTCTCTGAACTATATATGTCACTCACCTCTTCCCTTTCTACTTCTCAGTCAGGAACATCTCTCTACCTGTCACGGAGAGCTGTTTTGTATTGGGCAGTTCAGGGCCAGGCTTTGTAAGCTAGAACTGGCCACATAGCCGCAAGCACTATGCCAGTTTAGTGGCTGCAGGGAAGAAGGGGGTTTTGGGGACTATAGGTATCTTGATGTTGTTTCTGGTCCCCAGCCGATGTCCCAAGCTGGGAGTTGCCCCAACTAAAGATGACAACAAAGGTGTCCCAAGATGGAGGTGGCTACTTTCAGAGATGGGGTATAGGGTAGGGTTGGGCCAGGTCATGACATTGGGTGGCATGTTCACAGATGTAGCTCTGTGGCATGCAATGTTGTGGCTGGAGGCTGTCTCCAGTCCCTGTCCTGTGCCCCCAGTGCAGGCTACCATGTGTAGTGAACTGTGGCAGTGGTTGCAGTGTCCCAAGATGGAGGTGACCGGGGAGCCCCACATTTATAGATGGCGGTCCACATGGGAGTGGCGACTGGAGGTCCTGTGCGGGTGAATGGCCAGGGGTCCTGCGCAGGCACTGATGCCAGTGGTCCTGCTCTGGCACAGTGGCTGGAGGTCCTGCATGGGTGAGCTGCCGGGAGTCCTGTACTGATGCTGAGGCCTGGCAATCTGTGCAGGCATGGCAGCCAGGATTCTTGCATAGGAGCAGCTGTTGGGGGTCCTCTAAAAACTCGCAGAGAAACAGTATTTCCACCACTAGAATCCCAAGTCACGGAGTGTCACAGAATGCATCCTCACTCTAGTCCGCCATCTTGGATCCCCCTAGAGTTGAATTTTTTAACAATAATAGTGTATTTGTTTATTTCTCTGTGAGATTTTATCAGTTTTTGATTTACATGTTTTGATGTTCTGTTGTTAGTCACATAAACATTGATTGTTGTGTATCTAGAATTGACCCCTTTATCATTCAGTAAAGTCCTTCTTTATCCCTGATGATTTTTCTGTTCTGTAGTTTGATCTGCCTGAAATATAGATGTTGGGTGCAGAGCAGGCTGAACTGTGTTGTCTGCAGGGCAGGCTGAACAGATGTTGGCTGCAAGATAGCCCACACACTCAAACCCCCCCTATCTGGTCTTTTATCACCTGTTTGCCTCAAGTCTGAACATTCAACCCTGCTCAAGGCTGAACACTTAACCCCCCCTTGGGCCAACAAGGCAGCTTGCAGACCCAGAGGCCCCATTAGATTTGGGCTATAAAAACTCCCTCCTGCCAGGCCCCCCTCTCTTGCTCTCTCTCTCTTGCTCTCTTTGTCTTTCTTGCGCATGCTCTCCGTCTCTCTCTTGCTCTTGCTCTCTCCCTCTTCATCTCTCCTTCTCTCTCTCTCTCTCTCTCTCTCTCTCTCGCTCTCCTTCTTTCCTTTCTCTTTGTTGCACTGCTGCAATAGAGATCTTTTGGTTGCACCGAGTGTTGTGGTCACTTTCCTTTCAATAGATATTCCAGCTTTCTTTTGATTAGTGTTAGCATGTGTATCTTCTACATTCCTTTACCATTAATCTATAGCTGTCTTGACATTTAAAGCAGAAAACCAGCAAAGGCATAGCTGAACTCAACAATACCATCAATCAACCAGATATACCTGACATCTACTAACAACTTCATCCAGCAACAGGAGAATACACATTCTTTCCAAGCTCCTGTGAACATACACCAAATAGGCCACATTCTGTACTACAAAACACAATTTACAAGTTTAAAGAAATAGAAATAATTCAATGTATGCTCTCAGATCACATTGGAAACCAGTAACAGAAAAATGGTGTTGTATTATTTCATCACTGTGACCAAAGACTAGACAGGAACAACTTAAAGGAGGAAAAGTTCATTTTGGCTCAGAGTTTCAGAGGTTCAATCCATGGTTGTGCATTCCATAGCTCTGGGCCCAAGGAAATGCAGAACATCATGGTGTAAAGGCATGGGAGGAGAAAGCTGCTCAGGACACTACAACCAGGAAGCAGGGAGGTGGGGTAGAGGGAGAGTGCTTCTCTCACCAAGAACAAAATATAAACCTCAAAAGCACACCCCAGTGACCTATGTCTTTCAGTCACACCCCACCTGCCTATAGCTACAACCCAGTTAATTCATATCCATGGAATAATTCACCATTAGGTTACAATTCTCATATTATAATCATTTCACCTCTGAACATTCTTGTTTGATCTCACACATGACCTTATGGAGACACTTCATATCTAAATCATAACAGATGGTTGGTAAACAACAAAATACCCAGGGTTTAAACAAGAAACTTCTAAGTAATACTTAGGCCAAAGAAGAAATCTCAAGAAAAAATTAAAAATATGCTGAACTAAATGAAAATTCAATTTACTGAATCTCAGGATGCAGCAAAAGCAGTGATTAGAAGGAAATGTATGGCACTGAATGCACACATTAGAATAAATCTAAACTCAATCAATGCTTCCACCTCAGCAAATTTGAAAAATAAAAGCAAATTAAATACGATGTAATCAATGAAAGGAAATAACAAAAAATAGAGCAGGAGTCAATGAATTTGAAAACAGGAATTCAATAGAGAAAATGAAAATAAATCAATGAAAATAAAAGCTGCTTCTTTGAAAAGATCAACAAAATCAGTAAGCCTCTACTAAGGCTAATTAAGAAAAACTAGACATGACAAAATTTATTTATATGCCAATGCTCCTCAAATTATTTTATGATTCCAAATTCAAACTATGAGACCAGTATCACCTGATATCAAAACCAGATAAAGACATATCAAGAAAAGAAAACTACAGATGTCTTTTGAAATGAAAGCAGGGACATCACTACAGATCTTTTCAGCATTAACAAGATAGTAAAAGAATACTATGAACCAAGGCTGAGACAGGAGGATCCCGAGTTCAAAGCCAATCTCAGCAACTTGGCAAGGCTATAAGTAACTTAGCAGACCCTATCTCTAAGGAAAATATATTTAAAAAAGAATACTGTAATACAAGTCTATGCCCACAAATTTAATAACCTAGATAAAATGAAACAATTATTTTAAATACACCATCTGCCAAAACTCTCAAAAGAAGAAGTAAGACAATCTGACTAGGCCTGTATTTGGTTAAAAGACCTAGTTAAAACAAAAACAAAAACAAAAACACAACAGACCATTTTCTCTCATTAAAAAATCCTAAACAAGGGGCTGGGGCTGTAGCTCATGGTAGAGCACTTGCCTTGCACATGTGAGGCACTAGGTTCAATCCCCGGCACCACATAAAAATAAATAAATAAAGATATGATGTCCATCTACAACAACAACAATAAAAAAATATTTTTAAGAAATCATCAACAAAATACTAGCAAATTAAATTTAAAAACTTATAAAAGTAAATATGAACATAGTCAAATGAGATTTATTCCAGGTATTCAAGGCTCATTCAACATTCAAAAACCAATGTAAATTTCAATACATCAACAGGCTAAAGAAGAAACATAATATGATAATATCAATAAACATGGAAAAAGGGTTTGACAAAATAGAATACTCATTCTTGATAGTAATAAAAGTTAAAAAAACTCAGCAAACTAATAATAGAAGGGAACTTTCTCAAATTGATAAGGAATATTTACAAAAACCCTAGAGCTGACATCATACTTAATGATTACAAACTGGAAGCTTTTCTGCTAAAATCAGGAACAAAGATCAGGAACCACTTCTTCTCAAAATTATATTAGAAGCCCTAGCTAATGCAACAAAACAAGAAAAATAAATGTTATACAGATAAGGAAGGAAGAAATAAAATTGTCTTTTCCACAGATAACAGATAATATGATCATTTATGTAGAAAATCCAAACCACTGACAACAAAAACAAAAAATCTACTGGAACTAATGGGTGATTACAGTAAGGTTGACAGACACAAAGTTAATATATGAAAGTCAATGATTTTACTCTGTAACAGGAATGAACAAGTAGAATTTGAAATTAAAAAAACCATGTTACAATTTATATCAACATCTCCCAAAAGTGAAATACTTAGGTATAAGTTTAATAAAATAATTTACAATCTATGTGAGAAAACTTTAAAAGCTCTGGTGAAAAAAAAATAAAACTAAATAAATGAATAGATACTCCATACTCATATAGGAAGACTTAATTTTGTGAAGATGTCAATTCTTCCCAATTTGGGCTATAGATTCAATTCAATCTCAATCAAAATCACACTATGTTATTTTGTGAACATAAACAAGCCAATTCTAAAGTTTATATTAAAAGGCAAAAAAATAGACAATTCAACATTGAAGGAGAAAAACAAAGTTGGACAGCAAATACTACTTGACTTCAAGACATCATATAAAGGGGCTGGGGATGTGGCTCAAGTGGTAGCATGCTAGCCTGGCATGCGTGCGGCCCGGGTTCGAGCCTCAGCACCACATACAAAGATGTTGTGTCTGCCAAGAACTAAAAAAAAAGAAATATTAAAAATTCTGTCTCTCTCTCTCTCTCTTTAAAAAAAAAAGACATCATATAAAAGCTATAATAATTAAGACAGTGTGGAATCAGTGAACAAAGTGATAAGTAGGTCAATGGAATAAAATAAGAAGTCCAGAAATAGGCCTACATAAATACAGTCAACTTATTTAAGCAATACAATTGAGCAAAGAGTCTTTAACAATGACATCTATGCTCCAAAAATGAATGTGGACACAGGCTTTGCTCTTTTCACAAAAATTAACTCAAGCTTGATTGTATACCTAAATGAAAAACTATGAAAGTCCTAGAAGAAAATAGGAGAAAACCTAGATTATCCTATGTTTTGTGATGACTACTTTATGTATAACACCAAAGACATGATTCATGAAAGAAAAAGGTCAAAAGCTAAAGAAATAATTGATAAGTGGGACAGAATTTTTTAAAAAATTTCTGTGAGAGACACTGTCAAGAGGTTGAGAAGACAAGCCGGAGACTGAGAGTAAATATTTGCAAAATACATATCTCATAAAAGACTTATCTGAATTATACAGAGAGCACATAAAACTCATCAATAAGACAACAAGCAATCTGATTTAAAAATGGATAAAAGATCTGAACAGATCTGAATGGATAAAGATGGCAAATAAGCATAAGAAAAGATGTTCCACATCACTTGTCATCAGGAAAATGCAAATTAAACAATGAGATACCACTACATAACTGTTAGAGTGGCCAAAATCTAGGACATTGACAACACCAAATGCTGGCAAGGACATGGAGTAACAGGAACCCTCATTTATTGCTGGTGAGACTGCAAAATGGTATAGCCATTTTGGGATATAGATTGAAAGTTTTGTTTTTTTTTTTAAAACTTAACTCTTTAAAAACATACTCTTAGCAGATGATCAAGCAATTTCACTCCTTGTTATTGACCCAAATGAACAGAAAAACTGTCCACACAAAAAACTTAGCAACTTTGGGCTGGGGTCATGGTTCAGAGGTAGAACACTTGCCTAGCATGAGGCCCTGAGTTCCCAAGCACTGGGAAGAAGATGAAGAATAAGAAAAAGAGAAAAGATAAAGGAGCAGGAGGAAGATGAGGAGAGGGCAGGAGGAAGCAGTTTTATTCATAGGTGCCAAAACTTGGAAGCACTAAGATGGCCTTCAGTAGGCTAATGAATAAACTTCAATACATCCAGACAATATAATGTTATTCAATACTAAAAGGAAGTGAGTTATCAGGTGATGAAAAGATATGAAGATTTACCTAGTAAAAGAAGGTAATCTGGAAGGAACATACTGTATAATTCCAACTATTTGTTATTCTGGGAAAGGCAACACTATAAAGGTAGTAAAAAGATCAATGATTGACAAGATGGAGGAGTGAAAGAAGGGAAGTCTGATATGGGCAGTGAATATCTATCTTGTTGACTGTATTAATTATCTTAGCAAAGACAATTCTTTTATGTTTCATTAAGAGTTTGTGTGTGTGTGTGTGTATATGTGTGTGTGTGTGTGTGTGTGTGTGTGGTCTTGCTGCATTTTCTGATTGGTTCATCAATATACACATATACACATACTTGTTTCTTTTTTCACATTTTTTCTTATTATTATCCATTTGTTATTTTGTTGGGTTTTGTCTTTTGAGGATTAAGAATTTTTGTTTTGTTTTTTCCTTATGTTACTTTCTGTTCTTCTTCCACTAATAACCAAATTCTTTCATTCTTTCTATTTATTTTGCATTCTTTATGTGTTTTCTCCCTTAACATTCTAATACTTTTCTCTCCATTCATATATTGATTATTCTAGTCTTTCTTGTACCTGCCTATCCTATTTTCTTTCCTCTTAATAAACTGTATTTTTACCATTTTTAAGAACTATTTAATTTATAACATTTCTGTCCCCATCATACGTGCTGTTGCAGTTTTTAGTATTATGGATGGCAGAGTTGATACCAGCGCTAACTTTAGTGCTAGAACTAGGCCATGGCTGTTGTTAATTGCTGATCTCACCATTCCTGTTTTTATGGTAATTAGTGTTATAGATATCATAGTAGGCATCAGTTATTTAATTTAATGCTCTACATGGTTCACTGCTGTTACTGCTGTAGTTTGTTTTCCCCTCTTACGTGAGGTTCAGGGAATATACTAGAACCCTATAAGTTCACAGCATAGAAATTCTGCTGCTCAGCTACAGCTATATCCCAGCCAAGGGGCAGTGTACCTTGCTTCATATACAACCTAATCCACTTAAACTACAATAGTATTTTAACACAAAGAACAGAGGACAGAAAAAACCCCAAATCAATGAGAAAATAAGCATCTTTCTATAATAACCCTAACCCTAACCAACAAAGAAAATCCTGGGACCAGATAGATTTTCAGTTGAATTATGCCAGAACTTTAAAGAACTAATGACAATGCTTCTCAAATTATTTTATGAAGTATAAAGGTATAGAACACTTCCAAATTCAAACTTAGAGGCCAGTATCACCTGATATCAAAACCAGATAAGGACATATCAAGAAAACTATAGATCAATATACTTGATAAATATAAATGCAAAAATTCTCAATAAAATATTAGGAAATCATTTACAACAATATATTAAGAAGATTGTACATCATGATCAAGTTGAATTCATTCCTTGGATGCAAGGATGGTTCCATATATGCAAATCAATAAGTATAATTCATTACATAAATAGAATTAAGGACAAAAATCATGTAGTCATCTTAACAGATGAAGAGGAAGCCTTTGACAAAATTTGGCACCCATTCATGATAAATATACTGAAGAAACTAGAGATAGAGGGAATTTCCTCAACATTATAAAGGATATATATGACAAACTCAAACCCAACATCACAATGAATGAGGGAAAACTGAAAGCATTTCCTTTAAATTCAGGAACAAGACAAGGATGTCCCACTCTCAGCTCTCCTATTCAATATAGTTCTTGAAACTTTAGACAGATCAATTTGGCAATAGAAGGAAATAAAAGGTATACAAATAGGAAAGGAAGAAGTCAAAATATCACGCTTCTTCTTTTTTAAAAAAATTTTAAATTTGTTCTAATAAGTTAAAAATATCACTCTTTGCAAATGATATGTTGCTACATTTAGAAAATCCAAAAAGCCCCACCAGAAGACTTTTTATTAGAGCTAATAAACAAAGTCATAGGATATAAAATCAACATACAAAAATCAATAGCTTTCCTATACACCAACAATAAATTTTGTAAAAAAAAAAAAGAACCAGGAAAATAATTCCATTCATAATTGCCTGAAAAAACAAAACTAACAAACAAACAAACAAACAAACAAACAAAAACACTAGAAATAAATTTAACCAAGGAGGTGAAAGACTTCTACAAATAAAATGATAGCACATTAAAGATAAAAGAACTGTAGAAGACACAAGAAAGACCTCCCATGTTCATGGATAGGAAGAATTGCTAAAATGGCCATATTACCAAAGTGTTATACAGTTTCAACGAAATCTACATCAAAATACTAATGATGTTCTTCACAGAACTGGAAAAATAGTACTAAAATTCATTTAAAGAACAGGAGACCCAGTAGCCAAAGCAATTATAAGTCAAAAAAGTAAGGCTGGCAACATGATAATTGACCTTACATTATTCTATAAAACTATAGTAACAAAAACTGCATAGTACTGGCATAAAAACAGACACACAGACCAATAGAACAGAACATAAGACACAGAGATAAACCCACATAGATATAGTCATCTGATGTTTGACAAAGGTGACAAAACATACATGGAAGAAAAGACAACCTTTTAAACAAATGGTGCTGGGAAAACTATATATCCATATGTAGAAGAAGGAAGCTAAATCCCTATTTCTCACCTTGCACACAAGTCAACTCAAAATGGATCAAAGAGTTATGATTTAGTCCAGAAACTCTGCAGTACAGGTCAACATTTCAACATGTAGATGCAGGCTGTGACTTTCTCAATAAGACTCTAACAAATAATAATAGGAAATAATACCAAGGATTAATAAATTGGATGGCATCAAATTAAAAGCTTATACACAGCAAATCAAAGAATCAAGAGCATGAAGAGAGTGACTACAGAATGGGATAAAATATTTGATAGCTACTCTTCTGACAGGGGATTAATATTGTAAATATATGAAGAACTCAAATTTAATACCAACAAACAAATGAATAACCAATGAATAAATGGGTAAATTAACTACAAAGACACTTCTCAAAAGAAGTACGAATGGCCAACAAATATGTGAAAAAATGTTCAACATCTTTAGCGTTTAGAGAAATGCAAATAAAACTATCTCAGTCCAGTTAGAATTGCAGCAACTAAGAGTACAAATAACAATAAATGCTGGAGAGGATATAGGGAAAGATGAATACTTTACACTGTTGGCAGGATTGTAAACTAGTACAACCACTAAAGAATTCAGTATGGAGTTTTCTCAAAGACTAGGAATGGAACCATCACATGACCCAGATATACAACTCCTTGGTATTTATTCTACAGAATACACACATACCCATGTTTATGGTAACAACAACAACAACAAAAACTCACAATAGTCAAATTATGGAACCAGTCTAAGTGTACATCAATGTATGGATAAAGAAATGTGGTATGTATATACCATGGGTTTTATGCAGCCATAAAGAAGACTGAAATTATGTTATTCACAGGTAAATGTATGGAACTGAAGAACACCATATGAAGTGAAATGAGTCAAATTCAGAAAATAAAGGTTTGTATGTTTTCTCTCATATTTGGAATTTAGAGAGAAAAAAATTTAGGGGGATCTCATGAAAGTAGAAGGGAGACCAGTAGAAAAGAGAAAGGGATCCGGGAGGAGGCAGGAGGAAAGGGAAAAGGGGAGATACTGGGGAATGAAACTGACCAAATTATAGTTATTTTGTGTGTACATAGAGTAACAAAAAATCCCATTATATGTAATTATAGTGCACTAATAAAAAGGAAAAATATATACTACTCTTGTGTGGAATGTTGATAATGGGGAGCTTGTGCATGTGTAGGGAAAGAGGTGAATGAGAACTCTTTTATCTTTCTGCTCAGTTTTGCTATAAACCTAAAATTGCTCTAGAAAATGTCTATTTAAAAAGAAAAAAAATGATCTACAAAGAGTTAATCAAATATGTCAACAATTTTCCAACTGTAAACTATAACTGTAATTTTGGAGAAAACTGTAAATAATTTTATTTTTTAAAATATTGACATGCAGAAAAAATAAATTTTTAAGAAAATGACGAGATGTCACAGATGTAAGGCTTGTTTTGTTTTACTGTTCAAGTAATGTAAATCAAACATTTAAAAATTATGTGAATATACTGGATAATTATTAATTTTTAGAAACATTATTAGCAAAAATTGTTTTTCCTTATTTTTTTTTTTGTACCAGAGATGGAATCCATGTGCTTAACCAATGAGCCATATCCCCAGTCCTTTTCATTTTTTGAGACAGGGTCTCACTAAGTTGCTTAAGGCCTTTCTAAATTGTGGAGATTGGTTTTGAACTTGAGATCCTCTTGCTTCAGCCTCCCAAGTTGCTGGCATTACAGGTGTGTGCCACTGTGCCCCACAATTTTTCCTTAATTTAAAAAATTCCACAAATATAATGAAATTAACTTATTATTCAATAGGAAATGTATTTTTTTTAATGTATTAAAAACTGCTTTTTTTCTCTCAACTCTGCTAAGAGTGATCATCATTTTCCTAAAGGACTTTTTTTTTCTAATTTTTCTATAGTTATTGATGGTTGCTAGTAGCAACCAGGATGAACTGTTTCCTTGTTCATCTCTGGTAGGAGAGAGACTGACTTCTCAAGGCTCTCACCTACTCACCTAGGAGTAGGAAAGAGCATTTCCAGCAGCTTCTAGGAAATGCTCTTCAGTGTTCATTGTCCAGGTATGGATTACATGACCATGAGCCCACCATTGGCAAAAGTGTTAGAAGTCCAACCTTGAGTCTTTCCCGGTGTGGAAGGGGATAAGGCTGGATACTTAACAAAGCCAGAATTCTATTGTGGGAGAAAAGATGGGTAAATTCTAGGAAACTAACACTATCTATTACATATACTATTTTGCATATATTGCTACCAAATTCCATTCTTAAGAAAGCAGAATTTCATTAAATTATCAATTTATGAGTTAAATTTAAAAATTGTTGGATTTGGGCTGCAGTTGTAGCTCAATGGTTGAGTACTTGCCTAGCATGTGTAAGGCACTGGGTTCAATCCTCTGCATCACATTAAATGAACAAATAAATAAAAGTGTTAAAAAAAACAACATTATTAAAACACTGTTATTTTATAAACATGTTGTATGTTGTATCTTCATTTTCAGCAGCTTAAGACATTTTTTACTCCGAAACTTACTGCCAGATTTCAGCTCTCTGTGCACCTAGAGATCATTCACCAAATTTCCCACAAAAATTCCTATGCATACACCTAAACCTAATATCTCAAATACCTCACCCTAAGGAACTCATGACCATGAATTGTTCCCAAAGAGCAAATATTTTGAGATAAAACTCCATAAACTTGAGCAGTTCCCTTTGAAACATGTAGTCCTAGATTTTTCTTTCTTTCTTTCTTTTTTTTTTCACATATGAGAGAACATTTGGTACTTGTCTGTGTCTGGCTTATTTCCTTTAACATAATATCCCCCAATTTCATTCTTTTTGTGACAGGATTTCATTCTTTATGGAAGAATCCTCCATTTTGTGTGTGTATATATATATATATATATATATATATATATATATGATACTTTCTTTATCCATTCATCTATTGATGGGCACCTAGGCTTGATTCCATGTCTTAGCTATTGTGAATAGTGCTGGGAAATACATTGCTATAGAGGTATCTCTTTGCTATGCTTTCGTTTCCTTTGGATATTTATCCAGAAGTGGGATAATTGTATTTAATGTTCTTTCGTATGGGGAAGCTAAAAAAAGTCAACTGAAAGTAGAATAATGATTATTAGGGTCTGGTAAATGCGAAGAGGGAAGAGTATAGAAAAAGGAAGATTGGATTTGACCCATGCACGCACACTGTGGGCATGTATGAAAATATCACACCAAACCCCATTAATATGTGCAATTAATTTAAAAAATTAATTGTTAAAAATTAATTTAATAAATTAATGTGTTAAAATGAAAAAATAAAAAGCAAAAAATTTTAATTTAAAAATAAATTGTGGGGCTGGGGATGTGGCTCAAGCGGTAGCGTGCTCGCCTGGCATGCGTGCGGCCCGGGTTCGATCCTCAGCACCACATACAAACAAAGATGTTGTATCCGCTGAAAACTAAAAAAGTAAATAAATATTAAAATTCTCCCTCTCTCTCACTTTAAAAAAAAAAAAATAAAAATAAAAATAAATAAATTGTGGACTTTGGAAAATTGTTTTAAAAATTAAAAGCTTAGTTTTTAACAGTCTTGAAAACAGCTTTGTCTCAAATATGTATGCATGTAACTCTCAGGTATACTTTCATAACTCCTTTGTACATCTAATCTGCTTCACACAGCCACATCCACACCCTTTAAACAGATAACATACTGTACTCAATTACTATTTTAAACGGGAGTAATTTATTTCTATGAATATGATTTTAATAATTTTCCCTAAGCATTTAATAAACAAGGCTTTTTCCAAATCTAATTTATACATATGTATGTACATATATTACATAATTTTAATATTTCTGTAATTTAGTCTTTAACTTTGGAAGCAGTACCATAATACATTTTGATAGTGTTTAAAAGGGTTTTTAGAGAAATTAATTAAGTTTCTTGCAAATATAAATCAAGCTTGCTCCAGTTCTATAAGAACTCCACCACAGTCTTTAGGATGGAGAAAAATAACTGGTTTTCCATGTGCTCCTATTTTGACCTCTTCACTTAGAATACGGATCTTCTTTTTTTTCAAATCCATCATCACTGCATTTATATTATCCACCTTGAAAAAAGAAATAAGAACATAAATAAGATCATAAATATAGCAAGTTATAGTATCATAACGACTTAGAAACAACTTTGAGAACTTACACAGCATTACCTCCTCTACCTTTGGAAAAGACTATTCTTAAGCCACCACATGAAATGAAAGCAGGGCTAGGGTGTAGCTCAGTGGCACAGTGCTTGTCTAACATGTATAAGACTCTTGAGTTCAAGTCCCAGGATGGGAAAAAAATAATGAAAAATAAACTC
Source organism: Marmota marmota marmota (assembly GCF_001458135.2). Classification (NCBI taxonomy): domain Eukaryota; kingdom Metazoa; phylum Chordata; class Mammalia; order Rodentia; family Sciuridae; genus Marmota; species Marmota marmota. The sequence continues at coordinate 19,943,053 of NW_026000196.1, forward strand.
AAACAGAGAAGTAAATGAAGTTACTAAATCTTCTTAGGTGAGCAACTGTAATGCCGTAAAAAACTCATTGTGGGTAAATGTTACCCGTTATAACTTAAATAGTATGTCCTCTTTATCATAGTTTCTTCTGGAAGTAATATTGGTGATTTTGGACAAATTGTTTTTTCCTGAGAACCTTGTGTTCCTCAAACCAAGGAAATGAGGAGGCTGTAGTTTGGACCTTAAGTATCTTCCAAAGATCCACATGGTAAAAGTTTGAATCTTGGGGTAGTGCTATTGTGAGGTGGCAGAGCTTTTAGGAGATGGAAATTAGTGGGAAATCTTCAGGTAATTAGGAATGTACTCTTGAAGGGGACAGTGGGACCTCAGTCCCTTCCTCTTCCTCTTTAGCTCCTTAGCCATGAGGTGAGCAGTTTTTCCACTGCCGTGTGTTTCCTGCCAGGACATGCTGCTTTGCCACAGGCCCGAAAGCATTGGGGCTAACCAACCATGAACTGAAACCTCAAAAACTGTGAGTCAGAATAAACTTTTTTTCTTTATAAAATTATTATTTCAGGTATTCATTTGATATAGATGGAAAGCTAACAATAGTCCCACCATATAAATTGACTATAGATTAAAATGAGATAACAGAGTTTTTCCCCTCCCAAATTAATTGGTTATTAACTCTGAAATTTAAACTTGAAATACATAAAAATCATTATTAAACTGCTATCAAAATATAGGCTGGGGATGTGGCTCAAGCGGTAGCGCCCTCGCCTGGCATGCATGCGGCTGGGGTTCGATCCTTAGCACCACATACAAACAAACATGTTGTGTCTGCCGAAAACTAAAAAATAAATATTAAAAAATTCTCTCTCTCTCTCTCTCTCAAAAAAAAAAAAAACTGCTATCAAAATGTTATTCTAAAAAATCTAGAATTTTTTTTTATAATTTTGTAATTCTCTTCTAAATTATTTCTATTTGCTTCATATTTATTTGCAGTCTAGGAAATGATAAAGAAATGATCCTCCTCTATCTTGGAAAGTCAGCCTCTCAGACAGGGAACCTGGAAATGGGTTAAATGACCACATTCCCAGGCAGTCTGAACTCACTCTAGAATTCAATGACTTAATAGCATTCCAAATATCAAAAGTGGGGGTGTATGGGGGGATAATAGAAGACTGATTTCCCACCACACAGACCTAACATGTTAATATTTATGTAATCTTATTTCCAAAAAACCAAAGGTTGTATATTGAATTCTAAAACTGACCAAACAACTAGTGAGAATACTAAATGTTACCATAAACTATGACTTCTTCATATGATATACATTCTACTTGTATTCCTATAATGTTTTAAAACTCCTAGTCATGCCTACATTATGACTATGTTCATTTCATGTTAATTTGTATGGTAGCTGCTCTATTCTAATTTTTTTCTAAAAAGAACATGCATGAGCTGGTTGAATGGTCACACCCACTGGATCATTCTTCGGAAAATTAGTTCTCACCAAAGTCAGGCATTGTCAATTTTATTTTTTAAAATAGTTTTTTAGTTATAGGTAGACAAAATACCTTTGTTTTATTTTTAAAAATTTTTTTAGTTATACATGGCCACAATATCTTTATTTTGCTTATTTATTTTTATGTGGTGCTGAGGATCGAACCCAGGGTCTCACACATGCGAGACGAGCACTCTACCACTGAGCCACAACACCAGTCCCACCTTTATTTTATTTATTTACATGAGGTGCTCAGGATTGAACCCAGTACCTCACACATGTTAGGTAAGTGCTCAATGGCTGAGACACAACCTCAGCCCTTTACCTTATTTTTAAAAATTTCTATAAATATTGTTGAGCTTTGTTCTGATTGTTATATGGAATTGGAACAGTCTCTAGTCTAGACTAATTTCTTACTCCTGAAAGCACTTTTGAATACTCTACCCATTGCCCCCATGTATTTCAAGGTTTTTCCACTGTGACTGGCAAGAACAAACCACTCCACCTCTGGGTGATGTTTGTTCCCTCTGATCCTTTCAGAGGGCTCTGCGTTCAGCAACAGGTAGCTTCCTAACATGCATCCCTACCTGATTCTCAGATGGTGATGTGAAAGGCTATAGATCTCTGGAGCATCTATGCAGCTCTCTCCTTTTAGCACATTACATTATCAACTCCAAGAACCAAGAACCAAGGCTTCCTCAGACTCCCAACTTCTAGGTTCTCAGTTTGGCAAAACTGTGAAGCTCCACTGGATTCCCCTGTCCTGCAAGGAAGACTTGGAAACTCTTCAGCCATATCTGGTTGAGAAATTGCAAGCATCCTTTTATTTGCTTCCCCTCTCTCAGGGGATTAGCTTTCTTTGCTGCTTGACATTCAATGCCAGACAACCACTCTTTTGTATATTTTGTTTACATGTTTCAAGGAGGAGGATAAACTGCTCTCTGTTATTCCACCTTAGCTGAAATTAGAATTCTAAATTGTAGGGATTTTTGGTTATTACTTAACCAGTGTTATTACATGTTATTCTATAATTTTTGTGTCTTTTTTTTTCTGATTGCTTAAATGATTTGACCTTTATCCTGGTTTTCAGCTTGATGATGGTATGCTTAAGTTTTTTATTTTATTGCATTTGTCCTACTTGGGGTTGCTGAGCTTAATGAATGTATGGGTTGATATCTTACATCAGATTGGTAATGTCCTTGTTGACTATTCAATTATTGCTTCTATTTTATTTTTCTCTTTCCTTCCTTTCCAGGACTCCACCCTGTGCTAGAACTTTTGACCACATTCTTCATCTCTCTTATGCTCTCTTTTCTTTTCCTTTCATAGTGTTTTACCCTGCCCCACCCCTCTCCATATTTTTGCCTCTTGATTTTTGGACTTCTAGCCTAGAGGATAGGCTAGAACCATGAGAGGATAAATTTTTGTTGTGCTAAGCCGCCGANAAAAAAAAAAAAAAAAAAAAAAAAGGCATAGGGTATGCCAAAGGGACACAAGTGCCAAACAAAAGAGTTTTTCAATGGTCAAAGTTAAAATGATTTGAGGGATAAAGTATAAAATAAATATCCACAAGCACATATTGATATAACTATCTACTCCTGAAGTGTGGACATCCCATAATGACCTCCTTCCAAAGAGCACAGTATGAAAGAGAAAGAAAAAAAAAAGGTAACTTTACAGTGAAGACACCTGACAATACCGCCTCAATTAGGAGATGAGGGTTCATATCAACAGCGACAAGTCATGTTGATAGGATTTGTCCTGATAGGATGTGATGATAATGGTACTTCATCTCTGTGGTCTTCCTTCCCAGAATAACCTCATTTAATCAGAAAAAAAATTCAAATACCAAGTGGGGGATAGTTTACAAAATATCTGGCCAGAAATCCTCAAGAGTATCTAGGTCATCAAAAACATGGAAAGTCTGAGAAACTATCATAGGCAAGAGGAACTCAAGGAGACATGATTATGTGATGTGTGATCCCAGAGGGGATTCTGGAACAGAAAAAGGATGCTGGAAAGAAGAATGAAATTGTGGCATTTGCTGGTAAATGGATGGAACTGGACAATATCATGCTAAGCAAAACAAGCCAATCTCAAAGAACCAAAGGTTGAATGTTTTCTTTGATATTTGGATGATAGTTCACAAGGGGGAGTGGCTAGGGAAGAATAGAGATAATTTGAATTAGACAGAGGGAGGAGAGGGATATGGGGGTTAGGAATGACAGTAGAATGAATTAGACATATATGCAATTCTATGTGTATATATGATTACATGGCTGGTGTAACTATATAACCGAAGAATGAGAAGTTATACTCCATCTATGTATGATGTCAAAATGCATTCTACTATCATGTATAACCAGAAAAAAAAAAGGATGCTGGGTAAAAACAAAGGAAGTCTGAATAATGTACATTAGTGTACCATAATAGATCATTATTTATTCATTAATGGTGACAACTGCATCATATTAATGTTAAATGTTAATATTTTTAAAAGAATCTGAGGAGATTAATCACTATATGTAATGAGTGAATCTTATTAGAATACTGATTAGAACAAGTCAACTACAAAAAGACACCGGTAACTCAATCTAGAAAATTTGATTTACAAATTGTGTATAGATGTCTTTAAATATTTACCTGTAATTTTGATCAACAGGATAATGCCATTGTGGTTATTTACTTCTTAGAGATACAAACTGAATAAGGGCAAAATGAAGTTGCAAATTACTAAAAGTTTTAATAAAGGGGAAAGAAAGATGGTGTGGGTGTTGAATCAGGATGATGGATGTTTGGAGGTTCATTACATTATTTTTTCTACTTCTTGTATGTTTGAAATTTTTCATAATATAATCATGAGTCTTTTCATATTGCCCTTTTGGTAACTTCTGTTTTCTTCATGAATGTTCAGCTTAGAGAACATTCTACTCAAGTATAAATATGTAGAATTCTGATGCTCAGGGCTTATCCTCTAAGATTTAAGTTAGGTTTATTTTTTTACATGCCTAATTAACATTAGACTGGCATCTTTATTTGTTACTATTTCTATCACTAACTTTGATTTTAAAGATCTTGTATCGTATTAATTCTTCTCTTAGTGTTGTTATAAAATTTACAATTCTTTAAGAGTACTCTGAATGTTTTGTTTGGTGGTAATAAAAAGAATGGAAGAAAAATGTCTTAATTTTCTGAGCTGAAAGTACATTCGATAGTTATAAGAAATGCAAAGCAATTTTATTTGAGAAATTAAGTCTTAAAAATGTGTTTTCAGTCTTTTAAAAATGCTTTTATAGTCTGTCAAACAATCAAAGTTGTGCATCAGATAACTCTCTAAAGCCTTAAGTGTCATTAATGAAAATGTGGGCAGATTCTCACTTCAAATTCTTGTGTGTGAGTTTATACTGATTTTCTTTGTCATTGTATATTAAGTGGCAATAATCCAAATTAAAAATGTTTGGATTATTATGATCAGAATTCAGAATCTTCTTTGGTGCTCAGCTGCCCCATCTAAAGATGGCAATGCAATTTTGTTTGTTGGAAGGCAAGTCATTTTGTAAATAACATCTTTTAATCTTAAGTTATATAACTCTAGTTTTATGAACAAGTAAACTTTTATGAACAAGTAATAAAGTGCCACTTTTAATAGTGCTTTAAATTTTGATTGACTTAATAAACAGGCTATTATTTTACATAGAATTATAATGGTGTAAATTCATGTCAATAATGAATGAATTCAATACTCAAATTCATTTAAATCTATAAAAGTTAAAATGAAATGTTGGCATTAAATATTTATGTTGCAATTGTCTCTCCCCTAAAGCTAAAAACTAAGTGAATTACACAAACCTAACACTGTTCTTACTTTGCAAGTTTTAGAAGTTTTTATGTTTTCTTGGGAATTATTTCAAAATGTGTATGTTACCTTAAGTGTGCATGGCTTCTATACAGTCTAGTGATTGTTATGGACAGTATTTCCCAAATGCTCATCTCCACTGAAATGTTCACCAGTTGAAAAAAACTTTTTTTTAAAAAAAGGAAAAACCCCAAAATAAACTTGTAGATTTATTTAATTGATAAGTATCTTAGTTTGTATCTTGAATGGCCCCTCAAGACTCTGTATTAAAGGACTGGACCCCAAGTGATGTCACTACTTGAAGGTGGTAGAACCTTTAAGAGGTGGGGTCTAATGGAAGGAAGTTAAGTCATTAGGAGCCTATTCTTGAAGGGGATATTGGAACCCCACCCTTCCTCATTTTTTTTCTCCTCTCTTTCTTATGTTTTGCTTCCTGGCTACCATAAAGTGAACAGGCTTCTTTTGGAATCTGCTCCCAACATGACGTTCATTGCCACCAAAGGCCCAAAGTAACAGGCCCCAGTGACCATGATCTGAAATCTATAAACCATGAGATAAAATAAACCTTTCCTTCTTGTAAGTTGATTTTCTTAGGTACTTTGTCACAATGATGGAAAGATGACTGATACAACAGGATTCTTTTATTCCAAAAAGATTTCTCACTTTATTACTTTTTTTTTCTCTCTCTCTAATAAAATGCCCTTTCTTTTGGAAAATGTTAGTATTGGATGGTGGTTTTAGTAGCATAGAAAGTTAAAAATCTCACCAAATGGTCCATTTTGTTTTGTTTTGCTGTGTTCTCTGAAAATTTTGTCATACTATAAAATCCACACACATGGGAACCTATGATACAGAGTTCACTAGAAGTATTTATTCCTGGGGTTTATTGTAAGCCAAAGTCAAAATGAGAAGAGACTTTTTTTTTTTCTTTCTTTCTTTTTCTTTTTCTTTTTTTTTTGTGATGGGATCTTACAATGTTGCCCAGGCTGGCTTCTGGCTTATAACACCTTGGCTCAACAGAGGGCTCCTGCCTCAGACTGCCATGTAGCTTGGACTCTAGGCACCATATCACCATACCTGGCTACAAAGGATATATATATATATATATATATATATATATATTTTTTTTTTTTTTTTGTAAAGTGCTCGTCTAGCATGTGTGAGGCACTGGGTTTGATCCTCAGTACCACATAAAAATAAAATAAGGATTTTTTTTTAAAGGGGTAATTTCTGTCTTCTTGAATGAAGACCATATCCTAGCATGCGGAAAAGAAGTTAACTCATTAGTCTTTTATTTTAAAGTTATAAAATTTTCCTTTCAGTTGGCAATGTGCTCAATGAAAAAAATCTGTAAAACACACAAAACAAGTCATTGATTTTTTGACCACTTGGAAAATAAGAGCATTTCTTTACATTTTGCTATGTGGTTTTTGTTGTTGTTGTTGTTTTTTGTTTTGTTTTGTTTTGTTTTGTTTTTTGGCTTTTTTTGGTGCTACAGATTGGACCCAGAGGCGCTTTACTACTGTGCTACATCCCCAGTCATTTTTTATTTTTAGGCAGGGTCTCATTAAGTTGCCCAGGGTGGCGTAGAACTTGCAATTCTCCTGACTCATCCTTCTGAATAGTTGGGGCTACAGGTACATGGCCACACCTGGCATTTAGATCATCTTGAAGCTGTTTGTCCTGTATTCTCTCTGTGCCTTCTCTTCCCTCTGACTAGTAAATAGTGATGCCTGGAACAATTCTGTCAGTCATATATTACAGATGACAGACTTGCCCCATCACTGGGACAGCTCACTTTTAGACTGAGAATAAGAAAATAAAATCTCTAGTTAAGCCATTATTTTTTGTGCATGTTGTGGAATGATGACAGATGGATGTCAGGCTAAAGTAGCAACTAACCACTTTACATATTTTCTCCTATTACCTACCTTTATTTTATACTTATATACATTATTATTTCTCCCTTTTGATCTCTACTTTTGAATTTGCTGTAACTTTACTGAACTTCACTTTTCTTTACTTCACTGAACTTCTAACTTACACAGTCAGCCTCCTTTGAAAGCATAGGCTCTCTTGATGTAGAACCCAGATAGTACAGTGTGGGAGAGAGGAGAGTAGATTCAAAGGCAGATGGTCCTGCTTCTCATCCTGTGGGGCTTACACAAACCCTCGGGTCCACTGATAAAACCTGCAGCCAAAAGTAACCTCCTGAGAATGAAATAGAGACTAAATATTAGACTTTGTATAGTTCCCTGGTCTAATACCTTATAGCTCCCCCACCTCAAATTTTTTTTTTTTTTGAGAGAGAGAGAGAGAGAGAAGAGAGAATTTTTTAAATATTTATTTTTCAGTTTTTTCGGTGGACACAACATCTGTATTTTTTAATTTTCATGTGGTACTGAGGATCGAATCCAGCGTCCCGCGCATGCCAGGCGAGCACGTTACCACTTGAGCCACATACCTAGCCCCCCCCACTTCAAATTTTAAGCTCAGTTAATACAATGAAAGCAAATGGCCTCATGGCTGAGAGTGCAGACCCTAGAATCAGAACAAATTTGGGTTTGAACCCCAGCCTTGCCACCTACAACTAATGCTATTGTGGGCAAGTTAACAAAATATGTTTTCTTACTTGTTAAATGGGGTTAATAGCACCCTCATGGATTAGTTATGAGAATTAAAGAAAATAATGAATGTTTAGTACTTCATATACTGCAAAAGATACTCAGTAAGTATTAGTTGTTATAACTCTGTCTTTCCACATTCTAGTCCCTCTGCCTGGAACACCTTTTTCCTCTTGTTCATCTGGGGAATCCCTTCACAGTCATTGTAACTCATGCTCTATAAGAACATTCCCAGCTCCTTGGCCTGGTAAGAATGATCAATCCTTCCCTTTGTTTGGGCACTGAGAAGACACACATGTTAATCTTAATCTTAAATAATATATTAATATTAAACTAATCACAGTATAGTTTACTTGCTTATTTAAATATCTGTTCCTTCTGTGAACATGGTCCCTGTTGCATTCATTGCTAAATCTTAAGTACGCAGAACAGTCTATGTTATAGGTTCTCATATGTGTTTGCGACAACAAACTGAATACATCCTTAACTTCATTCTACAATCGACCCACCTTTCTTCTGGGTTAGGAATGAGACCTAAATATTAATTATCTCACTGTTATTATCAAAAGACTTGTCTTACTAAATTAGTTTAAATTGAAGCCTAATTGGCATTGCTGGTATTCTAAAAGGCAGTTATCTGAACATGAATATCTACCAATAAATGAGCTGTAATGAAAATGCTCTCATCTAACATTTCTTAGTGTTTTCTCAGAAATTGTTAGCAAATGCAATTTAGAAGATCTTAAAAATCACAGTCAGTAATTGAAAATGTACTGCTTTTATAAAAGGAAGAAGTTATTAAAATTTTAAGGACAGAAAATAATTATAAGAATACTTTGGGCAGGGAGTGTAGCTCAGTAGTAGAGTGCATGCTTAGCTTGTATGAGGCCCTGGGTTCAATCTCCTGTACCAAAAGAAAAAAGAATACTTTGCATGTGTATGGAAATTCTTACCCTATAAAATCTTTCACCTGCTTCTCCTATTTGCCTATGATAGTGAAAACAGTTATATTCCTATTACATGGGAAAACATTTACTATAGATAAAACCTTGAGTAAAGATTATGTTTTACCCAACTTTGGTGGCCTTTTCAGTGACAGTTGAATCTAGATTTCAATTAAATACACTATTTTTACAGTTTTCTAGAAGGAAAGAGAATACACACACACACACGTGTTTGTGTGTGTGTGTGTGTGTGTGTGTGTATTCACCTTTGAAGATTTTTATTTCCTTTAAAGAACTTAATAAAATTTTTGATGACAGTGACTACATGTTGTCTTAAAAAGTAAAACACATTTTGTTAATGAGAGATTTAAAATACCAACAATAAAATAATAAAAATACCTCAATGCAGATGTGATGCATTCCTCCAGCCTTGTTTTTCTGCAGAAAACCTGCAATTGGACTGTCATTTCCCAGTGGATGAAGCAATTCCATCTTGGTATTTCCCAGGTTGACAAAAACAACAGATACTCCATGTTCAGGAAGAGGGACCACCTCACTTACCTGGGCCCCCAAAATATTCTGATAAAATGCTGTGGACTTTTTCAAATCTGGCACTGCAATGGCTACATGATTGAGCTGACCAAGATTCCATACAGGATCTGCCACCTGATGCAAGGACTGTGATGCAGAAAAGCTTCTCACTGCTGGAACTGGATTTAGGAATTTTGAAAAACACCCTGAAAAATTGAACAGTCATTGGTATCCTTCTTTTGAGAATTAATGCATTTCAAATTATAATTTTAAAAAAACCAAACAAATAATACATAAGAAAATTAATTATTTAATGTCTATTCTTTTTAATTATTGAAATTAACTCAGGGGAAATAAATGGAAAAACTTACGTTAAAATTACTCTGTGCTGCCCAGAATTAAAAAGCTAATTGTCCAAAATTAAGAAAAGTAATTCTGAGCTTGAGCTAAGCACAGTGGTGCAAGCAAGCCTGTAATCCCAGCAACTCAGAAGGCTGAAGCAAGAGAGAACAAGTTCAAGATCAACTTCAGCAACTTAGAGAGGCTGTCTTAAAATAAAAAGGGCTATGGTATTGCTCAGTGGTAGAGGGTCTCTGGGTTCAATTCCTACTATTATACACACATACACACACACACACACACACACACACACACTGCTAATTCTGAACTTCAATTGGATTTTGAACAAAGAATGACACTTTTCATAATCATTTATATTTACTGGTAACACTTGAAGTATAATGGCATATTAAGAACTACTTGTTAAACTCTGAAGGGGTTAAGTCTGAATGTAACAGTGATACAACATACACTTAATGATAAAAGCAAGCCACTTTCTTTCCCACCTAAACACAATTTTTTGTTTATAATCTGTAATAAAGTCATGAAATGCATATCTATACAATAATTTTTAATGTGTATTTTATTTGAATGATTATCAACCAAGGAAAATATATCATTGTTGGGGGGATAAGCAAAGATCAAGGCAATAGTTAATTTATGAGAATTTCCTCTGACACCAGACTTTTTGTCATTTTGAAGGATTAGAGGCAGAACTTTGCTAATCTCCTTTCATTCAGTTGAAACCCCCTTTCATTCAGTAACTGAAGAAGGCTGCAAGACTTTCCCATTCCCACAAACATGGGAGTCCACAAAGAGTCCAACTCCCCAGAATGAAAAATACACAAATGTATGAAGTCTAAATATAATTATGTAAAACTATATTAATAATTTGGTATGAAATAGCAAGATGAAGATCATATACAGTATTTTTTTAAACAATAGGTGGGTAGTGAAAAAAACTTTACATAGTACCAAGTACAGCACAGCTATAGCTAATAAAATACCTCTTAACTGAAATTTTCTTTAGGAAGAAAATTAAAGTGATACTATTTTATTTTATTTAACCTGATACACTGTAAGTCAGTAGAAGGCAAAATTCAGCCTAAGATGGTCTTCTACCCTGCCCCAGTCTATATTATGGGTTACTGAAATACTTAAAGGTTCTCATTACCAATAGGGCAATATAGTTCTGTTTTATGGACTCACTGCTATTATGAAATCCAAATGTATTACAACTCAGCATATATATATGGACACACACACACAAACTCAGCATATATATATATATATATACACACACACACACACACACACACACACACATACACACACACATATATAAATGTACAACTGAAATGAAATTACATAAAAAGAATACCCAATCCTTATATAATGGCATAAAATAAAAATAAATAAATAAATAAAGAATACCCAATCTTTACTAGAAGTGATGTGCTTTTTTTATCCATCATTTGTTATTTTAGATTTAAAAAAATATTAGTATTACTCACTAAATATGTAACTTTGTTTGTTGTGTAGACAGTTGGTGCCCAAACAATACAGTACCAGACATACATAGATATACAACAAATTCATCCATTCTTATCGTTATTGATATATAATGATGATTTTCTAGCTGAGTGGCACGAGGGATTTTCTGCAGAGACACGGTGATAATGAACTTTACAAAGACTAACGACCAACAAAATCATTGCAAGCTGCTCCTCCTTTCTTTCTTCTCATGTTTACTGTATGTGCAACTTGCAATGGAAGTTTAATGAAGTATTTATATTATAAAAAACATTGTATAATGTTTAATGAGCTTTTGGGATTAATGAGCTTTTGGGTAGTATGCACACTACTGTCATTGAAAGTTTAAGGGTATGTCAAATATTGTGCTGGTATCTGGATTGTCCTTACCAGAATTACTTCTACAAGAGATGGAGCAGGTAGAGATCCTTAATTAATATAATTAATTAATATAATATAAAATAATTAATATAACACTATCATAAGCATTTGAATATACAGATATGTTAAAGGAACAAATTATAGGATATTTAAATGAAAACAGTTTTATACCCTATGCCACTTTGCTTTAGGAATATTGAAAAAACTTTTGTCACTGAAAATGAAGGCCAATTCACGTTATTTGAAGCCTCACTGTAGAATTCCTCTATAACTATTTTATCATTTGATTTACCAGGACAGGTTCTTTTTTAATAGAAAACAAAATCTGCTTTATATGTTAGAGAGACCACAGCATTTTTCATATTGTAAAAATTTAAGATTTTGAAGCCACCTAGGTTTATCTTTTCTCTAGAGATGGGAAATGGTTTCAGAAATACAATATAATTCTTTGTTGGTTTCTTTGGCCCCCTAAGACATACATTCTAGAATTAGGATAGAAAAAAATACAGCAATACCAATGAAAATTCAATAATTTAGCTTCTTTAAAAGGAGAGGATAGAGCCAGGTACAGGGGTGCATGCCTCCCAGCAGCTCGGGAGGCTGAGGCAGGAGGATCATGAATTCAAGGCCAGCCTCAGCAAGGGTGAGGTGCTAAGCAACTCAGTGAGACCTTGTCTCTAACTAAAATACAAAATAGGGTTGGGGATGTGGCTCAGTGGTTGAGTGTCCATGAGTTTAATCCCTGGTANTTATTATGTAAGAGGCAGTGTGCCTTATGGTTAGGAATATGGGCTCTAGTGCTAGAAAGTTCTAATTCAAACCTTGACCTTACCATTCAGTTGTGTTACTGAGCTGTTACTCAACCACTCTATACCAGTATTTCTGCATATATAAAATGAAAACAGTATCTAATAGGGAATGTCATAAAACCAAATGGTAAATATATATGAAGAGTTGAAAAAAGAGCCCAGCACAAAGTAAATAATAAATACCAAGAGTTACCATTGCTGGCACCCTTAGAAAGGTTACATTAACAACTTGCTTACAAATGTAAGAATCTCTGACTACTAATGTACTTTATGCTTTTAAAGGATCCCATGAAAGTTAACTCTGTACCACCTCAGTCACAGTATTGCCCTTATGCTACAATCTCATTCAATAGCTAAAATAACTTGTATACACAGTGCTTTTGTATTCACTGCTTCATTCATTAATGCAGTTTATTATTTTTCATGATAAGGAGACCACTCACCTCCTTTCTCTCTAGAAAATTGTGTGGGCTCCAATTTGAGAACATTGTTGGTAGTAACTGAGTATTTAGCGATTGATATCATGTTGTAGTTTTGCTGTTGGGAGGTATTAAAAGCATAGTATTCTGTTTAATTTTTAGTGTAGAAATACAGATTTACCATTTTGCTGAGTTAAAATTAGTTGCTAATGATAACTCTCCAACATACACTGATCATGACTGGCAATTTTTGGAAACTTCTTTTAATATCATAAACAAATAGAAACTACACATTATGCCTTTATAAGAACCTATAAGCTGGCTATTATCCCCAAAGCTAATATGTTGCAAATAATCTCTAGGTATTTTCTATATTTTGTTAACAGCTGGGATTTATTAATAGTGAAGTACAGAATCCCCTGGGGTAAAATCTAGCTGATTTTACCTGACCTTTCCAGTACAGACCTGTGGGCTTATTTCATTAAGATTTATGCATTAATGTTCCTATGTAGTATTGTCTAAATCTGTAATCCTGCCTAACCAAACTGAAATTACAAATACTGATGTGGGAGTGTACCATGTGGTAGCCTAACTCATCCTATTAGTGTTTGTAGCCACTGAAATAATGATCACAAAGACTAATGAAGTGAGAATGTTATTTTATTTAATCCTCACAATAATTCTATGGACTAGATGATATTATTTTCCTCATCTTTTTAGAAATAAGGAAATAGGCTAAACAGATCACAAGTGATTTTCCTCAATATCACAATAAGATGCAAAGTGGGGCCACTAGCCCAGGTCTGTCAAACATTGAAGTTGATGTTATTAAATGATTATGTTTAACTCTCATTCCTCTAAAATTCTTTACCATTCTTTCAATTCTCAGTTTTCAATGTCTTTGGCTTATGCAATTACCTAAGAGATGTCTTGCTAAGAAATAACAAGACAGCTTTTTGTTTTATGAGTTTTTTTACAAAAAGTTATGTGCAATGGTATGTGAGCTAAAATGCTGACCTGCATTTTACCAAGGATATTAAGGCCAATAGGGTTAATTGTTAACAAAATCTGAATATTATGTTAACTAGATATTCATTTTAACTGTGCTCAACATTTTTTTCATGTGTATACATATATTTCACTTTTTAAAACTGATTTAAGTGTTGAGACAGCTAAACCTACTAAGTACACTTTTTCTTTGCATATGGATGCTCATCACTTAACCCTGGACATGATAATTAAGAAATTCTGTGACTAATGAGAAAGGCTTGAGTGATCAATAAAGAACTGATCCAGTTTGAGATGGGACTTCAATGGATGGCTAGGACTTCAGGTTTCAATAGGCTGACTACAGAGGGCACTTTTTAGGAGAGAAACCTAACAAAACTTTATTCCCTGGGCTGGGGCTGCAGCTCAGTGGTGGAGCGCTTGCCTGTAAACTGAGGCACTGGTGGAGCGCTTGCCTGTAAACTGAGGCACTGGGTTCTATCCTCAGCACTACACAAAAATAAATAGATTGTGTCCATGTACAACTAAAAAAATTAAAAACCAAAACCACTATTTCCTTGAACACTTTTGAAGGTGCTGGCTGAAGGATTTGCCACACTATGTTCAGGAGTAAGTCTGGGAATTATCACGTTGTACTTATATCAAATAGGAAATCTCAGATTAGGGGGGGAAATGCTTGCGTTTGTAAAGAGAGGAAGAGAAGAAAAAGAGGGAGGAGAAAGTGGGAAACTCAGAAAACTTGACCATCAGTCATCACAGATTCCATGTAGACATAAAGAAAAAAAAGTGGAGGTGGAGCGACCTTGAGGAGTTTCAAAATACTTCTCTGTTTATATAGAAGATGATAAATACACTAGGGCACGTGGGTAAAATATTTCTTTGGTATTCTTTACCCCAGTGACTTTCAGTTGTTCCTGCAGGGGTTCCATGCTTGAATTCAGCTTAAGTCCACAGGACTTGCCCTCTTTTCTATATTTTCCCCAATGTCTTATGGTATGCGGTGAACACTCAATTCCTCCTCCATTTACTTCCTTCCTTTTCATCTGTCCCTGCCTTGCAGGTCCCACACACAGCTCACAGGGTGGCACACTAAGACAACCACCCCCCCGCCCCCGCCCCGCTTTTAAGTGACTGCTGGCTAAGGTGCTGACAGAAGCTGCGAAAGGCGGCTCCGTAGGGCAGGACGCTTTAGACCCAGGTGGTTGGCCACCGGTGGTCTCCTCCGCCCCGGGCCTCCGGTTCGGCGCACACCGCCCTGCCCCGCCCCACGGTGATCCCAACGGTGCCCGGTATTCACCTACGGCCAACGTAGCCCTCGCCATGGCAGCCCCCGCCACGGCCGCCCCCGCCACGGCCGTCAACACACGCGCCATCTTGGGAAGCTACCTGCTAGGTCCCGACTGGCGGCAGAGCCGGCGAGGAAAGAGGGCGAGGGGCGGGGCCACGTGGTGAGGTGACTGGCTAGAGACCTAAGGGGCGGGGAAAGGCGGCCAGGGGGCGTGGCGAGCGTGTTTGGATTCCTAGGGAAGATGGAAGAGACTCGGCCTTCTGGTGAGAGTGCGTTCCTGTTACCTTGCATAATTTGACTCTCACCGGGCTCTAAAACTCGCCACCTACTGTATCCAAAGAAGAAACGTAAAACGACCACGCGTCACCAGTTGTGGGCCCCTCAGGAAACCCAAACATAAAGTCTGGAGGAAATTCAACGATTCCTGGACTGACCAGTAGCTATTTTCTGTTTTCTGCCCCGCCCCACTACGCAAGCCCAGTGAAAGTTCTCACGCTATCATTGGCTCCGATTAAGGTGGGTCCGGAACCTAGGCACGACGGAACCTTCGGCTATGAGTTGCGGGTTACGCTAGGCACCTTTTTGCCGCGGAATTTCCGTTTTAGCTCTCTTTCGGGTCGGCTCTCTTCCCTTGCATGAGGTGCTGTATCTGGAGTAGCTGACGGTGATGGCTCCTCGGGTCTGGCGTCGGCGGACCCTGGAGCGGTGTCTGAGAGAGGTTGGTAAAGCCACCAGCCAACCCGAACGCTTTCTCACGTAAGTGCACGTATCCCGGGCTCGGAGACCAGTTCTCACGTGGGCGTGGGTTGCCGGCAGCCTGCAAATTCTGTATGGGAAGAAAAGGGATTATAGATTATTTCTTCCCATATATCAATTTATGCTTCCATGGCCTAACAACTCCTAGATTGCTTAGGGCCTCTGTATGTTGCTGAGACAGGCTTTGAATTTGTGATCCTCCTGCCTCAGCTTCCTGAGCTGCTGTGATTACAGGCATATGCTACTGTGCCTGACTCAGAATCTATACTTAAAATTCATAGTTTGTGTTTGATTTTTTTTTTTTTGCACTTGAGTTGAATCTTATTTTTCTTTTAATTCAGAGGTCTGTGAAATCACTACCTATAAGTTTTATGTCTTTTGATCTCCTCCCCCAATAGGATTCAAGATGGATTAGCATCAAACTTCACTTCTTTAACAAAAGTTCTTTATGACTTCAATAAAATACTAGAGAATGGTAGGATTCTTGGAAGTCCTTTACAAAAACTTGTGATAAACAATTTTGATGATGAGCAAATTTGGCAACAACTGGAATTGCAAAATGAACCAGTTTTACAATACTTCCAGAAGGCAGTTAGTGAAACAATTAAAAATGAAGACATCACTCTTCTTCCAAAGAATATAGAGCAGGATTGTGAAGAGAATGGCTCAGAGATGGAGGCTGATAACCAGGAGAACCTAGAAGATTTGGAAGAGGAGGAGGAAGTGTCAGATGTGGGTGATAATGATCCTAAAGCTGGTGAAAAGCCTAAAAACTCAAGCAAATTTGATCAGAGGAAAAGCTCAGTTTTCAGTGATGAGGATTCTGATCTTGACTTTGATATTAGCAAATTGGAACAGCAGAGCAAGGTGCAAAATAAACAGCCAGAGAAGTCAAGGGAAAAGTCTATAGTAGATGACAAATTCTTTAAACTATCTGAAATGGAGACCTTTTTGGAGAACATAGAAAAAGAAGAACAAAAAAAAGATGAAGAGGAGAAAGAAGATATTGACTTTTTTGAAGATATTGATTCTGATGAAGAAGATGAGGAAGAATTGTTTAGAAATCAAAAACTTAAGGTAAAGTTATGGAAGAGGAGAAGAGAGAGTACTTTCTTCCTCCTCAATTAAGATTTTGTTCTGTTTCCTAAGAGAGATTTTAAGCACCTCAGAATTCATCAAGACACATATGAAGTATTAGATCAATTGAAAAAAAATTGGTGAAATTAAACTGAAGCTATCATTTCCTTGTCACAAAATAATTCTCTTGATAGATAGCTTAAGAACCATAATCACACATTAGAGGTATTCACAGGTTTCCCTCAAACATATTTTCAACAAACATGAAAAATAATTGGGAATGAAAATATTTAATACTGGAATGTAACAAACTACATGGAAGTGTAGATCCATGTAGGCAGGGGTGTTTTGGAAATAATTATAGTTAAAAGATTTAGAGATAGGAATAGTGGGCTCTTGTTTTGTCAATTATAAATAAGACTATACAGGCTGGGTGTGTAGCTCAGTGATAGAGTGCTTGCTTAGCACTTGTGAGGCACTGGGTTCTATCCTCAGAACCACATATAAAAATAAATAAAAGTATTGTGTCCAATAAATAAATAAATACTGTACTTACATTCAGTTTATTATATCTCGGTTCTTAATGGTTTTGTGGTAGTGTTATTGGTTACTAGTTTCCTGTAATTATTTTTTGGCTGGTAATGTTGAATTAGTCAAGCAATATATATATATGCCATATGTACATATGTACAAATGGATCTACACTTCCATGTAGTTTGTTACATTCCAGTTCTTGTGGTTTTATAACAATGTTACTAGTTACGAGTTTCCCCTAATTATTTTTGGCTACTAGTGTTAAAGTAGGAAAGGTGTGTGTGTGTGTGTGTGTGTGTGTGTGTGTGTGTGTAGTACATGTATACACATGCATTTTTTATGTATTTTTCTGTTTTTCATTAAATGTTTTTAAAATCTTCTTGTTTAGTCAGATAAAAGTTCAAGAAATCTGAAATACAAAGATTTTTTTGATCCAGTTGAAAGTGATGAAGACATGGTAAATGGTGATGATGGGCTGGATTCAAACAAAGAAGAGGAAGAAATTGCTGAAGAAGAAGCAGAAGAAAGTATTTCTGAAACGTGAGTATTTTAAATAATCCTTTACATTATAAACTAGAAATGTACGTATGCTCATAATTGTCAGCTATGTTTGTCTTAAGCAGTTAAATTCTCAAATCAAATAGTAGATTCTCTAATTTCAGATTATCTCATATAGCTTGAAGGAACATTAGAGTTAATGAAGAAAAATATTTCTGGCAGTAACAGTCAAACCTTTGTTACAAGAAAGGAGCTTTTTTTTTTTTTTTGAGTTTTGGTTTGTTTTTAAAGATGGTAATCTGTTTTTTATACCTTTATTTTATTTACTTTATGTGGTTCTGAGGCTCGAACCCAGTGCCTCACATGTGCTGAGCAAGTGCTCTACCACTGAGCTACAATCCCAGCCCTGATATGGGTTTTGTGCTAGTAATCCTCGAGGTTCTTTCTGTGAAATAAGAACTTTGTATTATAGATTGATGAATAATTTATTTGCACATATTGGGCCCTTTTGTTCTATTTCTTACATAGCATTTTACCTAAATAATTCCTTCTGTTGTTTTTAAATAACTTAATGACTTTGGAAGTTCTGAATATATTTGGGACATTAGAGATACAAAAGAACTTCAATAGAGGAAAATTGTATTTGTTTTCTAGTGAAAAGTTGTTTTTCCTTTGATACACATTTTGGTATTACAGGGATGAGGATAATGACCTTGAAGAAAGTGAAGATAGTGAACAGCATAAAGGCTCAAAAAGAGTGACCTTTGCTTTGCCAGATGATAAAGAAACTGAAGATACAGATGTGTTAAATGTAAAGAAAGATCCTGATGAAGTTAAATCCTCTTTTGAAAAAAGACAGGAGAAGGTAATTTTAAGAAATTTAAGAAATGTTTTATGTGCTTTACATGACTGTGGAACTCAGTCTGATCTATCATATTTTTCCTGTGGGAAATACCGACTATCCTTTAAGAATGAAAATCTTACAGCCACTCTAAAGCACAGTGTATGTAGATGCCACATTGAAGCTTCTAATTTGCAAAAGTCAGTTCCTGCATTTCTTAGCCTTGGGGGCCTTTTCTTTTCTTTTTTCTTTCGTTTGTTTCTTTTCTTTATGCCTGATGTCTTTATATACCCATGTCATGTCTCTCCAGCTTAGCCATCCCCTGAGCCTCTTGGTGTAACTGAACCACTCTGGAAAATGCTGCCTATCTCTTTAAAGTGCTGTGTAAATTATTTTTGTGGGTGTTACATATAGCCTGTATTTTAATTAAAACCATCTCAAACACATCTTCCAAATTGATGGAAATTGTTTGCTTATGACATAATTTCAGGTAGATGACGTGTCACTTAATTTTAATAGAGGTAGTGTGGCTCCAGTCATTTGGCTTTATCATTTGTCCACCTTAAAATTATACAATTAGATCTCTAGATAGGGAATAGGTGTGGGAGGGAGAAGGGGAATAGCATGGATGGTGAAAGGAGACCCTCATCATTATACAAAATACATGAGGAAGATGTGAATTTGATGTCAACATACCTTATATATAATCAGAGATATGATAAATTATTGAATAATGGTGTATTAAGAATCGTAAAGCAATAAATAAATAAATAATTGTAATGCAAAAAGATTATACAATTAGAAATGAGAATAGGCAGATTATCAAAGATAACAAGATACTGGAATAATTATAAAAAGTATGAGAATCTGAATTAAATTCAAGATTGCCAGATTGTCTCCAAAAGAAGTCTGAGGAAAAAAGCACCGTAAAAGAAAACAAATTTGAGTCTGGGGTTGTGGCTCAGCAGTAGAGCGCTCGCTTAGCACGTGCGAGGCACTGGGTTCAATCCTCAGCGCCACATAAAAATAAATAAATACAAAGGTATTGTGTCCAACTACAACTAAAAAAATAAAAATTAAAAGAAGAAAATAAATGTCTTCTCACCTCATTTCTCCCACCCTCCTCTGACAAAATGAAAGCTTTGGTTTTACTGTGAAATTATATCAGACCTTCAAGAAATAGGTAATTTAATGCTGTTTAATTAATTTCCACATTAAGTAAAGAGTAAAGTAAAACTTCAAAACTTGTTTTTTTCTTGGGAAATTGTTATAATATGGAATGCTAACCCTGACAAAGATGAAAATAAAATATACACACACTCAGTCTCATTTAAGAATAATGATACAAAAATCCCAAATAACAAAGTGAAAAAATAATGCCATAAAAGCAAGTGGGTCTCATTCTTTTGAATCATTTTAGGAAGTCTGATGTGATTCCTGGTTTTAAGAGGTTAAGGGAAAAAGTCTGTGTCAGAAAGACTTGCCAAAATTCAGTATTCGTGTCCTGTTTTATTGTTTGTGTTTTATTTATATATATATATGTATATATATATGTATATATATGTATATTTTGTGTGTGTGTATGTGGTGCTGGGAATTCAATCCAGGGCCTTGTATGCAAGGCAAGCACTCTATCAACTGAGCCCATTGTTATTTTTATACTCCTCATGAGATACAAATACATCTGTCCAAAAGCCATCATATATAATGGTAAAGTTCTAGAAATGTCTCTTTAAAATCAAAAGCTTCCATCATGCATGATGCTAAAATTCTAGAAATTTCTTTAAAATCAGGAATAAGAAAAGATATCCACTGTTACAGTTACCATTCCTTTAGAAATGTTAGCCAGTGTAGCCACAAAAGAAGAAAATAAGAGGTAGGAAAAACTAAAATGAAGGCACAAGATACTAGAAGAATCAGCAGATGAGCAACAGAATAGTTAGGAAAATTTAAGAGCATTCTGTAAGGTAGCTATACAAGCTGCTTTTTAATACACTAAAGTCTTCATAATTGTTGCCGTTTAAAAGTTAAGAGAATTGGCGTGCATAGTCCCAAGAGTCAGGCTACATTAGCTATAAGTAATAAAATAAGTATTAAAAAACTAGAGAGCTCAGGGTATAGCTCAGTGGTAGAATATTTGCATATTCAAGGCTCTGGGTTTGATCCCCAGCACTGGCAAAAAAAAAAAAAGACTAAAATGCTCTAATAATTAAAACTGATACTGGACTGTGAATAGATAGATCATTTGGATAGAATAGAGCCTAGAAATACATCAAATGTTTACTAAACAATTTCCAATATTTAAGAATAAAACAAGTACATTGAGGAATAATACATTTCTTTCCCACTTTTAAAATGTTATGCCCTTTTACATGAGTGTAAGTTTAATTTTTAAGTAAAAACTTTTGTCTTTTTCCTAGATGAATGAAAAAATTGCATCTTTAGAAAAAGAGTTGTTGGAAAAAAAGCCTTGGCAGCTTCAAGGGGAAGTGACAGCACAAAAGCGACCAGAGAACAGTCTCCTAGAGGAGAACCTGCACTTTGATCATGCTGTCCGGATGGGTATGGTGTCCGCTGGACTTCTGTAGACTCTTCGTTTCTGTGCTTTTTGTATTATTCTGTTTTCATAGAAAATTTGGGGGGGACATTTCTTTTTCCCCAACCTTTTATAAAACGTGCACACATACGGAAAAGGTGAAAAAATAGTTTAGTAAATATCTATATGCCATGCCATTCAGTTGGATTCCCCAGTTATTAACGTTTTTGTTTTTTTTTCTTTGAAGAGAGAGAGAAAGAGAATTTTTTTTTAATATTTATTTTTCACTTTTGGTGGACACAACATCTTTATTTTATTTTTATGTGGTGCTGAGGATCGAACCCAGCGCCCCAGGCATGCCAGGCGAGCGTGTTACCACTTGAGCCACATCCCCAGCCCCAGTTGTTAATGTTTTGCCATTTTTATCTTTTTTTTTTTTTTTCCCCCTGGTACCACTAAGATATATCCCAGCGTTTTTTTTATATTTTACTTAGAGACAGGTTCTCATTGAGTTGCTTAGGGTCTCACCAAGTTACTGAGGCTGACTTTGAACTCATAATCCTCTTACCTCAGTCTCCCTAGCCGCTGGGATTAAAGATGTACGCCACTGTGCCCTGCCATTTTTATCTTTTTTCTCCTTACATGTATTTGTGATTGTGTATATGCTTTTTTTTTTCTGCTGAATTGTTTGAAAGTAATATTCTAAGTCACTCTTAAATACTTTTATGTGTATCTTCCAGGAACTAGGACATTCTCCTGTGTAACCGTATTACTATTAGTCTGCTCAAATTTGACATTGCTATGCTAATGAAACCAATAGATAGATATCAGGTTTCTTCAAGTGCTCTGTTTATGAGGCTTGCAACCCGTCATGGCCAACTGAATTATAAACTTCAGCCTAAAACCCTAGTCATCTCATCTTTTTGTGCTCATTGAGTTCAAATGAGTTTCCATTTTATTTCAGCAAAAGAGAGAATGGAAAACAAGGGAAAAGCCCCCAGTTACATGGGATAGATGTATTAGCACTTATTACCACATATATTCTAATGTGGTTCTCAAGCTTGACGGAACATCAGAACTAAAACATGGACAGCTGTTCTCCTTCTCAATTTGTGATTCAGGAAGTATGGGGTCAGCCCAAGAATTTGCATTTCCAGCAAGTTCCCAGGGTGTTGCTGATGTTGTAAGTCCAAGGACCACAATTTGAAACTCACTCGACTAATATGTATCTTCTTAAATGAAAATGTGTGTATGGGCTGGAGTCGTAGCTCAGTGGCAGAGCACTTGCCCAGCATGCATGAGGCACTGGGTTCCATCCTCAGTACCACATAAAAATAAATGAATTAAATAAAAAAATAATTTTTTTTTTAATGTTGTGTTTCATTTAGCACCTGTGATCACAGAGGAAACCACCTTCCAACTAGAAGATATCATTAAGCAGAGAATACGAGATCAGGTCAGTAAGAATTAAATTGAACTTAATTTAGACTTCACTAAAATTTTTAGAAATAATATGAGAGGATTTAAGTAGGAGGAATAATGCTTTCTTCATTTCCGCTCAGTAATGTTCTTTACTTAGCTTTATGACTAGGAGCCAGGTGCAGTGGTGTGTACCTGTAATCCCAGCTATTTGGGAGGCTGAGGTAGGATAGTGAGTTACTTGGGCAATGTAGCCAGACTCCTATCTCAATAGAAAGCAGGGTCACAGGGTTGTGGCAGGGGAATAGTCTCAGGTTGTCTTCAGCTTCTATTGTGTGAGGTTCTGCTCTTCACTAGTACCCAGGAAAGACAGGCATTGTGCCTGAGGGGAGAAGGTAATCAGAAGTCATTGCCACCATCTTCCTTTCTAAGTTTTGCTGACCTGTTGAGTGGTGAGAGTGGTTACTGGTATCTTGACTTGCCATGGTCACACTTGGGACCATTGGTCTAGACATAGTATCTAGCATAACAAATAAAGAGAATGTCTTTTCAAATATTAGTAATCTAGGAAAGAATTTTTAAGAGTTGATCTGATTTTGTAAACTTCGAATAAAAGGTATATGACATGCACTATATGAGATGTCTTTAAAATGCATGTACAATGTTTACCTGAACTTTGTAAACTTCGAATAAAAGGTATATGACATGCACTATATGCGATGGCTTTAAAATGTATGTACAATGTTTACCTGAACTTGTGTCTAAAAATACAGGGATATGAAGGGAGAGGGTGCTATATGCATAGTAGCTTAAAATTTGAAATGAAAAGATGAACACAAGGCTTGATTCTTCGACAAACTGTGACGAGAAAAAGTGGAATTAAAGTTGGTAACCAGAAGACTTATTTAAAATAAAGGTGAAAAGGATATCTAAGTTAATGTCCTCTTTGTTTTTCATAATCCTTTGTGATTTGAAGTTGCTTAAGTTGAAAATTACTCTCTTTTTTGCTCCAATTTTTGTGTAAGCCTGGGAATTATTGTGTTAACTTGTACTGCACTTTACCCTGTATATTTTAGGCTTGGGATGATGTTGTACGTAAAGAAAAACCTAAAGAAGATGCATATGAGTATAAAAAGCGTTTAACATTAGACCATGAGAAGAGTAAATTGAGCCTTGCTGAAATATATGAACAAGAATACATCAAACTTAACCAGGTAAGGAGGCCTCCAAGGCAATGCTATTATTATGAAAGGAACAAAAGAAGAGAGCCATTCATTTTGTGACTGTTGAAATCCTGAAATGGCCCTTCTGTCATCTCATATACGTGTGAGACAAAGCATGCTTGGAATATTGAGGTTATGATATTTCTACTGAATGCTTAGGATCAGGAGGTTTGCTTTACAATTAGACATTGATCACCATATACTTCTGCATCCTGTTACTAACTTTCCAGCAATTATTATACAGTGCTATACTTTTAAAAATGATTTCTTATTGATATTTTGAAGTTATTGATATATGATTGTGAATTCACCAAAGTAATCTCTGGTTAGACAGCAGGACAAGATCATAATTCCAAGAAGATTAAGTAATTGAATTATGTCTTCACTTTGGGTCTGTTGGATATGTGGTCAATATGTGACCATGTTTAAATGGTATTTTTTTCCTGCAAGAGCCTTATAAAGTTGCTGTCAGATTCTATTAATTAATGCTACTCAAGCATTAACAGCAAACCAGTGTCCTGAAACACTGTAAAGTGGAAGAACTAGAAATATTTGAATAAAATTACTTCCTGGCTGCCTTGCAACCCAAGGCAGTAGTTGAAGGACAGTGTATATACAGCTTGAGTCAATGCTTGCTATCAAGTTTTCTGGCTACTTTGAAGAGACTCAATAAATAAAGGAAATATTTGGTAACCATGAAAGATAAAATTAAATACTGCAACAACTTAATGCAACTTATTGCAAGTTGTAAAAATGATAGTTTTATTTTTCTCTTGAGTGTCGGTGGTCAATTATGTTTTTTGACAATGAACTTTGGAGTTCCTGTATATTAATTAAATTAGCCAGGCTAATTCTAGACCCATTCCATTAGAAGTCTAGGATGATGACCAGTATCCATTCTAAAAGTAATAAGCAAGGTGATAGTAAACAGCATGTGGATCAGCCTTACAGTTGTGTATGTAATGTGGATCATAAAAATTAAATATATGATTTCACTGATATTATTGTCTAGGATGAGGTGAAAAGACATGTATAGAATTTTCTGTCTTGAGACAGTGTTTCACTTGTTGTCCAGACTGGTCCAGGCTGATCTTAAACTCCTGGGCTCACAATGATCCTCTTGACTCAGCCTCCCAAGGAGCTGGAACTGTAGGTGCATACCATACCTATACCTGTCTTTAATAATTTTTAAAAAGTGAGTTAAGTTAAAAAAAAAAAAAAAGCAGTATAGCATAGTACCTGGACAGGCGCCGATGACAGACCTCAGAAATAATCTGGATGCTTCTCTGGCATCAGGGTCATGCTTTCATTTTCCTTCCTGTTTTAATAAAAACAAATAAACCAAAAAAAATATTCTTTTAGAATAAGCATTTGGGGTCAAAAGAGAAATGTATGAAATTTACATTTTCTCCTTAGTAGAATTAAAATTGCTGTCAATTTTTTCAGTGTTGTTAATCAAAATAAATTTTTAACAAATTCCATATAAATAAAATGAAAGAAGTCCCTATAGTCCAAATGGGTATTTGGATAATTCTACAAAATCTAATTATTATTAATACTTTAGTTCTTTTTTTAAAATTTCCCTTGTTGACATGATACATAAAATTAAGTGAACAGTTCAGGAGCGTTTAGTATAGTGTTGTGCAAGTTCTGCTTGTCTATGCTTCAGAAACATTTTACTGTCTCAGAATAAGCCCACTCTATTAAGTAGTTGCTCCTCATTCTTCCCTCACCCTAGCTCTGGACAACCACCAATCTGCATCCTATTCCTGTGAATTTAGTATTTTATTTTGGACATTTTGTATAAATGGAGTCATATGATATGTGACTGACTTGGCAGGTTTTCAAGATCATGGCATGTATCAGTACTTCTTTGTTATGGCTGAATAGTCTTCATTCGTGTGTGTGTGTGTGTGTGTGTGTGTATACATACATACATACACACACATACATACACACATTTGTATGCCACAACTTGTCTACTCATCCATTAATGGGCATTTGGTCTGTTTCCACCTGTTAGCTAGTGCAGATAGTGCTGTGTGTTTTTGTTTAAGTATATATTTTTAATTATCTTGAAGGTATATCTAGGAGTGGAAATGCTGGGCCATGTGGTAGTTCTCTGTTTAATCTTTAGTGGAGCTGCCAAACTTATTGCCATACCATTTTACATTTCTACAAGCCATACACAGAGTCTAATTTCTTCATATCCTCACCTTGTTACAACTTGGTATTTTCCCCTCTTCTTTCTAAATTATAGCCATCCTAGTGAAAGTAACTTAGTTCTTGAAAGAAGTAAATACCAAGGAAATTAAACTGTAAGTTCTAAATGTCAGCAGTGTGGTTTCTATGGCTCCCAAAGGGAAAACATCCCTTGTTGATAAGTGCTTATTG
Source organism: Marmota marmota marmota (assembly GCF_001458135.2). Taxonomy (NCBI): domain Eukaryota; kingdom Metazoa; phylum Chordata; class Mammalia; order Rodentia; family Sciuridae; genus Marmota; species Marmota marmota. The sequence goes on from NW_026000196.1 coordinate 19,969,549, forward strand.
ATAACTTTAATTTTACCTTTGCACTGTTTCTTTATAGCTGAAAGATTGGTGCTAAGAAATTGGGAATGTCCTCATTGGTCTTTATTGTTTTAAATATGATTTGTTTTATCTTTTTGCTCTGATGTTGTTGACCTTATTTCCTAAGCAAAAAACAGAAGAAGAAGAAAATCCAGAACATGTAGAAATTCAGAAGATGATGGATTCTCTCTTTTTAAAATTGGATGCCCTGTCAAACTTCCACTTCATTCCTAAACCAGTAAGTGTGATAACAGTTTAATGTGTTGATACAGCAGACATGACTTTAATAAAACTTGCTGAGCTTTTGTGAAACTATTTATTTGGTTTCAGAATTTAGACCTGAAAATTTCTCCCTGTAAATTACATTCAGGACCTGTATTCTGTCCCCGTTCCTCCTCCCTTTATCTGTTATTACTTTGTTAGTTCTCTTTTCATTCCATAGTACACTTGCAAAGATTGGGCTGGTTGTTCCCTATTCATGTTTAGGTTGACACAAAATGTGTGTGATATTTCATTATTGTGTTCCTCACCCTGTCCCAGTTCCTAACACAAGGAAACCCCCAAGCATTTTTTGAAATCTTGGGACTTGAAGGAGGAGTGAATGTGTATCTACTTGACTAAGTTAAAAAAAAAATTATTTTTTTATTTAATTCATTTATTTTTATGTGGTACTGAGGATGGAACCCAGTGCCTCATGCATGCTGGGCAAGTGCTCTGCCACTGAGCNATATATATATATATATGATTTTTTTTCTTCTCCCCAGAAATGTATATTGCCAGTATTGTTTCCCCCTTGATATTCCTTTTTTCATATTTAGATTGGTTTTTCACATGCTGTCTCTGTAGACTTGATTTACCAATCATCAGCCATCATTTTTTGTTGTCTTTATACTGTCTCTTTTTGCTTCATATTTTTCTTTAAAGTGTAGACTAGAATACAGTATCCCTAGTAAATAATTGAAAAATGGTCCAGTGGAAGAAATGATTTCTCTGACATTCTGACATTTCTCTCTTACTTAAAATCCAGGATCCTGTTGTCTTTCTAGCTTATTCTTTGTTGGGAATTTTCCTGGGGCAAATACTTCCCTAATTAACTAGAATATGCACAGGACTGTGAAAAGGAAAATGAGTGGTTAGAGGAGTTGTTAACCTGCTTTGCAGTAGTGGCCTGGTCACCTAAGTTTCAGTCTTGTTCTTTCCCATACCCCAGTCTTTCCCCGACTGAGGCAATAGAAGTGTCTGAAGTCATTCTCTTGCTCTTCATTCTTTGGTGTTCCTCACAGGGACAAGTAAGAATTAGATACAAAGAACACCAGCATGAGTGCTCTTTTATTAGCATGATTGGTATAAATCCTATGTTAACTTTTGAGTTTCTTTGGTACTTTCAAAACAAGAAGGGGAGGTGGGGGACAAAAAACAGAAAGTAAATGGCTTTTGAGTTAGTGTTGTATTATTTTCTCCTTTTCATATTTATTATGTTTGATTTATTTTGATACTGCTTTAGTTTTTCAGCGGTCCAATGCCATTTCATATTTATATTTATGAAGATTTATTTTCAGAAGCTGGAAGATGAGAAAATTTCTTTATCAAATAGTCTGTACTCCCACCATTATGTGCAACTAAAATGCACCAATTAAAAAATGTTGGGAAAAAAATAGTCTGTACTTTTACTCTTGTTCCCACAAGCATTTTTTTTGCATCTTTCTCTGTATATGTGCCAGCATTTTTTCCATAACCAAAGGCAAGATAATATTAACAGAAATCAACTATTTTATAAAATCATAGATAGGATTTTTTGAGAACGTCCATATAGGTGGCAGATGGGACTAGTTTATTAACAGATGAAAGAACTGGTGTTTGAATATGGCAGAAATGTCATGTGAAACTGTAGAAATAAATGCTATTGGAATGATTTTGTGACAAAAGACCCTAAATTACTTCATTCTTATAGGATTTCAGAGGCATCCTGTGCTGCCCACTAGTACTGTTACAATTCCAGTTAGCTTCAGACCTTGGCTGTCAACATATTTAACATATTAAATAATTTGTATAAAATATTATATATGTGTATGTGTGTATGTTAGGGCTATTTCTGACTTCCCATTAAATGTATTATCTCTCTTCAAGCCTGTACCAGAGATTAAGGTTGTGTCAAATCTGCCAGCTATAACCATGGAAGAAGTAGCTCCAGTGAGTGTCAGTGATGCAGCCCTCCTGGCCCCAGAGGAAATCAAGGTAAGAAGCCAGTGTTGAAACATTCAATATCTGCTTAGAAGTTAGTTGATTATTGCCAGATCTCCCTTTGTTGAATGTCATTTTCCTTGAATTTGTATTTTTTGTTCTAATTTATGTTAGCTCTTTCTTGGTACAGTCAGTTCTCCATATCTGTGGATTCTGCATCCATAGAGTCAACCAACCATAGATTGAAAATACTCAAGGGAAAAAAAAAATTGCATCTGGCTTGGTGATAGAGCACTTGTTTAGCATGTGTGAGACACTGCAAAAAAAATTTAAAAATAAATAAAAGAATCTATACTAAACGTGTACATACTCTTTCCTTGTCACTGTTCCTAAACAATGCAGTATAGCAGCTATTAGCATAGCATTTATGTTGTATTAGGTATTATAAGTCATCTAAAGATGGTTCAAAGTCTAAGAGAAGATGCACATAAGTTACATACAAATGCTTAACCTTTATATATGAGGAATCTGAGCATCTGTGGATTGTGGTACCTGCAGTGATCTTGAACCAGTCCCTTGTAAATACAGGAGAATGAGAACGTCATCAAACTGATGCTATGTTATGATATTTAAACCCTAGTCTCCATCTTCACTCATTATTAGGAGGGAAAGGTATGAGAATTATTACAAAAGCAGTTTTAATTATCCAATCAGAATAATTATTTGTGATAATCAAATGCGAATATCAGCAGTGATGTTAAGTTTCAAACAGATTGTTTATATAATAACATTAATTTAATCAGCATCTCCCCACTTGTTCTATCCATGTAATGCTCATCAGCAATGAAATCTGGAGTAGAATAGAACATTTGGATATTGGAAGAAATCTATGCCTTGTGAACATTGAAGCTCTTGCCTTATGTAATAATGATGGTTTCTTTTAGGCCCTCATCTTCTGGCTGGTTTAGCAGCAGGCCTTCTGTTTTCCTCCTCAATTTCTTTTCTGTTGCTACAGCCATCCTTATGTTAATCTTTCCATCTGTATGCAGGTGACAGCCCTGGCACCTAAGGAGAAAAGAGGAAATTGATCCTTACTAAAGTGAGGTTTCCCTTCCCTCTCTGTCCTCAGTCTCTGGGAACCTTTGACCTCAGCCCAAAAGGTTGTCATTATCACCCTATTGGGACAACCTCAGGCATTTCCCTGAAGCCCTTGCTGAAGTCTAAGTGCTGCAGAGGATTTGCTTTGCTGGTCTGTAAACTTGAGTATCTAACTCTCCATGCTGCCTGTGTAATTAGTTTGGAGGCTGAACAGTCTATGAGTCTGTCCTGTCAAAGGAAGCATTCTAGGTTTTAGAGTTAGCAGAGCTGTCTGAAACATAGGCAGGGATTGCTTTCTAGCCTCATGTGCTGTACCATAGACATACAGCACCTTGGCTACTTACCATTGCAGTTTCCTCTTTTACTTTTTGATTCCCTGAGTTGATATTAGGTTAGATTAATTGATACATTGGTGGTTATATTTTAATAGGAGAAAAATAAAGCTGGAGATCTAAAAACAGCTGCTGAGAAAACAGCTACAGACAAGAAACGAGAACGGAGGAAAAAGAAATATCAAAAACGTTTGAAAATAAAGGAGAAGGAGAAACGGAGAAAATTGCTTGAAAAGAGCAACCCAGATCAAACAGGGAAATACACAAAAGCAGTAGCATCAGAGAAGTTGAAACAACTGACCAAAACTGGCAGAGTTTCCTTATTAAAGGTAAGGGCAAGGGAAGGAAAACTACTGCAGAGACCTTTGAGAGCAAGTGAGTGGTATGCATTGGGCTGTCCCCTTTACTTGAGTGTCTGAGCCAGCAACACAGCCCACCTGTGGTACTAAGGAGAACACTGTTGACTTAGCTGCAACATTAGCCTTAAGCGTTATTGAGTTATTCCTGTAGAGTCCTCAGAGTAATCTGGGTCCTCTACCTGTTTTTCTTCCTCTCTCTTAAGTTGCAAGAAAGTTAGAGTAGTATAGAATGTATAGAATACCTCTATGCTAATTGATGTATTGTATTGTAATTTTAGTCTATTTTCCTATTTATATTTTAATACATTGTTTTAATCATAACATACTTTTATATTTTGGGTTGTTTTTCCATGTGATCATATACCTTACAGTATGAGCATGTATTGTTTTTAATTGCAGGATGAAGGAAAAGACAAGGCCCTAAAGTCATCTCAGGCATTCTTTTCTAAATTACAAGATCAAGTAAAAATGCAAATCAGTGATGCCAAAAAAACAGAAAAGAAAAAGAAGAAAAAACAGGATATTTCTGTTCATAAATTGAAGCTATAGTATACTGTGAATATAATATATATTAATGTATAAGCTTATATTCTGTCATTGTTTTTTTTTATAATAAAATTAATGAGATCCTTCTTTGCATTAATGGAGGATATTTGAGAATTCTACCATGTGCAATAACAAACTCTTAACACGTTTGAAAAGTCTGCCTGGGTTTTTCTGGATATGAGGCAGGACCTAACTCCCTAGGCCTTTCCTATACTGATGCTGCCTGAGCTGATCCTACTGAGCTCTCTCCCTCTGGATAGTCCAGCTCATGCATGCCAGCTAATAATCATAACTGGTCTGCAGGATGAGGAGGGTACAAAGCCACCCACCTCCTTCACCCCCAGCTATCCACAGTAGAAGTCTATGCTGTGGTCTTGACTTTCTTTTCCCACTGTCATATCATTTAACAGAACAGTAGCATTTTGATTCATTTATACCTTTTCTCTTTGGAAAAGAACCCATGTTACCTGACTAAAGAGTTAGACTAAACTACAGATTACTGTCTGTAATCAGATACAGAGAGGACAGGTATAATCTAAAAGTGATGGAAGTTCAATACAGCCAGGAAGGTGAACTAACAGTCTGCAGAGAGCTGGCTCTGACCACTAGCTGCTCATTGTTTCAACCTCCCCATTCAGGAAAAATGTATTTGTCTAGTATGATCTCATATTATGATTTCATAGGAATGCATTAAAACCTAAGCCCATGTGAGTAGAGAGTGAGAACAGGATTCACCCAAAGCAACAGGGAAAGCCCTCTGGTTTAGTGTCTACAGAGGCCAGTATAAAAAATCCTGTGGAAGTATGTTTATTAATGCAGAAGCTGTTTTCAGCTGGAAAGAACTAGGCTATACTGAGCTCAATTAAGCACCAACTCTCAGTCCTTTTGAGCTATTATAACAATTCCTGAGACTGCGTAATTGATAGACAATAAAATTTAGCTTCTTATAACTCTGGAGGCCGGAAAGTTCAAGGTCAAAGGACAAGCAAATTTGGTGTCTGGTAATGGGTCTGTGCTTCAAAATGGTGCTTTGTTCCTGTGTCCTCACGTGGCAAAAGGACAAAAGGGGTCAGAATTCACTCCCTCAAGTTCTTTATCAAGTGTGCAAATCCCATCCCTTTGGGCTATGCTATTATTAATCATTTCCTAATAGTCCTATCTCTTAACACCATCACATTGACCATGAAGTTTCAACACATGAATTTGGAAGATTATAGCACCTATAAATACTGACTTGTAATTTTTTTAATCCAAGCGGTAGAGTGCTCACCTAGCATGTGTGAGGACCTGGGTTTGATCCTCAGCACCATATAAAAATAAATAAAATAAATATTAAAAACATAAAATAGAGTTCACTAGTATACCTTCATCATCTAACCAAGTACTTTGAGTATCCTCTGGTCTCCTAGGCTTAGCAAAGGTGGTATTTTTCAGTGATGATTTGAGTATCACATCGCTCTAGGAGTTTATATTTTGTAGTTCTTTTGAAGTTACAACTGCTTTCCAGTTTCTACTCATTACTGGCTTAATTCTCTTTCTCTTGATTATTTTATTTGTCAGGATTAGGTGTTGACTTGGAGAGGTGATTCATTTTATCTGTCCAAGGATAATTAGGTATTCACAGAGTTTATATCACCTTTATATTTGCTTTGTGTTTTAATATCTTCACTTCTAGGAAAGATGTGTCAGTCCATTCACTTTTTCAATGTGATATTTGATGTATTCTACAGTTTATATTCATTATAGATTCTTGTTTGTACCAGAGGCCAGGCATTGTTGTTGGAACCATAGAAAAATCCTTCCCTTATTAAAAAAAAAAAAATGCATTGTAGTAGAATATTTACACACATCTTGTGTATACATGAGAAATACAATAGGACATTCATGAAACTACCCTTAACCTGAAAACCAACACTTGGGCACCTCCCCAATACTTCACTCATCACTAGAGAGAGCTAAGGAAGAAATAAATGGTGGTTATATCTGAGTGGGCTGTTCATCATTCCTTTCAATTTGTATATATTTTATCACACAAGCATGTATCTCAAGGCAATATATTATTGGGCATTTGCTAGCATTTGAATTATGAAAATAGAATGTTTTTATTTGGTTTATTTTTTCATTTGATTTCTCTCAGATTCATTCAAAATATAGTCATCCCTCTGTAGGTTTTGCAACTGTGGATTCAACCAATGCTGGATCAAAAATATAATAGTGGCACATGCCTGTAATCCCAGCTATTTGGGAAGAAAAAAAATTGCATCTGTGCAGAACATGTACAGACTTTTCTTTCTTGTTATTCCCCAATAAATAATATAACAATTATTTATATAACATATTAGGTATAATTCATCTAGGGATTATTTAATGAATACAGGAGAGCATGCTTTGATTCTATGCAACATGACACCATTTTGTACAAGAGACTTGAGCATTCATGGATTTTGGTATTTGTAGGATCCTGGAGCCAATCCCCCACAGATCCAAAGAGACAACTATGTGTATTTGAAATTATGCATCATTCTACTGCTGCATAATATTGTATGAATATACTACAATTTTATTTGCCCATTCTCTTGAACACATTGATGTCCAGTTTCCACTATGATGAATATGACGTTTTGACCTCCTGATCACAGTGTTAAAAATTTAGCTCTCATCTAAGAATAGAATTGCTAGGTGGACCTTCTAAAACAATGCCAAATTGTTTTCCAGATTAGTTGCAAAAATTTGCACTTCTGTTACATCTTTGTCAGTATTTGTTATTGGTGAACTTAAAATAATACTTTTGCCCTTCTAGTGGGTAAAAAATATTGCATGTCTGTGTGTCTCTGATTGTTGGTAAAATTGAGTATTTTGTCATGTTTTTCCCCCTGTGTATTTTTTTTTTCATTTTTTTCAGTGCTGGGAATTGAAACTAGGGCCTTGTATACATGCTAGGCAAATACTTTACCACTGGGTTACACTCCCATGCCCCCTGTGCATCATTTTAAAGAGGTTTATACATTTTGAAATTTTAAAATTCCAGAAAATTCTAATAATTTTAGCCCCATTTGCCTCATTCTCTTTTTTCTGAACAAGTTGTATGGTCCTTCACCTATCAATACCTGAGTATTTCCCAAGAATAAGGTCCTTCACTTACATAGCAACACAATATAATCAAAATCATGAATAAAATTATATAATCTATAGCCTATAATCAAATTTTGCCAATTGTCCCAATAGTATCCTTCATAGTTTTCCCTCCTAGTCCAGGATCATTCCAAGATCACTTGTATTTCATTGTCGTGTCTCTGTTTTCCAGTTACCTGTTAAAGTTCCTGAGTTTTGTCTTTCTTCACTAACATTTTTTAAGTGTACAGATTTTGATTCGTATTTTCTCATGATTAGATCTAGGTTACACAATGTGGGCAGGAAAACCACAGCAGTGGATGTCTTCAGTACCTCATATAAAGATATTTTGTCCTAATGAAGCTAATAATGGCAATGATCATTTGATTAAGGTAATGGCCACCAGGTTTCCCCACTGGAAATTTAATATTTTCCTTTTTAATTGGTCACTTATGAGGAAGACACTTTGATGCTATAAATATCTGTTCCTCATCAAACTTTCACTTACCAATTACAGCATCAGTTGTTGATTTATTTCTTCTATACAAACTGGTTGGCATTCTACTATAAGGAGCAGCTTTCCCTTCTCATTTATTTATCTCAATTTGGATCTGATTTTTATGTTATGTAATGCTTTATAGTTCTTTATCATTATTTGCTTTGATGCTCTAATTGTCTCTGAATTGAACAGCAGAAGACCTTTTGAAGTTTACTCCTGAGTCCTTTTGATATGCCCCTATTGTTCTTTGAGCATTTTTATTTTCTGTTGCTATTATATGTTCCATTCTTATCTTTTACTTTCCTTGGAATCAGTCATTTTCTGAAGGAGCCCATTTTCCCTAATAGAGAATGATATTTATAGCCCAATTTCTTGTGTCTCATTGCTACTAGGCCCATTCAACAGAGGCAGAAAATTATGATTGTGTGCCTATGGGGATAAAAGTTGGGGGAATATGTGATACGTATGCCATTCATGAGTTCATACCAATACCTCCAATTCCAATTAAACACCACCATAAGTTACAATCTCGCTTTCACTGTTTCCACATTTGTAACACCTTTTTCCACAGTAAGAAAACTTGTTTTCATTATCTTCAATGTATTTATTAATTTGCACAAGCCTAGAATATACAGGAAGTAGCTTCAGAATTATTAACTCTATAACACTGGGAAAAGGAAGAAATGTGTACAGTTAAGTATAATGTTCTATATTTCAATTAGTCCAAAGCTTTGACAGTTTATTTTTCAGATATTCTGTATCTTTACTGATTATTTTTTGTCTAGTTCTAGCATTTACTTATTTCTTTCTGTATAGGTTTTTTTTTCATTTGCTTAGAAACTTTGTTAATAGGTGTATGCCTGTTTATGATTTTGATGCCTTGTTTATGAATTGCCTCTTTTGACTTGACTATAAAATGACCTTGTTTTTTTTTCTGGTAGTTACTCCCATCAGGAAGACTACTTTGTTTCAATATAGCATTACAGTTATTTTGGTTAGTATTTGAATACTGTATGTTTGTGATACCTCTGGTTGCTTACCAGTGATGAGTTCTGCTCCCTCACGTGTTGAAATCTGACTTTAGAAAAGCATGAGGAGGCAAGCATAAAAAGCAGAGTTTATGGGCTGGGATTGTGGCTCAGCGATAGAGAGCTCGCCTAGCCCGTGCTAAACCCTGGGTTAGATCCTCAGCACCACATAAAAACAAACAAATAAATAAATAAAGGTACTGTGCCCAACTACATCTAGAGAAAAACCAAAAACAAACAAACAAACAAAAAAAACAACTTTTTTTTTTTAAAGGGGTAACATAGACTTCTCTCAGGAGAAGTCTTAGGCTTTCTTCTCCTGCTCTCCTTTCCTTATCTCTTTACTATCAAATGTTAGTTTCTCCACTAATATTTTAGCTCTACCGCTTTGCATTAATTTTTAGTTTTTCTAGGAACTACAATATGCAAACTTATCACAGTCTACTTGGAATTAATACGGTACCTCTTCATTTAAAAAGTAAGACCATGCAATAGTATAGTTTCATTTGCATTCTTCTCCCTTTTGCTATTGTTACCACATATATTAAGTCTACTCAGCCACAGAAAAGGTGTGCTGGGGCGCACTGCCCAAGTGTGAAAGTTAGGAGGTATCTAGGTCTCCCTCAGGGTCACAGCTAGTGTGAGCCCATCAGTTTGGGATTTTCTAGGAGGCAAGGAAAGGAGATCGATCACTCGAGCCTCCTCTTGCTGAGCCTGTGGAATCGAGACGCTAGATCGGCTGGGAATGCCTAGAGTGCCAGCGCGCGGAGCCTGGAGGGAAGTCGGGGCGGCGGGGACGAATCGTGAGTGGAGCTCAGGGCCCGCTCAAAGGGAGGAAGGGGAGGGGCGCAGGGCGGGAGGACGCAGGGCAGTCGCGTGGCCGCGGGTGCGCTACCCAGGTTCCCGCGGATTTGGCCTTGCTGCTCTGGCGGTGCTCTCTAGCCCCCAGGGGCTTTGCAGCGGAAGCTGTGGCGGTGGCAACCACGCGTGTTTGCAGATCTCCGCGACAACTGTGGGCGCTCGTCTGTGCAGGCCTGAGGCGGGAGCTGCCCTGGGGAACCATCCCGATGGGCACCATCTCCCACGGAAAATGTTACGGATGCTGTGCTTTTATAGAAGGATCTGGAGTAGTGAAAAAAATCCCTTTTTAAAAACGGGTAATTTTAGATGTTAAAAGGGTCTTAACTTTATAAGTTAACCTTATAAGTCTAGTTATGTTATTTTATGATAAAAGACACATTAAAATTGCGTGCAGCCTCCGTGTTCTGTCTCAAGCCTAGGGTTCTCTTGTCCCAGGAAATGTTGACATTCCATGTTTAATTTCATGAAGATGGTTTTAACCCATATATGTTTTATTTTGTAGGAAGAAGAAATTTAAACGAATAACATGAGGTTACATAAAGTCCCCGTTTTTATTAGTTCAAGCCAAAAGAGTAAAAGTAAAGCATTGCTATCTTTCACCAGAAATAGCCTGTGTTTTATTACTTGGATCACCCAATTTTTCTAATACTCATAATGTCAGAAGGGAAATCGCCTGACAAAAAAAGACCTCGGAGAAGCTTATCAATCAACAAAACTAAAAAAAATTCATCTAACTCTATTGTTTCGTATTTTAATAATGCACCACCTGCTAAACTTGCTTGCCCCATTTGTAGTAAAATGGTGCCCCGGTATAACTTAAACCAGCACCTTGATGAAATGTGTGCTAACAATGGTGATGTCATTCAAACGAATCCAGTACAGGTTAACTTAATGAATTCAAATGTGACCACAGTAGATTTAACGAATACTGCCTTAGAAGATGTAAGACCAAGGAAGTCACCACCAAAGACAAGTCCAATCCCTCACCAAAGTGGTTTGGCAAAAATGAGCGCAAAACAGCAGACCAGTCCTTACTTTAAAAGTACTGATGCCTTGGTGTGCAAAAATCAAGTTGAGCTGAGAAATCATTCTGTGAAAGTCATTTCTTTGGGAAGCCTGTCATCTAAATTGTCCAGGAAATACATAAAGGCTAAAAAGTCACTAAGTAAGAATGAGGAATTTACCAATAATTGTCTACAGAGTTCCACATCCACAGCTGTTAAAAGCCTGATTGCTAACTGCTCAGAAATTGACAAGGATCAAATTTTGGAGAACAGTTCTCAAAAAGAAAATATTTTTACATGTGATTCTCTAAAGGAAGAGAATATTTCTGAACCTATGGTAAAAGGTGATAAAATAGTGGAAGCTGAAAGCCAAAAGACTGCTCAGAAATGTGGGAAATTCACCCTTACCCCTGGGTTCTCTGATAAAGTTCCCACGTTATTTTCTCCAGATTTATTCCTTGGGAATAATTTAAAGTATACTTCAGAAGATAGTCTTGTAAAGCAAGAGAATGTCAAAGTTATAGATGATAAAGGTGTTGAAAAACGTGAGGCATGTAATTGTAAAGAAGTAGAAATGACTGTTGTTTCAGAACTTAAAACACAGTTGTCAAATTCAGAGGCAAATTTTCCAAGTTCTACAATTGCTTCTGAGTGGAGTAACTTTCAAGAAGTTTTGGAAGGTGAGAGTGGCTTAAAGAGTAAAATCACTTGCAGCACTGCTGTGGAGCAAGGGTCAAGCTGTGGTGTTCCTGATAAGATGCCTCAAACACTGAGTCATCCTTACTATCTTCGGAATTTCCATGTGGTACTGAAAGCTGTACTTGAGAATGAAGATGATATGATGCTCTTTGATGAAGAGGAGAAGGGAATTATAAGTAAATTTCTTCAATTATCAGGTATCTTCAGCCTGTTTGCTTTCAATTTTTTGTTTTCCATTTGCTGTCCTAATTGAAGGGTGATGTGATGGGCAGTGACCTAATGACTAGTAGAAATCATTGTGATTTTGTAAATGGGAATCCGAGCTTCCTATACGATTTGTATCAAGGATATGCAGGTAGGTGCTATCTACTGTGCAAGCAGTACTTGGATTGCCATGGAAGCAGTTGTTTTTTCCTTTATAGATATGTTTGATGGATGTAAAATGACCCTGCCAGATTTTTTTAAAAATATACTGAAAAAAAACATAACTTTGCATTTTAGGCATATAATCAAGCTTCCTGTTAGATTGTTTTGTTTTCACAGTTCATTTCCTCAAAAATGAAAGTAAAATAATATAAAATTTAGGAAAAATAACAAACCAATCTGAGGCACAATTTTTTCCAACAGTGTTTAGATTCTTGGACTCGACCTCTTCAAGTCAGGTTGTAGAGAAAATGGAAGCTCTCAGGCTTAAATTGGTACCTTTAAAAATATTAGTCTGTGCCTCAAATCATTAGCCAGTGGTGGCACCAAGTTGGTCTTGCAGGTTTGAAGAAAAGGGCACCCTGGCGTGGCTGCCCTGTTACAAAGGGTCATGATGGTTCTAGAACTGAATCACTTCAAGGTCGAAATAGCTTACTTTGTGGCTGAACTGTTTACATGGTTTTCACACTGTCCTCTTGTGCAGTATGGGTGTGTCTGTCTCTTCAGTTGATTAAAAGAAAAACATCCTAGATATTGCTACTAATATTTAATGCTTTTATTGTTATTTTGAGTTTGGGTCTTGTTAAGTTGCCCAGGCTGGCCTCAAACTTGGGATCCTCCTTCCTCAGCCTCCTAAGTACCTGGGATTACAGGTGTGTACCACCACACCCAGCTACTACTAATATTTAAGAAACTACACACAGTGGAATTATCAGGATATTCCTTGTATTATTTTTTTAACAGGTGACTTGCCCTTCTCTCGGCAAGTTGTGTAAAGTGTCCATACAGCCTCCATCTCATTCTTGTCTCACCTGGGTATGGACATAAAGGCATCATATTGGCTCTTTAATCCAGACTGGCCACAGTTCTTTGGATGGGTGCTGATTATATTGACTTTTTTTGTGGGGGATACTGGGGATTGAACTCAGGGGCTCCTAACCACTCAGCAACATCCCCAGCCCTATTTCATATTTTATTTAGAGATAGGGTCTTACTGAGTTGCTCAGACTGATTTTGAATTTGCAGTCCTCCTGCTTCGGAATTACAGATGTGTGCCACCATGCCCAGCTTATGTGACTTTTTGAGTAGTTGATGGATCTGGGCCTCCATAAAACTGGAAAATATGAACAGTTTACCTTGTGCAAGTTTAACAAATTCATTGTATTGCTTTCCATGGAGAATCACATACAATGTGTCTTAAGTAAAAGCTGCCTCTTTAAAGGAAAGAAAGGAAAATGTAGAAAAATTTAAAAGCTATAATATTATTTTAGAGGTGGCAGAAATTTAAAAATAATTCAAGTAGTAAGGAAATAGACCTAACAGGTTAATTATGTAAGTTGGAATAGAACTCTGAGGTAGAGATGACTGTCCTATCTAAGCTAGGCACTGTTTTGGAAAATTCAGACTATTTTTGGCCCTAAATGGACTAATGTATATTAAACTGAAAGCAGAGAACAAAATAACTAGAATTGTATGTAGGGTTTCTCTTAGGAAGAAGAAATGTTGACTAGAAAATAGGGGGATTTGATTTTAGAAGTTTTAAAATGACTCATGTTCATTACTAAATTGGAACTTTGTAAAATGACTTATATGAAATTATATCATTATACATAAGGTAAGAAAATGTATATTCCTAATATAGTATATTTACTCACTTCAAATTTTAAAAGTAAATGGGTAATTTGTATATTGTTTTTGAGAAAAAAAAAGTAATATTTTTCCTATTTCTCTTAACTTTATCACAGCTAGTGGTCAGAAGTTATATGTAAGGCTCTTTCAACGTAAATTAAGCTGGATTAAGATGAATAAATTAGAATATGAAGAGATTGCTTCAGACTTAATACCTGTGATTGAAGAATTGAAGCACGCAGGCTTTCTCCAGACAGGTATGATCAGTAGATGATACTGAAAGATGAAATGGTAACCTGAAGAGTTCAGTTTCTGCAGAATGATGGTACTGTTAGTATGGTGCCATCTCCTGGTTGCTGCCTGGTAATAGTAATTGCTTTTTTAAAATCAAGTTTTTAAACTTAGTGCAACAGATTATTCATGTGATGAGATAAGACCACCAGGACAGTGAAAACTTGTCTGCTCTTGCTTTCCTGACTTGCAGTTTTAAGACCATGAAATCACCCAGGTAGAGATTGTGCCACAGAAGAAATGCATCCCTCCTTGTCTCTGTCTTTCCAGCAAGAAGTTGAGTAATTTTACTCAGATTCTTCCATCTTTATAAAAGAACAAGGCTGGCTTATTTGAAATGTGTGTTTCTTCTAAAAACTTCATCTACCCACATGTGCACACACATACAGCTCTTATGCATTGATTGCCTGGAGAATTTTTAATTGATTTAAACCTATGTAAACAGTAAAGGAGAATACGTCTTCTCCAATGATACCCTGGGTTGTCTTGTCAGTAGTCTTCACTGAATACCTACTTACATGATATTGTGTGGAAACTTCGTTATGAGGAAAACGAAAACTGGTGAGCTTTAGATTCAGGTTGCTTACATTTTAGCAAAATAAGCAAATTGAGCCAAATGGTTCCTTTGGGACAGAGTTTGTTATGGGAGAGCAGCAGGTAAAGATGAAGTTAGGATGTTAGGGTGTGGCTAGATAGGATGGACATAGGGAACATGGGGGGAAGTCATGGAGGCTCAGCAAAAGAGCTTGGATATGAGTAGTTAGGTAGTAGAATCTGAGGCCCTCCATGGAGCATTGCTTCCCACATGTTGTTGACATCAGGGCCACCTGGGAAAGGGAATCTTGATCTCTACTTGATGGGAAAGATCTGGGCAGATTCCATAAATTGATATGGTTGACCAGCATCCCAGCTGACTGCTGCTGTGACCTACCTTTAAATAACCTTTCAGTAACAAAACCAGAACCCAGATGTTTCATCATTGCACTCAGTCAAATCCAAGCCCTACTGATGATGCAACATCTCTCTGGCTGTTTCTCTGACCTTGTGGCTGCCCTCTCACTCCCTCTGCTGCAGCCACACAGCTTCAGTGCTCTTCACCATGCTGAGTGCACTCCTGTTTCAGAACCTTGGCCTTAATATCCCCTCCATGTAGGAGAGTTTCCATTGTCTGGCCACGTGGCTTATTCCTGGTTCCATTCACCTCTGTGCCATGTTAGCTCATCAGAAATTTGCCTGACTACCCTGTGTGAAACGGCCAGCCTCCCTGTGAGGCTCCCTTTATCTCACCTGTTTCTTTCTTCTTCTAGTAGTTACTACCACCTAACGTATAATCATTGTTTTATTTACTATGCCAGGAGGTAAGCTTCTTGTGGAAAGGCAATTTCCACAAAAAGACCTTGTAGTGTGCCCAGGGTCTTAACATCATCCGGCATGAGTGCACATTTAGTAAATATTTGTTGTGTGTAAGAAGGCACTGCTTAAACTGTGAGTGTCTTTTAGGCAGAGACCAGCCAGGCCAAATGTGTAGGGCCTGGTGTGGTGTCTGGGGCCCATAAAAGCAGAGTATGATTTCTGTGTGCCAAATGAGTGAGCCAATGAAAGGATTTCCAGTCTGAAGAACGTGAGCAGGGAAGGGACTGTGGGGAGAAGAGGATGATCACTCTAACCTGGTTTGGAAAGTCCTTTTGGAGGTTTTGTAATGACAAAGATAGGGAATGTATAGTCAAGTAATCTATTTGAGCAGCATGCCCAAACGATAATAGCTTTCCACATGTATCTTTTTTGTAGTCACATTTTCCTTTTTGTGAGAAATTCTGTTATTTCAGAACTTTTAAGATGTATCTATCTTCCATGGTCTTTAATGGAGAGAATTTGGCAAACGCACCAAATTAGTTTTGGGTTTTGGCAAACTACTTAAATTTTATACAGTAAAAATTCACTTTATTTGTATCTATCTAAGCTTCCTTCTTTTTTTTAATTTTTTATTTATATATGACAGTGGAAGGCATTATACTTCCTTCTTTCTTTTACTATTCTACTTAGTAAAAAGTAGTAAAATTCCTTAGAACAATTTTTCACTTTTTTTAAAAAAACTATTTCAGAATCTGAGTTGCAAGAACTCTCTGAAGTGCTTGAACTTCTTTCTGCTCCTGAGCTGAAAACTCTGGCTAAGACCTTCCACTTGGTAAATCCCAATGGACAGAAACAGCAGCTAGTGGATGACTTTCTCAAATTGGCCAAACAGCGTTCAGTCTGCACTTGGGGCAAGAGTCAGTCTGGAATCAGAGCAGTGATTTTAAAAAGGTTTGTTCACTTTATAAGAGTAAAATTATTTAAAATGTTGATAACAAGTGCTAACTTATTGTAGATTGTATGCTTTTTATAATTGTAATCCTTATTTCAGTTGAAATTAGATTGAGAAACCTGAAAGAGCCTTATTTATAATAACTTAGGTTCTTTTTTAGCTTATTTTAAGCTTAAGATCATACTAGCCAGGCTCAGTTGCACATGCCTGTAATCCCAGTGACTCAGGAGGCTGAGGCAGGAGGATCACAAGTTCAAGGTCACACTCAGTAACTTAGTGAGATGCTGTCTCAAAATAAAAAAATAAAAGGGATTGGGATTCATCACAGTAGTAAAGTGCCCCTGGGTGCAATCCTCTGTCCAAACAAAACAAAAGAAAACAAAAAAAAACCATTTTAATTTCTAGCACCAAAAACAATAGTCAATAGAACAAAGACAGTAAATTCTTAGGTAATTTTTAAATCTTGAAACATGGTTGCACTGTGTTGCTTAGGATTTTGCTAAATTGATGAATCTGACTCCTCCTCAGCCTCCTGAGTCACTGGGATTATAGGTATATACCACTGTGGCCAGCAGAAGTGGGTACTTTTTGACAGTCTGTATAGATGAATAGTTTTCAATAAAATGATGGTGTGATAGGAGCCCTACTCTTTTCCCTCAGGTCTCTGATGGGAGCACTATTGCTCCCAGGTATGCAGCACTGTCTGCTTTTGGTTTCATATCTTCTGGATGAGTTGGTATGAAGTCCTTACCAGGGTAGTGGTTCTCAAGTGATTTTTAACCACCAGGGAGTATTTGGCATCATCTGGGCACATGTTTGGTTGCCATCACTGGAGATGCTGGTGCTAATGGCTTCCATTGAGTAGAGATCAGAGATGCTGCTGAACATCATCTGAGGCATGAGATAGACCCGACAACGAAGTATTATCCAGCCTAAATACAGTAGTGCTGAGGCTGAGAAACCCTGCTACAAGTTCTAGACTTTAATTCAGACCTTCAAACCCACACTGCCGACATCCAGAATTGAACTGAATTCTCTCTGAGATGACCATGGAATGGAGATGTTTCTGGACTACTTTGTACATTAGTAAATAGCACCAAACCTTGGTACAGATTTGTACCATTTCCAGGTACACAAATGATGCTGCCTTACCAAGAGCTTTTGTTAGTGACATTTTAAATAAATATTTATTCTTTAATCTAAATTGCTACCAAAATCAATAGCTGAGAATTGGTGATGTTGAAGAGATATTACTTTTATGAGTTTTCTTGATATTTTAAGTGTTCATGACCATGCTAAACCCCATCCTATTCTGTGGTTAGGGAAGGAAACACTTTTATTGAGCCAAACCATATGTGAAACCATTTGAAGACATAAATTCAATCAATCCTGTGTCCCTAAGTGGGACTCTGAGCTCTGGAGAGGTTAAGTTTCACATGGTTGGAGGTGGTAGATTTGCTTTAGGTTTAGGATAATGAGTGCCATTTACCTTTATTGTACCTGAGACTAATATGCAAAATCTGACATTTAAATGCTTAATAACCAGAAGGACATTTCTATATTATATATTTTTGCAGAGCCAAAGACTTGGCTGGACAGTCACTACGAGTCTGTAAAGGCCCTAGGGCTGTGTTTTCCCGGATCTTGCTACTGTTTTCATTGACAGATGCCATGGAAGATGAAGAAGCTGCTTGTGGTGGTCAAGGTCAGCTTTCTACTGTGCTGTTGGTCAGTCTCGGCCGAATGGAGTTTCCTAGTTATACCGTCAATCGGAAAACACAAATTTTTCAAGACAGAGAAGATCTTATCAGGTAGGAGCATGTTAACTCAGTATAATATCTGTGTGTAAAATGAAAATTTAATAGATTTTATTATTTTTCCTTCCAGCCAAAGTAGAAACATTTAAGTTCATAGCCAAAACCATTTTTGAAGTTTTCCTTTTTTTAGTTTTTGCCTTACTTACATGCATTTCTAATGTTCAGGGAAAATGTAGAAATGTGCTTAGGTTATGGTTGCCAGAAACAATGTGTTTTTAGTTAGAGCTACAAAAATTTTCCCTGACTTATGTTCCCAAATAGTTTGGGCAGGAAGCAATTTTTTAATACAGACTTTTAAACAAACCTGCCTTGTGAATATGTTGTTAGTATGAATAAGTGGAAAATGAATGTTTTCCTAGGAATAACACTTCAGATAAAGTGTTATTCTTTTTCACTAATAATAATTTTTCACTAATTTATGTTAGTACATGGTTTTAGTGAAAATTTGGTTTGATCAGCAAAAGTAGGAGTTGATAAAAGGTTTTATAGGCAAAACAAAACAAAACAAAAAAGAACAAAAAACAAAACAACTTGTATATAAAAAAAATTTTGCATTTTAAAATGTCACTTTTGATTCTTGATTTAAGATTTATGACTCAAAGTTAACTGAATTGATTCAGATATTGCTTTTGAGAAAGTTTTTTAAGTGTTGTCTAGAATAACCATGTGCTTTAAAAAGTAAGTTATTGAGGAAAAAGTAAGTTATTGAGGGGATGTAGCTCAGTGGTGAAGGTTTGACTAATGTTCATGAGACCTTGGGTTGTATCCCCAGCATTACCAAAAGCAGGGGGGGTAAGTAAGTTATTGAAATTATTCAACAATTTCAATTTTTAATTAGTTTTTAATCAGTTTAGTATAAACTGATTTTATTCTATTTTACCTTAGCTGATAGAAAGCTTAATATCTTACTTGGGTTCAAATGGAACTTTCTTAGCCAAATCTTTGTTTTTGTTTTTGGTACAGGTATTGAACCCAGGGTGCTTAACCACATCCTCCTGCCTTAGCCTCCCTAGCTTCTGGGGTTACACATTTGCATCACCATGACCAGCTCTTAGCCAGATCTTTTAACATGGCTATTTCCTCTACTCTACCTTCAGTTATCTTACCTCTTTTTACCTTTTTGTTATTAGTGGCTTTGTGCTTTTCCCTTTTATGAGGCACTGTACTCTGAAGCTAAGTTTCAGTTTCACTGTATTCATGATCTGTGAAACCACTCAGACAAGCATACTTGTCTGTAAAATGGGGAGAATAATAGTATATTCTTACAGATATATGTGGGCACTTTAATGGGAAGAATAATAGTATATTCTTACAGATGTATGTGGGCACACATAAAGTGCTCACCACCTGACCTTTGCAAAATACTTAGTACATGTTAGTTATTATTGTAATTGTCATTCTTACTGTTATATCTATGAGAATTGCTTTTTAGTCCTGTGATTGACAAAACCATAGTTGACAAGTTCATAAGTCAGAGGACTATGGTGAAGAAATAAGCCATCTCCTATTCCTTCTAGAAAGTAGGTATGTTGTAATAAAATAACTAAAATTCTCTTCGTTATGAAGAGGGCCTTAGCATGATAAATAAAATCAGATTTAATTGACTTCAGGAAGAGGTCATATTATATAGTAGCTGGAATGTGATATGTAGCCTGGGAACCCTTTCTGCTCATTTCTGTACATGAAATAATTGATCCTCATTTATTCAGTAAAAATGGGTTGAGTGTTAAAAATCTGTTATGTCCCTGAGTAGTGGAATTGCAGCAGTGAACAAGGTAGGGTTGCTGTCATAATGGGGTTACATCTCCCTTGAGAGATAGGTAGTAAACAGAATAACTGTAGTGTGTGAAAAGTGCCCTGACAATTGAGGGGAAAGGTAGAGAAATTCTACTTTGTAGAGAGTGTTGTGGGGGAGGCCCTGGAACGTGACCCTGGAAAACAAGACATAAGAATAGAGAGGAGGTAGGCATGTCAGGGTCTGTGTTTCAGGCAGCTTTTTCATCACTGGGATTAAAAAACCTGATAAAAACAATTAGAAGAGGAAAAGCTTATTTTGGCTCATGATTTCAGAGGTTTCAGTATATTGATGGCTCACTTTATAGCCCTAGGTCTGAGATGAGGCAGAACATCATGGCAGAAGGGCAAGGTAGATGAAAACAGCTCAGGACATGGCAACTAGGAGCAGAGAAAGAGGCCCGCTCACCAAGGATGAAATATATACCCAAAAGTTAGGCCTCCAGTAAACTACTTTCTCTGGCCACATCCTACCTCTCTAAAGTTACCACACAGTAAATCCATCAGTGGATCAATCTGCCATTAGATTGCATCTCTCATAATGCATTTCACCTTTGGACATTCTTGCACTGTCTCACAGATGAACTTTTTGGGGAAACCTTATATCTAAACTATAAGAGTCTGGATCCCTGCTTCTAGGTGATGAGGTGAGCTGTGTATACACAGGCCTTCAGGCAGAAAAGAACTGGCTGAGTTGGAGAAATTCCAGAGGTCTCTGGCTAAGGCTCCGGAGGTCGGGGGAGAGGTCAGTGGTGCAAGGGGAGGTTACTTACGGACCAACATTGCAGGGGTCAGAGGATACTCAGCTTCTAAGCTCTAGTGAATAGACTGAATCTGTTCTCTAAGCAGTGGGAAGCTGTAGAAGAGATTAGGCAGGTAGCCAATCCATTCCCTGTTTTTAACCAAAGCGTCCAATGGAGTCATAGTTGGAGGGGAGCAAGAGAAGCCACAGAGAGGCTAGTTTGACCTTGGTGGTGGGAGCAGGTAGATAAGCTGAGGAAGGAAGTGCTTATATGAAGTCTGTGGTGATGAGTCAAGCAAAACCAGTCAGCCTGGTTATGTATTTTCTTCAGCAACATTCAGAGCCCTGGGCTCAGGCTATGAGGAAGTGGTCAGTGTGCACACCATGACTGTGGCCCAGGTAAACAAGGCGTGTTTCTCAGGGAGAGCTAGGCTAAAATGCTCTGGTTGGGTATGCAGGCTGGAAGGACAGGAGACCTGTGACTGATAGATAATGATGGTCAGAGTACCAGCTACGGTCTTAGAGAGTGGGAGGAATTATCAGCAATAAATGAGCTGGAAAGCTTTGTGGGGGGTGGGTCTTGCTTAGTGGATTAAATGCTGAAAGTCAAGGTTTTTGAGGATGACATGCAGATTGGAGACAGACATTGGCAGTGGAAGACAGGTGGAAAAGTGATTATTGGTGAGAAGGTCTAGGATCTAAGAGTGCTCTTTGCCCTCATTGATGTCAAAGTCACCAGGCCATTGTTATAGGAAACAGAGGTAGAGAAAGGAAGTAGGTAGCAGTCTCAGAAAATGGTAGAAGATAATCTGTCTAGGAGTCACATGCCCTAAGGGAGGCAGGGGCCTCCCAGGAATGTGGGTTTCCAAGTGTGTAGGAGAATGATTTGGGATTCGCAGTCAGTGGAAGGGACTCATCTATGTGTCCCAGCCCTGAGTTGAGACCATTGGAGTGTCCTGTGTAAGAAGGCAGGGTGGAGGGAAGAACCTGGGGATGTGAAGGAGAATGCTGTTCCCAGTTTAGCAGTTCCAGTTTGAGTCAGATAAGTGATAGGCACCACATGATGAGTCCAGATTGTGACAAGGGTTGGCCTGGTGTTGATGGAAGGAGATGGGTGAAGTTTGACAGGGATGATTTCAGGTGGCCTCTTGGAATTGGAGTATGGATCAAGCAGGTTGTGATTTCTGGGTTTTTTTTTTTTTTTTTAACCTCAGGATTATCCATTTGCAAAGTCATGAAAATTATTAGATCTAAGAGTTTGTAAGCAGATTTTTACATTTGGAGTCATTTTCCTTTCCTCTTAATGTGTAGTGTTTGTACATACTGGTACTACATGCTTTAAGACATGAGTCAAATACAGTGAATATGTACTCAAAAGTGCTACGGAATCCACTGGTCAAATGTTTTTAATTTTGATATCTAGAAAAGTGAAAAGTCATATTTTTTCAGCTAAATGGTGTATAAAGTTTCAGCATTGCTGTCTCCTACAGTGAATTCCTAGTTATATTCGAAATAATCTAAGTAATTCTCTTTTTCTTTAACACTTATTTTTTTAGTTGTAGGTGGAAATAATACCTTTATTTTATTTTTATGTGGTGCTGAGGATTAAACCCAGTGCCCCACACATGCTATGCAAGCGCTCAACCACTGAGCTACAACCCCAACCTCTAAGTAATTCTCTTAACTTGGAATGCATACCTCTGGCTACCTTTGACTGCAAATGATTAAATTATCAAATTGACATCTTCTTATAATTCTGAAGTCAATTATGTGTTTATTTGGTGGCTGCCAAATTGTTGAATGAATGGAAGAATCTCAAAACTTAGGAATGATGAACTGATTAATATCACATCACATTTATATAGTGAAATGTATTATGTTATCATACAGTGTAAATTGGGCAGCCTATATCAGTTCTTTAGGGCCTTTCCAGTTATGTTAAATTAGTGCTAGAATAAAATTTAAATAACCTTCACATTTAAAAAAAACACACTTTTATCCTTCAGAGTTAGATCTAGCAGCTAGGATGCAGTAATTTTTATGGAAACACTCCTTAACATTTGAAATTTGGATGGCATTTTTCCCCAGATATGCAGCAGCTGCGCACATGCTGAGTGACATTTCTACCGCGATGGCCAGTGGGAACTGGGAAGAAGCTAAGGAGCTCTCTCAAAGTGCAAAAAGGGATTGGAACAAACTGAAAAATCACCCTTCCCTAAGGTTAGAGTTTTTTTTTTTCCTCCTTCTTCAGTGCTGGGAATGGAACTCAGGGCCTCACATGTTAAGCAAGAGCTCTACCACTGAGCCAGACCTTTAGCAAGATTTTTTTTTTTAAGATACCTGCCAAAATTTATTGTTGATCATTTTGTTCCAACTACTCAAGGTAATTTTATTCATGAATATTATGCTCCAGTTGGTCTTTGGTCAAACCAGGGTAGAGGTGTAAGTTTCTACTGGATTTTGAATGTTTTCCCCATGAAGAGTTAAGCAAATTTTATATAACTCAGATCCTTGAACAATAGACGTTCAAGTGAATACTTACTCAGTGTTTAGCTTCCCATCTTTGAGCGTGTTGGCTTCCCTGAGTATCAGAGAGCTGAATTTAAATGATAGGGAAACCCAGCAGCAGGACAGAGATGTGGCATGTAATAGGTAGGTTTTTGCAGTGAAAACTCAAGACAGTGTAAGTGAGCACTAAAAGTTCCAAGAGCACAAAGTGTGATCTTTTATTGTTTAGTTTAATAAATTTTAAACATCTTTGGTATTTATTAAGAAATGTTTTCCTTTATTGTTGTATGGTGATCAGTGCCTCTTTCAGAAAAACATTTAGAAAACATTTATAATGAAAATCATAGTCAGGAAGTTAGATTACTGTAGAACAGACTGAGAACCTTCCTCTATGAAAGGCCAGAGAATTCATACTCAAGGCTTTGATTTTGTGTGGTAGCGACTTTACTCTGCCATTGTGTAGAAACAGGTACTGGAGAGAAAGAAATGAATGAGCATGGCTGTGTTCTAGAAAACTGTATTATATAGACATTGAAATTTGAGTTCCATTTTAATTTTCACATGCCTTGGGGTATTATTCTCCTTTTGGTATATTTTATTTAAAATGGTAAAATTCTAGGAGGAGGAAGGACTGGAGAAAAGTTGACCAAGGAGTACTAAGTTATAGTTTGATAGCAGTAAGAAGTAGCTTGATAAAGAAAATGATTGTGGGCTGGGGCTGTAGCTCAGTGGCAGAGCTCTTGCCTAGCATGCATGAGGCACTAGGTTTCATCCTCAGCACCACATAAAAATAAAACAAGTAAAATAAAGGCATTCTGTCCATCTATCTACAACTATAAAAAGAAAAAAGAAAAGAAAGAAAGAAATTTTGAACTGTTCATCTCAAAAAATTAGAAGGATTTTGAATGTGTTTTTCATAAACAGATAATTGATGTTTGAAGAGATAGGTATGTTTAACCTGATTTTTACATGGTCACCGAAACAATACATAGTACTCCACTAACTTGTACAGTTTTTGTGGGTTTATGTGTTGGTTAAAAACAAAAATAGGTAATAGCAATGCATACAGAAAAAGAAATACAAAATACATTTTATAATATATATTTTTTGAAAAGGTAAAAGCCATTTTAGCTTAGAAAATTAGGGAGTTGGCCCTGGGTTTGCCCTGTGGGCTGGGGTTTGCTGACCTTGATTTAGAATATTACATATTGTTCTCATCTCTCTCTGCCATCTGAGTGACCTGGGATAGGGTGACTAGTTATGAGAATGTAGGTTTGTGGTGTAAGAAATTGTATACAATTGGAAGTATTTAGAATACTTAAAAGACAAGAATTCAGCTGAGTATGGTGGCACATACCTAGAATCCCAGCTACTCAGGCTGAAGCAAGGGGATCCCAAGTTCAAGGCCAACGTCAGCAATTTAGTGAAACCCTGTCTCAAAGTAAAAAATAGAAAGGGCTGGGGTTGTAGCTCAGTAGTAGAGTATCCCTGGGTTCATATCCCTAGGATAAGAACAAAATAAAAAATAATATATAGGAATTGGATCTGCTTTTCACTTATAATTGTATATAACAAATAAACTAAATGTACTGGTATACATTTTTATTTTAGATACCATGAGGAATTACCACTCTTTCTGCGGTGTTTTACAGTCGGGTGGATATATACAAGGATTTTGTCTCGGACTGTTGAAATCTTGCAGAGACTTCACATGTATGAGGTTAGAGCACCAGTCCCTCCCCTACCCTATTCTGAAACGGCAGCAATAAACATGTGAAGGAAACCTACTAGGCTCTCTGCTTTGCTGCATACATGGTCATCACACAGTAACACAATGAGAGTGTTTAATGTAAGTAACCTGCTGTCTCTCGGGTTAGTAGAAAAAGGACAGCTGAAGACCAACAGCTGTTTTGTTTGCTCTTGAGTTAATGAGTCACTGTACTGGAATGGTCGTGGACAAAGCCCAGTAGGGATCATGGACAGGTCTCTACAGCCTACGACTCAATCTCTTTCAGAACTTTGTGCAAGACTTGGACTTGGGAGATTTCCCCAAATCACTGAGGTGGAACTCTCAAGTCTCCTTAAGCTTCCCTGTCAGCTGCCATGGATTATCTGAAAATAATCCACAGTTACAAATCAGAAATATGATTGGGTTTTCATACTAAACATAGTGAAGTTGCCAGAGCTCCCTTTTGTTGTACTTGATATTTTTGTTGAAGAATGATATTTTTGTGAAGAGGATATACTAAGCTGGGTATTAACCTGGGATCTGTTAATCTCAAAGAATATCAATGATGAGTTTTAGGGCATCTGTGAACCCCAGAATTGCATGTATACAAGAGTTTTGTATTTTTCTGGGGTAAACATTACATGTTTGAAAGAGATATGAACCACAGAAGATTAAGAATGACTGAAGAGCTGGATGTGGTGGTGCGGCTTGGGAGGCTGAGGCAGGAGGATTGCTAGTTCAAAGCCAACCTCAGCAAGAGCAAGATACTAAGCAACTCAGTGAGACCCTGTCTCTAAATAAAATATAAAATAGGGCTGGGGATGTGACTCAGTGGTTGAGTGCCCCCGAGTTCAATCCCTGGTACCTGCTGCCCCTACCCACACCCCCCCACCCAAAAAAAGAATGACTGAAGAGTCTACATATATCTTGACCAGAGAGTCTTCTTGTTGAAGTGGAGTGTTTGGATGAGCACACCCATTATCACCGGCCTGCCTTAAATTCCTCTTTCTGTGGGTCCTCTGACCTGCTGGGTTCCCATAAGTATGTAAGTTTTTCAGCCCTGACCAGTGTTTCTGCTTCTGTGCTGGCCAGTGTGACTTGAAGAGAATGTCCTTCGGTACCCACGGCCACCAAAAACCCAGTTCTAGCCTGTAGATGACCTGTCTATAAAATAAGGAAACCTCAGGGAATTCATGTCTACTGCAGAAGGGCATCTCCAAGCACTTCTTCTGTCAGCCCTGATCCTTGGCTTTAGAAAGATACGCATTATAAATATACTTTATGGTCCTGGTGTCTTCTAAATAAAATTACACTTGAATTTTTTTTTTTTTTTTTTTTAAGTCTAATGGGCTTTCTCTGTTATTGTTGCAATAGGAAGCTGTTAAGGAACTTGAAAACCTTTTGTCACAGAAAATTTATTGCCCTGATAGCAGAGGCAGATGGTGGGATCGACTGGCTCTTAACTTACACCAGCACTTGAAGCGCTTGGAACCGGTATGCAAAAATATACCCAATGCTTTTGTTACTTCTGAATGAGTTTTTTAAATATGGCAAATTATTAAGTACTTTATCCATTCATTTTGGTGCTGGGGGTCAAACCCAGGACCTTGCACTTACTATGCAAGCAGTTACCACTGAGCTATACCCGCAGCTATACCTCCAGCCTGTTATATTCTGAATATAATTAGAACATTTATTTCTTTTGTTAACATTCTGACTTCTTCCAATCCAAGTAGAAATACCACAACCTTTAAAGACAGGAGACTGCTATCTTCTCTTCCATTATTTAGAAGATGGGTTGACAGTGGACTGTGTTGGGATTCAGGAGTTAGAATCTAGAACTCAGGGGAGACGATTAGTCCTCAACAGGTGCCTTCACGACAGTGTGTTTTGTTTTGTTTTTGTTTTGTGGTGCTGGGGATGGAACCCACAACCTTACTCATGCTATGCAAGTATTTTCAGGAAGTTACATCCCCAGTACCTAAGGTAATGTTTTTGTTTTGGAAATAGTGATTTTATTTGCTTGTTGCCTTGACGGAAATGTTACTTTCCTTATCTTAACTGCAAGTGCTTTATGAATAACTCTTTGTACTTCTGTGAGGTATTTTGCTGTGCCCCTGGGACATGTGTTGTCTCAACTGTAATCAGGCCACCACCTCTTGAGGGCACCAGGGCTCCCTATTCTGGGCATCTTGGGGACTTGGAAGTAGAGGGATTCTGCTGCCACTATATCCAGCAGGGTGGGGCTTCAGAGCTGCTGCTGCTGAGCCAGGCGACAACAGTGGCTCTTTGTGTTGCTGCCTGTGGGTCCCCCTCCCTGTCTACATTCCAGCCTGAATTCAAGTTGAATGGAGGGAACTGTGCCTCTGGGAGGTTTTGTTTTTTCCAGTGGCATATTAAATGAATCAGGGTGATACAGGAGTGGAAAAAATTGGCCATGGAATGTGGAACTGTGATGTAGTGTTTTTGCTGCCTTCCACTGAAAAAGTGCCTTGTTACTTCAGGTACCTGTGAAAAGCCACTGGAAGCTGTTTTGTTGTGGAGGTGGGCATGGTGCCCCCTTTCCTGCCAATGTTCTTTGAGGCTACAGTAGCAAGAGAAGGCGTCTCTTGGCCCAGCACCAAGAGTGAAAGAGACAAAGCTTGTGCTCTTGCTGCTGCTTTCTTCACGTAAAGGCTCAAGGATGTTGCGGCTCTCTCCCTGGTTCACAGTGCTGCTCACAGGAGCCTTCCCTCAGAGTCACAGGGGCAGATAGGCTACTGAGCTTATTTTTGATTGATAGTAAGAAACTTATAGTTCCTTTTAACCTTTCTCAGCAATCTCACTGGCTACACTCACAGCCCTCATGATCATGTTACTATTCCTTATGTGCTTTATGTCAGTCCCTAGAGCAGAAGCCATTAGCAAGAGTGCTTATTCTTGCAGATTGCCAGGGGCCAGCCAGGGGCCCCAGAGCCAGGGTGGAGCTAGTCTGGCTATTCCCTCCCTGTTCCAGGCCTCTGCTGCCTGCTGTCTCCTGCCAAGGTACAGAACACTCTCAGATGGCACGATCTCACTGTTGACTCCTTTTATCCCCTCAATTCCTCATGGCCCGAGCCTTCGTTGATATTTCAGTTTCTTTTCTCTCTTTTTAAAATTTTTTTAATTGTAAGATATATGTAACATATGTAAAATTTGTCATTTTAACAAATTTTAAGTGTACAATTCAATGGCATTGATTATGCCATGTTGTACAAGCATTACTCTAGTGTCTATCACTCCAAACAGAAACTCTGTAATCATTATGTAAATTCCCTCTGTTTTCTCCTTCCACAAACCTCACTTTACTTTCTGTGAATGTGCCTCTTGTGTATATTTCAGAAAAGCTGAATCACACAATATTTGCCCTTTTGTGTCTGAATTATTTCACTTAGCATAATGTTTCCAAGCTTCATCCATGTTGCAGCATGTCAGAACTTCATTTTTATGGCTGAATTATAAATAATTCATTGTATATAAACCTCCTTTGATTTATCCAGTCACCTATAAACGGATGCTTGGGTTGCTTCCACCTTTTGGCTGTTTTTAATAATGCCCCCATGAACATGCATGTACAAGTGTATATTTATGTCCCTGTTTTGATTTCTTTTGGAATATTCCTAGGTGTGGATTTTTGGGTCATTTTGGTAATTTTATTTTAGTTGCTTCAGAAACTGCCAAACTGTTCTTCAGAGTGTTTGCAGTTTTTATATTTCCATCAACAAGGAACAAAGGTTTCAATTTCTATATCCTTGCCAACGCTTGTTATTTTCTGATTTCACCCATCGTAGCAGGAATAAAGTGGTATCTTTCTCTAGTTTTCAGTATTTCTCTTTGTTTATTTGTCCAACTTGGAACAACCTTGGGAAACATGTTACACTCCTCCAAACTCTAGGTACCTTTCCTGTAAATAAGGAATTGGGCCCAGCTCTGCGGTCCTGACTCTACATGAGAGCCACCTAGAAGTTTTGACTGGTCAGTTTCCTAGGTGCCTGTTGTGGAGTTCATCTCATTTTGTAGATCAAGGGTGGGACACATTTTCTTTCACTGTCCCTCACCCAGAAGAAATTCTGAGAACCAGAGAACCATAGACCCAAGTGTTCCTCTAAATTTTTTTCTAGCCCATGATGCAGGGATGTCCTGAGGGACATGCTCTTGGTGAGGAAGGGGCCATGGGATGTTCTGTCCCCATGAATAATGAATAACATGCTGGTTGTGCGCCTGCACTTAACAATGAGGATTATAGTTAATCTGTATGTTAAAAATATCAGAATAAGATCTAAGAAAATAGCTTGTATCTCTAGAAGTGCTATTTGCTTACTTGCATATTAGTAAAACTGAATAATTAGTAGTGAAATTTTCTTACTCTGTTAAGCTAAATTAGTAGATGCTGCCTTAGGGTTTTTTAGGATCTTGATATGTGACATGTTATTTACTAGGCTATCAAGTGCATTATTAAAGGGCTGGCAGATCCAGAGGTAAGGACAGGACACCGTCTTTCACTTTATCAGAGAGCCATGCGCCTGCGAGAGTCTCCAAGCTGTAAAAAGTATAAGCACCTCTTTCATCAGCTGCCAGAAATTGCTGTTGAAGATGTTAAACATGTAAGTAGTTTCCTTTGGGTGCTTTGTTTGTCTTGAGTACTGGATTGAACCCAGGGTATTGTGGTTTTAAGTGCATGCTCTACAACTGATCATCCTCCTCAGCCCTTTTTGTGTGCTTTGGATTTAAACACGTTTTCTTGTTTGTTTGTTTTTCTGACTGAAAGCAACCTAAGAACAGTTTTAGTGTGCATTTTTATTAGGAAATGGAACAGTCTAATGTGCATTTTGGATAATGACATGGCCATCGCGCCCATTTTCACTCTAATACTCTCTCCCTAATAAGAATGGGTCAGCTGGTGTGGTCACACCTGAATTAAGTGATTGAACTTTTGAGCAGGAGCTCAGAACATCTGGTGGTTTCTCCTGGAAATGGGGGATCTGGAGAGTTCCTCCCATGACAGATGCTTTCCAAAGGCCAGAACCTTATAGATGTGCCAGTGTGGGTCACACACTTTGTACTCTGTTAAAAGCACAGCTTTAGCATTAGGAAGGTTTATCCCCAGGATTCTACCGGCAGGTTTACAGGTACTTTGAGGTGAAGTGAAGCTAATGGATGTTCTTCTGTTGCTGTCCCAGGTGACCATCACGGGCAGGCTGTGCCCACAGCGTGGGATGGGCAAGTCTGTATTTGTCATGGAGTCTGGGGATACTGCTAACCCCACCACAGTACTATGCTCTGTGGAGGAGCTGGCGCTGGACTATTACAGATGCAACGGCTTTGACCAGGGTAAACAGAAAACATTTCACCTATTCCAGACAATCAGCGTGTAGGCGAACAGCATTTCCTGATGGTTTGTCAATTATGGGTTGCCATCATCTCTCTTTCCTCTGCCCATGGTAGAATACACTGCTAAGCCGGGCCCAGCTGCTTGTGAGGATCACAAGTTTGATGCTAGCCTCAACAACTTGGTGAGACCCTATACTGAAATAAAATAAAAAGGGCTGAGGATGTAGTTCCTTGGTAGAATACTTAACCTGGCATATACTGGGCCCTGTTCAATCCTCTGTACTGCTGGGGGGAAAAAAAAAGGTACTGCTGATCAAGGGGTATAGAAAAGAGTTTTACTAGCTACAGTTTTTAAAGGGGGTCTTCTTCCCATTCCCCAGTATTCCCCACCTAATGCCTGTGAAGATCAGTGTTCTCTGGTGGGACATTAGAGACTGTCTTTGCTGTCATAGCTGTTAGTGAGCAGTAAGAAAGGGCAGAGGATGCTGGGTGCTGTGGCACTTGCCTACAGTCCCAGCGGCTGGGGAGGCTGAGATAGGAGAATAGCAAGTTCAAAGCCAGCCTCAGCAACCGTGAGGTACTAAGCAACTCAGTGAGACCCTGTCTCTAAATAAAATACAAAATCGGGTTGGGGATGTGACTCAGTGGTCAAGTGCCCCTGACTTCAATCCCCCGTATAAAACAAAAAAGAAAGGGCAGAGGACTGCCAGAGAGGCTACCTGATGACAAACCTGGTGCAGGGACTGAGGGCTGGGCTGCTTCTGAGAGGGTTATCAGACCCAGAATCAGGTCATAAATGAAAGGAGCTTGAAGGATCTGCTCCTCCTAGAGTAATGAACTTGGACCCCAAGTCCTGCTACCTCATTTCCTTGGAGAATCCATTGTCCCTCTACCTTTCGACTCAAGAATGAGTGGAGCTGACCTCTGGTTGCCTCCTGCCCAACTGTGTGCTGTTCTTAAGAGTGTTAGGGTATTTCAGTCAATCTCTGGGGGCTCCACCTGGTGAGTTAATGAATATGCCGAGCAGGTCTAAGAGAGGAAGTGCACATTTGACTATGACAAAGTTCATATTTTGGAGCTGGGACTGGCCATTTGAGAAAAATATACATGAGTTAGTTTAAATGTGCTTGCTCTTCCTTTTCATATCATGGTTGTTGCAGGCATTTCACTCAGTTAGTAGATTTGAGGTGTTAGCTTTCCTCTTAGGGCTTCTTCCTTGTATGCACAGACATGATAGAGGATGAGCCCTCCCGTACCACAGCCCAGAAGGGCCTGTTGGCCATGGCTGTACCTCCCAGGAGTGAGGCACAGTTGTGGACCACATGTGTTATGGTTGGATCCTGCTTGTGCAGGCTGTTTGTGGAGTCACTCAGAATGAGAGCTGCTTTGGATGTCTCTTGTCATAAGCACTATTACATAACAACAGATAAGGGTTTCATTTTTTACAAAATAACTGACTCATTTCTTAGGTCACTTAGAAACTCCTTCTGTTTGGGTATTCACCAACATCAGCTTCTCTTCCCCTCTTTTATTCTTTCTTTGATTTTGGTCTCAGAGAATGAACTGTAAATTCAGTGCTTTATCTAAGGTTCAGGGTCAAGTGAAGACATTGAGCACTTACTTGCCTTATAATTGGTAAAATAAAATTGTCATTCCTGGCCCTTAGTAGAATCTAGTACTGAGTAGAAAAATAAAAGTAAATCAAGGAGGGAAGAATTACAGAGGAAGCTCCTTTATTCTATATTTAAGATAAGGAATAAAGTAGGGCTAGTTGTCCTGGAGATACCCTGAGGGCCTGGCTCTAATGTTTTGTTTTGATTTTTGATTTTTATGAAACTTTTTATTATGGAGGATAGTGACCATGACTCTGCAAAAGTGGAAAACCTTGGGGCTGGGGTTGTGGCTCAGTGATAGAACGCTCACCTAGCACACGTGAGGTGCTGTGTTCAATCCTCAACACCACATAAAAATAAAAACAAATGAAAATAAAGGTATTGTGTCCAACTACAACTAAAAAAAAAAAAAAATTAAAAAAACTGGAAAACATTTCTGATCTTCAAAACTCACCCAGCTCTCGTCTTCTTTCTCTCTTTTCCTACCGATTTCCCCTGGAATTTGGAAGCTGACCCCAGGTGTCCTCTCATGGTACTTGTTTTGCAGCTCACATGGGCCACTCCTGGGGACAAGTCTTTCCCATCCTCACATCCAGGCAGCATTTTCCCTGTGCCTGTGCTGTAGGGTCACTAGTGTGAAAAACACTCTGATATCTTCAGATAGGTAAAAATCAAAGACATTACTCCACTTCAGCATCATGTGAGTGTTCAGATTAATGACAGTTTTAGAAGGATAACTACAAGATAGAATTTTATAAAATATGGGTTTCTTTCTGGTGAGTGCTAAGATTAATCTATATAATCTTTATTATAGGGAAGGGTGATGCTATTGGGGAGGAAGTGTGGAGGCCAGTGAAAACAGAGATACAATAGGCCTGAAAAGGCTAGACAGAAAAGAACAGAATGAGAATTCCAGCTCCCAGATAATGTCATAGGAGATGTGAAAGCTGGGCAGTTGCTGAAAGAAAGGGCAGGCTGTAAACCAAGCCGTTACCCTGACAAACAGTTGGAAAATTCTCTTCATAGAATACTAAATAGTTTTTATAAAAATATATTTCTGTATAAATATATTTTTCATTTTTTAATATTGATGCAATGAAAATGAGCTGAATACTTGCTGGGCTTTAGTCTAGAGGGGATTTCACATAAGGGTAATCTCAAACCCCTTTAGGGATGGTTATTTCTGAATTTCTCAGAAGGATTGCACCAAAAATGACTTCAGTTGGAGTCCACATGCATCATGTGGCTTGCCAAGAAGTTCAGGAACAATTCTGGCCTCCATATTCCTGACTGAGCAGTATATACAAAAGGACAGGAAGCTGATTAGAAGTCAAGGCCTAACTTTCTTCCTGGCAGGACAGGAGCCCAGTATCCTGGTACAAAGCTTTTTAGTAAAGTTCAAGGCTTTAGCCAGTGGCTCCAAACAAGTCCTGTTTTTGCCTCTGTTCTTTTGAATCATAGAGACAGGCTGCAGAGACCAGGGGCTAGAACTAAGACAGGGACAGAACAAAGAGTCTGGCACAGCTCAGGAATGCAGGACAGAGGAACAGGTCATATGCTGCTGCTGATGGAGACTCTGGTCTCTGTCCTAAGAGCACTTTTTTGTGCCCATGAGGCCACACTGCAGATGATTCACAGTGTCCCTGCAGAGAACCTGCGAGCCTGGGTGGCAGCCACATGGCAGACCCAGGAAGGCACATAGTGAGCAAGCAGCCCCTCAGGCCAGCCTCCCAAGCAGATGAGTGGTGTTGTCTTGTCTCGGCTTTCTGCCCTGTGCTCATTGTGGCCTTACACATGTGGACCAGGGCCTGCAGTGTCAAGAGTCTGGCCAGCTAGAGGAACTTTCTTGCCAGTGTGCATAGTGTGTCAGAAGTGGGGTCTGTTGTTTGGTGCCTCCTTTAGCCAAAGCAGTAATGTGCAGAGAGGTATCCATGTGGTTGCCTTCCCTTTTGGGTGTGGTGATATACAGAGAAGCTCAGCTTAGAATAGCTCGGCAAACAGGAACTCTCTGGGGACAGAGGTATGGGGCTATGCCAAAACCCATTTTTTAAAAATTAAGTTAATTTTATTATGGAATGAAAAATATCAGCCAAAGGAGAGGTAAAGAATGGTTGGTGGATGAATGACCAACCCATTTAATGGTATCCTATTTAGCAAAACAGCCAAAGCCCACTCTTATCCGGTTATGGACTCTGCCTTTGGCTTTCAGTGATCTGGCACTTTATTTCTTTCTCTGAGGTGGTCTCCCAGTTAGTAATGTGTGTGGGACATGAGGATGGAGTATCTAAATTAAATGGTTTTTAAGACTGAAAGCTTCTATAAAAGCCTTGAATACTGGAAACACTGGGAAGACCTTGTTCAGGCCAAAGCAACATAGTGTGTAGGTAAGTGAGGTGAAGTGTAGCAGCACCTGCTAAGTATGGGGGTGTGGACATGGCCACTGCTCCCCAGTCTCCTCCTGTCAGTCCCTTTATGGACATGTTCTTGAGGGATATTGGGGGTTGCCTGACACAGAGCCTGCTTGTGGATTCTGCACCCAGCTCAGCCTCCACCACTAAATCAGAGCTGAGGAGGGAACCTGCTTTTTTATTATTAGTATTTTTTTTTTTTAAGAAAACATGTTCCTTAGGTTATTCACCAAAGTGAAAAACTCTGCTTTGTGGCTTTGCAATGTTCATTTGAACTTTTCCATGATTACTAAGATTTTCACCCTTCAGTGGGCTTCTGTATGCAAATAATATAGTATAAGAAAATGATTTAGGAATGGCATGAAACTAGCATTTTCTTCAGACTAAAAATATTTATTATTTCCTTGAAATTGAATATGCAGCAGATGACAGTGGCATTTTCGAAAAAGAAAACAGACAAAACTGATTTTTCCTCCATGTGTATGATTTGTTGCAGGGATCCATGGAGAAGGGTCTACCTTCAGCACCCTGTATGGCCTCCTTCTGTGGGATATAATCTTCATGGATGGGATACCAGACGTCTTCAGAAATGCCTACCAGGTAAGTCGTCAGTGCTGCCTCATGAGGAGACCCTTCTGCATGCGCCTGTGATTCACACCCACTTGTGTAATAAATTCCTTTCGTATTGGTTATATATATCAGATAATTTTTGCAAACCTTTTGAGAAGAAGAATGTTTCAACCAACTGGCCATTTTCCAAATTGCATAGGTTTTGAGTATTGTTGAGGAGTCTGCTCTCTAGGCATGCTGTGAGAGCTTGCTTTCTCTGTGACACAGGCATCCCCACTGGACTTGTGCACAGACAGCTTCTTCACCAGCAGGGGCCCAGCCCTTGAGGCCAGACTGCAGATGATTCACAGTGCCCCTGCAGAGAACCTGCGAGCCTGGGTGGCAGCCACATGGCAGGCCCAGGAAGGCAGAGTGGCTTCTCTTGTCAGCTGGGACCGCTTCACTTCTCTTCGGCAGGCTCAGGTAACAGTTCATCTGTATGGCAAGAGCTGGTCCCAAAGTGATGTCTCCCTGGTCCGGGGTGTCCTTTTGGCAACTATCAAAATGCACACAGGTGTGTGTGTGTGTGAGAGAGAGAGAGAGAGACAGAGAGAGAAAGAAAGAGAGGGACACACACACACACACACACACACAGATAGCTTCTTTTTGCTTGACAGGACTCTTTTCTGTCTCTTTTTAACTACTGGCCTCTATGAGTCATTGCAGTCATATTCCTGAGTTCTGACTCTAAAGTTCCTTCTTCCTCAGATGTTCCCCAGGATGTTCACACAGGGCAGAAGCCTGATAACTGATTGAAGAGAACTGGTTCCCCAGAGTTCATTAGTGGGGATTTTTGGCAGTGGCTCTGGTCCCTCTATAAGCAGCAAAACAACCTCTGGTGTACCTGGAATCCATTTCTGTTGAACTACTCTGGAGTTGTTCTTTGTCTCCTAGTTGCTGAAGCCTATTTGAGGATCTCCGCCTAAGGAAAGAGGCTAACTATTCATGTGTTTTGTGTTCAGGATCTTGTCTCCTGCTTGGGGGGTCCCATCCTCAGTGGTGTGTGCAGGCGACTGGCTGCTGACTTCCGACACTGCCGAGGGGGCCTCCCTGACTTAGTGGTATGGAACTCCCAGGATCACCGCTTTAAGGTCAGTGGAACCAGAATGGAAAGTTATGTTTGTAATTTTGTTTGCTGCTGAATCAGAGGCCTCACTTTAGACACTACTTGTGTGGCTGCTTCCAAAACTGATTTCCTCAAGAGCTCCTGGGCCGAGGGCAGGGGTTTGGGCAAGGGGTGTCCTCCCTTAGGCTGTGCACCACAAAGTAGCTTGTTTCATCAGAGCAGGTGAGTGAGAGGAGCCATTGAGCCTGATGGAAGGCCAGGTCTCCTGCACCTTCATCATGGAAGGGGCAATCCATCACTCTTGCTGTTTCTGTTCTCAGAATAAGTCACCAGGTCCGGAGTGGGTCCCATAGGGTATAGACACAAAGAGCTTTGCTATGCTCCCTGAGAGTGAGCACCTCCTCAGTTGTTGTCCATGGGGTACATTACTTGCCTACTCTGAACCCTGCCCTGATATGCTGCACTGGTTGGTTGGTTGCTTTTTATTGAGTTTCGAGATTAAAAATAAACTTGTGTGTATATTATATATATATTATATGATATATATATATTTCCTGGATACAAGTCTCGGTTATATTTCATCTAGGTCTATGGCTTCTCTTTTCATTTTCTTGGAAGAGCAGAATTATTAAATCTTGACAAAATTCAGCTTACCTTTCTTTAATGGATCATATTTTTGGTGTCAGATATCAAAAAGGTCCTTAAACTAATAAAAGGACATATCAAGTTTTCAGAATACAAATCAATATGCAAGAATCAATTATATTTCTATATAGTAGCAGCAAGCAAACTGAAAGTTGAATAAGCAGTATCAAAAATATAAAATATTTAGTAAGGATCAACCTGTTAAGAGATATACAAAACCTAAACACTGAAAACTAAAAACATTTCTAAGAGAAATTAAAATATAAATTGATCCTTACTAAGTATTTTATATTTTTGATGCTATTTATTCAACTTCCAGTTGCTTGCTCTTACTTTATAGAAATATAGTTGATTCTTGCACATTGATTTGTATTCTGAAAATTTTTTGGTGTATTTCATTGGATTTTCTACATTAGCATTCAGATTGTCTGCTAAGAAAGAGAGTCTTAATTTCTTCCTTTCTAGTATTGATATTTTCTTTCCTCTTTCCTAGTCAGGAAAGTGCAATCAGTCATTGCACTGGCAGAACCTCCTATATAGACTGTAAGTGGGAAGACTGGCATCCCTTGTTTCTGATCTTAAGGGAAAGCTCTTAGTCTTTCATTATTAAGTATTGTGTCAGATGCAGATATTTTGTAAGTACATTTTATCAGATTAAGAGATTTCCCTTTATATCTAAGTTTTCTAAGAGTTTTTATCAGGAGTTAGTTGGATTTTGTCAAATGTTTTTAAAAAATTAGGGCTGGGGTTGTGGCTTAGTGGTGGAGTGCTTGCCTCACTCATGAGAGGCACTCAGTTTGATCCGTAGCACTACATTAAAGTAAATAAATAAGATAAAGGCATTGTGTCCATCTGCAATGAAAAATATTTAAAAATTTGACATTATTATATGATTTTCTCTTTACTATGTTAATAACATAATTTACATTGGTTTTTGAATCTTTAAATATTTTATTACATATTCTAAAGAAGTTACAAAGGCACACAATAGTCAGGTAAGCAGTTATGTATAGTTAATTAGTACTTGTATAAGTCAAAGACAGGACTGTTGTAAACTGTACAGCAGAGCTCATTGAGATAGTACATAAGGCCTTCCAAACAGTGGTTATCAGAACCACCCAAGGAAGTTCAAAGAAAACTACAGATTCCTGCTATGCACGGTGGCACATGCCTGTAATCTCAGTGGCTCGGGAGGCTGAGGCAGAAGGATCCTGAGTTCAGAGCCAGCCTCAGCAATAGCAGGTGCTAAGCAACTCAGTGAGACCCTGTCTCTAAACAAAATATAAAATAGGGCTGGGATGTGTCTCAGTTGTCCAGTGCCCCTGAGTTCAGTCTCTGGTACAAAAAAAAAAAAGCAACAGAAAACTACAGATTTCTGTGTCCACATCCCCCAAATTATGATTCAAAGGGTGTGAGTGAGGGTGTGTACAATCAGGCTTGAACCAGTGATATAGAACACAATCCTTTCTTGATTGGATATGGGTGGCTGAGGATACTGAAGTGACAAAAGTAAAGACATTTTAGACACAGAAATTGGTGATGGGTATTGAGCTTCACAGTAAGAAGCATTTCTTCATTATGGCTATGGCTTAAGGAAACTGTTGGCTTCCTCAAGTCTTGGCTGGCCCTTTTATTCAGAATTCCATCTACTCATTGCTTGATCTCAACAGCTGTTCAACATCACTCTAGCCACAAGTTACCACAGGCCAAGAGCAGCCAGAGGCCCAAGAGTCTCAAGAACTTCCCAATCGACCATTCACTCCAGTGAGATTCTTGCCTGTTTTTTAATAGAACTCCAGGCCTAAGTACTCAGTAACAATAAAATTAAATATTTCTTTAGCCCTGGCTTCCACTTGTACATATTAAAAATTGCTCAACTTATCTGTACCTTTGGATAAAAGCAGGTTGAAATGTTTGCACCCTTCTACTCTGGATAACGTGGCAGACTTTAGCACATAATCTTAGTCAAACAAATTTTTCCATCCTGGGTACTTTTCTGGTACCCAGACAACAGTATCCAACATCGTGACTTTGAAAGCATCCAACTTTACAATGTCTACCACTGCTTCAAGCACAGTATCATGGGCTTCCTCATCAAAAGTCAGCTTTCTCCAGCCAGTGAGAAAACTGGAAACACTTTGGAAAACTGGCTCAGTTCTAGGATTGTTTTTAAGATCATTTCAGCAAGTTTCTCTCTTCTGGTACCCAGAATGCAGATAGATTTATTCTGTATCCTAAAGTCTTTCTGAAGATTCTGCAGTTCCTCTGGGCCATGATGGTTCATCTTCCAGGTGATTTCACTGTGCCTCATTTCCCAGAAGAGCCTGGTTTGGAATCTTTATTTATTTGTTTTGTTTTTGCAGTGCTGGAGATCAAACCCAGGGCCTCCTGTATGCTGGGTAAATGCTCTACTACTTGATTTTTCAATCTTACAACCTAACTTGCATTTCTTAGATAAGCCTCATATAATAATTGTGATAAAGTGTGGATTTGATTTTGTAAAATATTATAATTTTTGCATATATGTTCATGAAAGATATTGATCTGTAGTTTTCTTATAATATCTTTGTTGAGTTTTGGTTTCAGGGCAATATATTACTGGCCTTTATAGAATGGGATGGAAAATAACATTTTTGGTCTTCAGGAATAGTTTGTTTACAATTATTATTAGTCCATAAAATCTTTGGTGGAATTAAACAGGGAAGCCTAACAGGCCTGGAGTTTTCTTTTTGGGAAACTTCAAAACTCTACATTTCTTTTTTAATCAACATAGAGCTATTCATGTTATATTGATTGAACTTTGGGAGTTTGTGTCTTTTGAGAAGTTGTCCATTTCATGTAAGTTGTTGAATTTTTTTGGTATAAAATTGTTCCTGTTTCTCCTTGTTATTTAAATATCAGTAGAATCATTATTTCTATCATGCTTTTATTCTGATATTAGCGGTCTGTATCTTTTCTTTTTGTGACCTATCTGGTGGGAGATTTATCAATTCTATTGATTTTTCTCAAAGAACCAGCTTTTGTTATCATTGATTTTTCTCTAATGTCTTTGTTTCATTGATTTCTGCACTTCTCTTTATAAGTTCCATTCTTCTGATTACTTTGTCTTTAATTGTTATTTATGGTTTCTTAGAGAGGAAGTTGTAATCATTACTTTGAAAGTTTCTTTTTATAAGTCCAGTTTCAAATATCATATTCTAATTATGTAGTACTGGTGCATGGTTACACCTTAATATTATGTTTGGTCGGTTTCCTAAACTTACTTATTATGCTCAATAAAGTTACTGATTATTTCTTTGTCGATTATATTGGATTATTCATAGGAAAACACAATGTATTTGGGAAGTAAATTTGCTTTGTCATTTGCAAAAAAAGAAAAAGAAAGTTTCTTTTTCTAATAGAAGTTCATTGGATTAGACAAAGGGAAATGAAGAGAAGGGAGAGGGGAAAGGAATAGGAAAGACAGTAGAATGAATCAGACATAACTTTCCTATGTTCATATATAAATACACAACCAGTGAAACTCCATGTGTGTATAATATGTCAAAATGTTATGTATATCTAAAAAGAACAATTTTTAAAAAGTTTCTAATAAAGGTGTTTAGCACTATACATTTCTTTATAAGCACTGCTTTACCTGAATCTCACAAATCTGATATGTTGTTTTCATTTTCATTCAGTCCAAAATACTTTTTTGGAACTGGGGATGTAGCTCAATAGTAGAGTGCTTGTATGCAGGGTCCTGAGTTTGATTCCCTAGCACCCAGAAAAACAGAAAAAAGAAAAACCCACAACTTTCTTCTTTCCCTTTTGATTTCTTTTTTGAACCACGACTTGATTACAAGTGAGTCAATTTATCCAGTTATCTTTCAGCTGTTGATTTGTGGTTTCCTCCTACTAAAATCAAAGGGCATGTTTTATTTGACTAGGATGCTAGCAAATTTGAGACTTAGACGTTTTATATAGTCTTACTTACACGGTTTGCTTTGGTGACTCTTCTGTTTGCAAACTTAAATATGTGTTTAACTTGTTGGGAAAGAGGAACAGTATTTTAAAATGTCAATCAATTATCTCAGGTTGATTTATACTGTTGTTTGAGTTTTCTGTGTCCTTACTGTTCCTTATTAACTTGCTCTATAAACTTTTGAGAGAAGAACATTAACATCTCTGATTATAACTGTGAATTTGTATGTTTCTTCTTGCATCTCTATCAATATTTGCTTCATGCATTTTGAAATTAGGATTAGATGCATAAATTTAGGTTGACAAATCAACCCTTTTATCATTTTGAAATGCCCTTCCTTTATTCCTGATAATTTTTTTTTAATTTAGAAATCAAATTTCTCAGCATTCTTTTGATTAGTGTTAATATGATACATCTTTTTCCACACTTGTACTGTTTGGGGGGCGGCATTGGGGGTTGAACTCAGGGGCACTTGACCACCAAATCACATCCCCAGCACTGAATTGCTTAGTGCCTTGCTTTTGCTGAGGCTGGCTTCAAACTCAGGATCCTCCTGCCTCCAAAATAGCTACTGGGATTATAGGTGTACACCACCATGTTTGGCTTCCATTCTTTCACTTTTAACCTATTTTATCTTTATATTTCTATGAGTTTCTTATAGGCAGCATATAATTGCATCTTGCCTTTTAGTCTTTTTAATCCAGCCTAACTTTTGCCTTTAATCGTGGTGTCTGGAATATTTAAATTTAATGTAATTACTGAAATGCTTGGTTTTGAATCTTAATACTTGTTTTCTTTGTCTCAGGTCTCTTTTGTTCTCCCTTTTCTTCTTTTTCTTTTAAAGATTGCATTTTTTACCTTAACTTATAGGATACAACTCTGTTGTATTTCTTACATGGTCGTACTAATCTTAAAAGTTACTGTCCACCTTCAAGTGATACTACACCATTTCATGTATGGTATGAATAACTGTGCAACAGATTATTCTTATATCTATCTCCCTCCTAGCATTTGTGTTCTCATGCATTTCACTTCTACACGTAACAAATTCCGTAACACATTATTTTTGCTTTCTGCAACTGAGTTAAATAATTAATGGGTCTATTTACACACGTAGACCAGTTCTATCGCTTGTTATTCCTTTGTACAGATCCACATTTCCCTTTGGTATCATTTTCCTAGTTGAAAAATTTTCTTTAACATCTTCTTGAAGCAGAGGTCTTCCAATCATATTTTTTAGGTCTTGTAGGACTTCTGAAAAGTCTTTATTTAGCCATTATTTTTGGAAGATTATTTTCTCTGTGCACAGAATTCTGTGTTGACAGTTCTTTTAATACTTTTAAAATACTGGTTCACTCTCTTCTAGCTAGAATTTTAAAAATTCTGGTTGTTTCTAAAGATAATCCCTTTATTGATGGTTATACTTTTTAATCATTGTATTTCTTAGTGTAGTGTACTATTCTTGATATTTCTGTGCTTGGGTTCATTAAAGTTTTGTGTTTCTAGTTTTCATCATATCTGGAAAAATTTTGGCCATTACTCAGTAAAAATAATTTTTTTTCTCCTCTCTTTCCTTTGGGGACTCTAAATGTCCATTAGGCTACAGAATACTGTTATAAAGTTTTTTCTATACTTCCCCTGGGATTGTTTTTATTTCTGTCTCCTAGTTCAGTAGTGTGCAGTGAACAGAACTGACAGAGCTCCTGCCTTTATGGAACTGATCTGTAATAAAAATATCTATAGATTGCCATGAAATAAATAAGTACATGAAGCTCTATCCATCTCCTTAGAGATATGGTGGACCTGTGAGATAGGTTTAAGCTGCTTGAAAGATAAGAAATCAGGCATATGAAAAACAGGGAGAAATGTCCTTTAATAGAGGAATAGTGTGAGGGCCCTTGGAAAGGGCATAGGTTAATCTGAGAGGAGGCCTTTGGAATGATTGGTAGGGCCCAGATCCTAGTTTTGTAGGTTAGGATAAGAAATTTAGATTCAGTTGTAAATATAACAAGTAATTGGATGGTTTTAAATAGGGGAATAACAGTAATATTTGCTTTAAAATAAATTTTCAATAATTTTATACTAAGAATCAATTTGCAAATTCCTTATGAATAACTGCCTAGTTTCTACAGAACAGAAATATTTCTCAATTTTTTTTACATATGTATTGCTTTGTATATGTAAAGAGTAGTGTAATAGAGTAAGCCATTTATAAATAATTGTCAGTGAAAATGACTATAGCTAACATCTGGGTAACTATTCAGTTTCAGTAAAATACTAATTTTTAAAAAGTTTCAGTAGAATACTAATTTTTAAAAATTTATCTTCCAGCTTGTAGAAGTTAAAGGCCCCAGTGATCGACTTTCACAAAAGCAAATGATCTGGTTGGATGAACTGCAGAAGTTGGGGGCTGAAGTAGAAGTCTGCCATGTGGTTGCAGTTGGAGCTAAGAGCAAAGGCCTCAGCTAAAGCCATCAAATTGGGAATATTTAGTTATACAGTAATATTTTTAAAAGCATAAAGTAGTATTACATTGTATTTAATTTTGATTTTATCGTCAGTTATAAACCTGAATTACTAATTGATCATTGTATAGTGTCTGTATCTCGGAGAACTTGGTGTCTGTTTGAAATACATGAATTGATCCCACACAGTGGGTAATGGTCTTTTTTATAAATGGTCAAAACCCTGTTGGCCATTTTAGGAGCTGGATACATCTATGTCAATAAATTAGACTTAAGAAAAATAAAAGCAAAAACAAAAATGCAAACATAGTTCATAGCTTTCAGCTTAGGTCTTCTATAAAAGTAACAATTTGGAAACGAAGATCCTTGAATTCAAGTCTTTCTATACTCTTTTACACATTTAGCTGTTAAATATTCTTGTTTTGTGACTACTCAAGAAGGGCAGAAACAACAGTGCAGATTCAGATTGCCTCAGGAATTATACAGTTCTCTTGAATTTCTTAACTTCTTATAGTACAGCATCTGTAGATGCTTGCTATTACCAGTTAGGGCAAGATCGCCAACAGCATGAGCAGTATTTTTCAAGGCAGTTGTACCTCCTCATCCTCTATGTTGAAATAAGGCTGCTCATCACCATTGTTGGGTCTCAAGCAGGTAGAAAGGTGATTTAAATAAATGCTAGGCCCAGGATGTGGGCTAGAGTCCTTGGTCTCCCATAGACTGGGAACTTCTGGGAGAAACTTAACTCCCAGTTTTTGTGTTTATTAAATGGAAGGACCAGTTAGGGCATGGTCTATTACTACCCACATGGCCTAAATACAGCCATTTCTAAAATGTAAAAATTGTTACTGATCATGACTCCATTTTAGAGGGCAAGCAAAACCCTGTGTGAATGAAGCAGTATGTATAGGTAAGAGAGGTATTTACACATCTTCAGTCACTGTGCTCTGGCATATTTCATATTAATAATTATGACAAATAATTTCATGGAAATTTTATTCAGCATCAAAATTTCCTTCACATTCATTCTGCTGAACAAGATCTTTCCTACTCGTCCTACTTCAACTCAAGTCATCAGTTTTAGGCACAAAGGTTTTGTTTTCTAAGTCAAGTTTTTACTACTTGAGGTTAC
Organism: Marmota marmota marmota; assembly: GCF_001458135.2. NCBI lineage: Eukaryota > Metazoa > Chordata > Mammalia > Rodentia > Sciuridae > Marmota > Marmota marmota. The sequence goes on from NW_026000196.1 coordinate 20,013,774, forward strand.
TGCCACAGCAAGAAGAGTTTGTTGAAAGTTGTGTTGAACAGTTTTCACCATGTTAGTACAAATTAATATCCTTTCCTTAAATAAAGTTAGTCAGACAATTTTGGTTTTAAAATTGGTTCCCATCATAAAACAACAGTGAAACACTGTACATCTTCAAGTCCAACACTAGGAAGTCCAATGCCATCTGGCCTTTGCCTGGATTCCATCACCACAGGCTCCACAGGGCCACGGGGACTAGGGGTGTTGAGCTCTCTTTGGTACATTGCACGCAGCCATATTTACCATTTCTGTCACCACAGTGTCATTTTTGTTCGTAGAGATGCCAAGCAGCTTTATAATGGCCCAGACTTAAGGCTGTTAATAGTTGTTTTTCATATTATGCACAATGAACTGTGACACAATAATCATGATAATAACAACTATTCAGTAAAAATAAGACAAACCCCATATTTTACTACATTTGATTATCATACAAAAATATGCATTTTTCTATTTTAAAACAGTATTAATAGTACCTAATCTTTTTAAAACTTATAAATTCACACACACACATAAAAATCTAAAGGAGTTGAAATAAATGTGTGAGGAAAGAAAATTATACAGAAATAGGTGTTCAATTCAAAAAATAAATTTAGAACAATTTATAATAATAAAAAAGCAGCTTAGTGAAGAAGGGGGAATTATTATTAAAATTTCAATAGCAGAAAATACTATGGTGTCTTAAAAGGGTTGGGGCTGGTTTCTAATCAAGGATTATAAAATCTTTAGTGACAATAATGTTATTTGTACATACTGAAAATAGTTCTTGTTTTCTACGCAACAAGTTGGCTTTAAAAACATTGCGTTTATCCACAAAATGATAAATTTCCTAAGACACTTTTAAGAAAAAACAATTTTTAAAAGGCAAACAATTAAAGTAGAAATAGCTGTTTAGTACACATATAGGTAAAACTATCCTGAAAAAAACTTGTTTGGGGAAAGGAAATAAGCTAACTAGATACTTCACTATAATTTTTTTTTTCAAAATTCTTAAGATGGCAGTTTAAGGAACTTTAACATAGTCAGATTTGAATACATATATCTTTTAAGCAGATGAGGGTTTGTTGGGGGGAATGGCACTAAATGCCACTACCAGCAGCACCATTTTAAGGAGCTTAAGCTTGGACCTTGGCTAGGTTCTTATAGTTTGAAAACGGGAATTTCAGATCAGGAATATACCTTTTTAAATTTATTGGTCTCCTCTTAATATTGCTGTCAAAAGTCAGGAAAGCATGTGAGGGAGTTCTTTGTACTAGAACAGCAGTATTTTGAGAGAAGTACACTTTTATTTCTCCTGTTCTTTATTTGTAAGCATTAAGAACTTTAGGAGAAGCACTTCTGTGCAGGTGCCCTGACTTGTGACTTCACTAGTTATTTCCATGATGTGCCTGCCAGCAACACTTCACCAGGCTGGGAATGCTGACAGGGAAGCCAGGGATGCCTCCAAGCAGGCCTTGCGGTCTATGCAGATAGCACTCTACTGTCTAGGAACCAGTCTGCCAGAGCTAGGGCTGGATGGCCTGACAAACTTCTCAGGATTAGAACTCAGGCTGCTGTGTCCTCAGTGATTTTCAAAGGGACAGAAATTTACTTTGGGAACTCCTGGCTATTGTTATGAAGCTTAGTATGAAAAACCTATTTTCAGTATTTTAACCTCCTAATTTTAAAAAGTGAAATTAGATTTCCTGTGTTATTCATATCTTAATGTCAAAGGCACTTGTTTTATTATCTACAGTGAATACTTGAAAGTTACAGTACACACTGTTTTAAAGTTAGTCCTGTGGAGTTAAAAGCAAGCTCATGATTTCAAAACACAGTAATCTAAGTACCCAAACAGGGTGATCTAAAATAATAAATTTGGTCTCAAAATAATGAATGAATTGAGCTCAATTTGAGAAACAGAAAGTGACCAGAAAAAATACAGGAATACCTACTGAAGTCTTTTGGGGGTTTTCCTAGAGATTCCTGGAAATATACTAAATACTAATTTCTTAACTTTCCTGATGTCTACTTCTTTAGGTTGGTAATCCAACCAAGTATCTAGTAAGCTTTAGTAGGGGGTACAAAGAATGGATTATGCAGACAAAATAAATATGGTAGAGAAAACCTGATTGGTTTGATCATAGTTAAAAGAATGGAGAATGTTGTCTGCACATCACCTAAAATAAGCCAGAAAGAACTCTAATGCTAGAGAACATAAAAAACAAAAATTACATTTCTCTTAAAGCCACTGTAAAGGGAGAGTGATTCAACATATTTTTAAAATATTAGTGCAAATTTCATCTATTATTCTTATATATAAAATTATCAGTTTTAAATGCCTAGGTTAGCAATTTTGATTCAGAGGGAAAAATTTATAGAGCTTCCCTTTAAATGTTCAGAAAATACTACATTTTAGTCTTCATTTGCAAGTGTCTCAGTAGATAACCATATTTTGGCCCCACTTAAAAATTTGCTTAATGGCGTTCCTGAAATACTTCGTCTGCACAGATTTCCTACAGGAGAAAACGGAAAGGAAGAGGAGAGAAACTCTGGTGTCCCGGAGGTGTCATGAGGGCCGCTGGCTCTGAAATACATCCTGCTGTGGTCCAGCTCTGCATAGCAGGCTTCTAAGGGGCCGCTCCGCTGCTGCCGCAGCATCCTACTGAGCACATCAACTTCATCAGCCAGAAGGGAAAGCTTGTGAAAGGCGGTGATGGAGCCCCCAAGGTTGATCTGAGCCTCCGGGATCCAGCGGAAGTAGCACAGTTTCCACAGTTTTATGTGTGTTCCAGAGAGATGCGGCAGTATAACCCCGTGCAGGTCAGCTGGTTTAGAAAACCATTCTCTAAAATACTGCTCCATATCACTGTTCTGGCTGTCGGTGTGCTGAAGTGGGTCTGGCTTTAGTTTTAATATTAATGAATTTCTCCTGGGCAGTAATTCTTGGTCACTGATGATTCCATTCTTTATAGAAGATGGCATTCCTCTTAGTGTGGAGCTGTAGCTTTTCTACAGAGAAGAGAGATCTTAGCATTATTTTCCTGGAGCGTCCCTTTTTAAGAAAGACCAAAGGTATAATGGCAAACATAAACTCAGTATTTATGGAACATGGATGGAATTTCAGCTGCAGAGAACATTTTCATTCCTTCCCTTATGCTTAACGCTTATTCCAATTCTCCTTCCCTGGAATAACACTGTTTTTAGGGGTTAACTCTCCTTAAGGCTCTAACACCTGAATAGGGGTAGGAAGGTGAGTGAGTAATCCTTGAGTGCACATTTATGGCTTCTGAGTTAGGAAAAAACAACAACAACAACAAAACTAGGCTTGGCTAATTCTAGAAAGAAAGGGCAGACTAGATGTGTTTCAGAAAACAGGGTTCTAGGCACAAAATATGATCTGCCAACTCTCAGTTGCTGATTAGGCTTTGTGAGCCTCACACATCAAGAAGAAAAGTCAAATATGGTTACATTAGTAAAAAAGGAAATGATCCCTCAAAACCCTGCATTAACAGTGTTACTTGGGAAGTGATTTTTTTTTAAGAATTGTTTATTTTCTTTTAGTGAGATCTGCAGTTTATCATATTTGCTATATTCTTTCAAGTTTTCTAGAAATAAGTAGTCATCTTTGACTATGGCTTTCATTAATGTACCTCTAAATAGCAACTTCTTTTTCCCTTTTTTAATTGATTCTTTTTAGCTACACATGACAACAGAATTTATTTTGACATAATTATAAAAACATGCAGTATAATTTGTTCTAATTCAGTCCCCAGCACTTCCCCTTCCCATCCCTTCCTCCCACGCCTTGTTCCCTTCCCTCTATTCTACTGATCTTTCTGCTATTTTAGTTTTTTTTTTTTTTTTAATTCATGTCTTATGGATGTACATGTTGGTGAGATTCACTGTGGTATATGTATGTAGGAATGTGAGGTCAGATTTATTCTACTGTCTTTGGGGAGACAAAAATTAGAAGAAAGATCAATGGAATGACTACTTTTAATACCTGTGTTCTGAAAAAGATGTTTTGGTTATGTGTGAGCCAACATAAGGTTTTTTGTTGTTGGTGCCTTATTGGAACCAACAACAAAACAAAACCAACAAAACAAAACCAACAACCAACCTTCGTTCGCTTAAAAGACTTCATTGAGCCATTCTGTATGCAAGGCGTGCTCTTTCCAATGTAGAAGGGGTTGTGGAAAAGCGTCCGATCCTTTGCTGTGAACTGAAGAGACCAGTCCCAAACTGAGGGGAATTTTAAGCCCTTTTCATCACCCAATTGGATATTTTTGCTTATAGCAAATTCCTGCAAAGTAAAACATTTGAACATGTGTGAAAGGATGCACAGCTAAAGATTTTCTCATTTCGGCTCCTTTCTTTTGATGAGCCCTCATCATTACACAGGTGAAAGGTTCTGAACTAGAGCATCTAAAACCCCCAGAACAGTACTTGTTGCCCTATGAGCAAATGCAACAGACTCTTCATCGAGCTCCCAGCCTTCAAACCAGGAAGACAATAAGGATGTTAATAAGAGAAGATACCATAAAAAGTCTTAGAATGTGCCAAAGCCCCTACTTTGGAATGATGAAGCCTGGTGATCTGGTTTTCACCACAATAAATGGAGGCAACCTAAGGCCATGGGGTGACATCCAGGCCCTCACTGTGGAGGAGGGCATAGGGCTCCTCTGGATGGCAGCCTCCAGAAAACTCAAACTAAGCATTCACCTTTAACAGTGTGGAGAAAGGACCCTCATCTTAACTAACGCAGGCTACCTCAAGTTTATGCATAACAGTTCCCTAGAGGAAATAATACCTAGTACTGAGCTTGTGGATTGTAGGAAATGATTTTTATTTTCTGTTCTATATATTTCAATACTTTCCAAATTTGCTACAAAACAAAAATAAAGTTTTTTTTATAAATTAGTAAAAATGCAAAGAATAAATATTTTTAAAAGTACAGCAATTAGGAGACTGTGGCTGTGTCACAGCTAGGCATATTCTTTACTGCAATGATGGCTTAGAATCATCAAAAAACGGTTAACCTATGAAATGGCAGTGCATTTTTAAGAAGCTTTAGAAAATATTCTTATTTTAAATAATTAAAAATTCATTAAGCAAATGTACTTAAAAGGTTTTTTTTTTAGTTATTTGAAATTTTGTCCTATATATGGATGGATAAAAACAACCCATCTTCTTTAAATTGTTGAAATCAAGTAAAACAGAAGCCTCAAATTCCTTAGCAAAGTATATAAAAAACAATCACTTTTTAAAAAAAATATGAAAACTGAAAATGTGTATCTCCAAGGAAAATCAGATTTTCCACAAACAGCTCCTGACCACTAATGTCCAAGGTGGCCTCAGAATGGAAAAAACAGGAACTACCATTGGCTTATGGCAAACGTGTAGAAGGGGAAGAGTACAGCAGTTATGTTAGTACCCAGGAGGGATTCCTGATAGTATGTGTCTGAGAAACAACTTTTGAAATAGCCAAATTAAAAAAAATAAATACAGCACTATGACATGAAACAGAAAGCAGATGCAATACTATAAAAACTCTACCTTTTATTTCTAATAAAGATCTATTTGTCAGTAAATCTTGACATATCCAGAATCTAGTCAAGTAGTAGGGATAAGCAACAGTATCTCTGGGCCCAAGTTCTTCACTCAGGAGTCCACCCAAAGCAATGCCATGTCATCAGGACCCCAAAGCCAATGTCCTCTCATTGGACATTTAGTCAAATGTGGCGGTAGGCATCCTGGTCCCTTGTCCCTTTCCTAAGCTCCCACTGTGTGTCTGTGTGCATGGGTGAACAGCTGTGTGCACAGGGCAGCAAAGGAAAAGGTGGAGAGAGCCGAGGGGCAAGCAGAGCCCAGGAAAGGATGAGCTCTCAGGAAAGGCACAAAAATGATGACAGTGTGTAATAAATGAAAGCAAGGAACTGGAAGAACATTATCTTAGGAATAAGTAAGCTTTACCAGCTTTACGTAGCTCTCTTCATCACTGGTTCTCAGTTCAGTTTTTGGAAAGGTTCAATCCTTTTAAGAAAGCAGGTTTATATAAATTTCCTTCCCAAGGTATTCAATCTAAAACATGGAGAGGACTTAGTTTCTCTGAGCCCTGAGCTCCCCAAGAGTGGCAATGCTGGGCCAGCCTTCCCTCCTTACCTTCTGTGTTCTAAGAACTGGCTTCCATGCCTGAGATGAGACCAGCCTCCACTCTCCCTCACAGAGCCCATTTTCTGCCTCTATAATCAAACCCCACATTCAGTCCTTTTCTTTGGGATGCTCCTCATTAATGAAATTCTCCCTACTGTGAGTACTAATACTCCATTTTGTCTTTCATACCTGCAATCCAGAAAAACTCCTCTCTCTCCAGAATAATTTACAAAATATTTCACAATTTACAAAACATTTTCATCTTGTACAATGAGGCCCAAAACATGACTATTAGATCGATGGATCTAAGTTACAGATGATGAACCCGGGCTCACAGGTTTAATCCTGAGCGAACTGGAGGCTTAGAATTTTTCTAGACCAGGACCTTAATACTGAGGCTGAAGACCCCAGGGCTCACTGTGATGAAAATCCCCTTCTCATATAGTTTCCCTCATGCTTATATGGGCCGCCCTTTGATTTCTCTCCCTGGTCACTGTAGTATTTATGGGTGAGACTTGTTGGCTCACAGGAAGGTAGATACAACTGTGTTCAGAAGGTTTCTACACACATCAAGCAGGAGAAAATTTCTAGTTTGGCACGAGATTCTCCTTAATACTAACTGATTCTGACTGTAGGTCAATAAACTATTATCATATAGTTATAACCATACCTAAAAGTGAAATGCCATGTGACAGAAGAGACTCTGAGAACACATGGTTAAGGGGATGCCCAGAGTTTCAATCTACTGCTGTACCTACACTTCATTTCTTTTCTTTAGAACTGGGGATTTAACTCAGGGACACTTTGCCACTGAGCTATATCCCCAGTCATTTCATTTTTATCAAGACAGGGCCTCTCTAAATTATTTTTTAGGCCTTGCTAATTTACCCAAGCTGGCCTTAAACTTACAATCCTACTGCTTCAGACTTCCAAGTAACTGGGATTACAGGTATGTGCCACCATATCCGGCCTCTACACTTCATCTCCAAACTTCCTGCTCCTTGACTCTCAAAGAGAAATGATCTTACATGGCACACCTTTTATTCACTGATTTAGGAAATAATGTCTTCAGACAACACCATTTTTATTAACCAACCCAAATGTGAAAATATAAATCCCAAAGCACAACACATAAGGTGGTTAAAGTAATTTACATTCTTGATCAGTGGACTGGAAAACGATGGAAGTGAGTTAGGCAGTGAATCCCTAACTTCTCAAAACACAGTAAGAAGGCAGCACAGGAAAAGCAGAATTGAGAGGGCTTTTAAGAGAAAGTAGCTCACAAAGTAGTCCTTTGTTTAAAAAGTGAGAACTAAATCAATAGATGGGTAGACATACAAACAATATGAAAAAGGAAGGAAACAAACCATCCCAAACAGCCCATAATGCTTCAACAATTGACTTCATTGATACCACAGTGGAGAAGATGTCAAAGAAAGAATTTGGAAAGCTCATAGTGAAAATGTTTTATTAATTAGAAGAAGATGTAAGGAGTAAAATCAGAGAAAATACATCTTTCACTAAAGATCACATCAATAAAAAGATAGAGATTCTGAAAAAGAACCAAACAGAAATCCTTAAAATTAAAGAATCAATAAACCACATTAAAAATTCAATGAAAAACATCACCAATAGACTGAAGCACATTAAAAGTAGATTTTCAGGTCTTCATACATGGTATATAACCTTGAAAATAAAGTCAACCATAAAGAAAAGATGTTCCATGAACAGAATATTCAAGAAATATGGGATAACATTAAAAGGTTGAGTTGAAGATTTATTGGGATAGATGAAAGCTGTGAAATACAAGCTAAATTGATGCATAATCTTTTCAATTAAATAATATCAGAAAAATTTCCAAACCTCAAGAATGTAATGGAAATTCAAATAGAGGAGGCATATAGGACTCCAAATATACAAAATATACAAGATCCACTCCAAGACACATTGAAGTAAAAATATCTAACATATAAGTATAAGGATAGAATTTTAAAAGCTGCCAAGAGAAAAATGACTGGTCACATATAGAGGTAAACCAATCTGGATTTCAATGCCCAGACACTAAAAGTCAGAAGGGCTTGGAATAATATACATCAAGCTCTGAAATAAAATGGATACCAACCAATAATACTACACCCAGCATAATGAAGCTTCAGAATTGAATATGAAATAAAAATTTCTCATGATAAACAGAAGCTAAAAAAATTCATAACTAGAAAGTCTGCACTACAAAACATATCAAATGTTTCATGAAGAAGAAATGAAAAAATTTTTAAAAAGGATAGGGAGGAGTTAAACTAGAATAATGATCAATTAAAGGAGAATCAATTTTTAAACATTAGAAATAAATCCAAATGGCAGGAAATAAAAATCTTGTCTCAATAACAATAATGTAAACAGTCTAAACTCTTCAATCAAAAGAAACAGGCTGGCAAACTGGGTTAAAAAAAAAGGACCCAACACCATGCAAAAGACTCACCTCATAGGAAAATACATCCACAGACTGGAGGTGAAAGGATGGGGAAAAAACATACCATTTATATGGGATTCATAAACAAACAGAGCTAGCTATTCCCATATCAGATAAAGTGGACTTTAAGCCAAGATTGATCAGAAGAGACAAAGAAGATCACTTTATACTGCTTAAGATAATCATACATCAATAAAATATAATGATCATAAATAATTATGTCCCAAACAATAGAACGTCTATGTACATCAAACACACTCAATATTAAGAATCAAATAAACCACAGTATAATAATATTGAGTGACTTTAACATACCTCTCTCATTAGTGGATAGATCATCTAAACATAAACTAAGTGAAGATTCTACAGAACTAAAAACATAATAATATGGACCCAACCAACATCTATAGAATACTTCATCCATTAATGACTGAATTTACTTTCTTCTCAGCAGGACATGGAACATTTTCTAAAATAGACCATATTTTAGGTCACAAACCAAATTTTAGCAAATACAAAATAGATAATAAGTGGGATTCTATCAGATCACAATGGAATGAAATTAGAAATCAACAATAAGATAAAAAAAATAGAAAGCACTCTAACACCTGGAGATTAAAATAATACAATTTTGAATGATGTATGGATACCAGAAAAAATTAGGAGAGAAATTTAAAAAATTCTTAGAAATAAATGAGAATAATGATAAAACATATCAAAAGCTCAGGAACAATATGAGAGCAGTCCTAAAAGGAAAGCTGATAGCACCAAGCTCACACATTAAAAAATAAACAGATACCCAAGTAAATAATCTAACACTACATCTCAAGGGCCTTGAAAAAGAACAAACACCAAAATCAGTAGAAGACAGAAAATAATTAAAATCAGAGCCAAACTCAATGAAATTGAGATTTAAGAAATACAAAATATCAACAAAACAGAGTTGGATTTTTGAAAGGATAAACAAAATTGATAAACCTTTAGCCAAACTAACCAAAGAAAGTGGGAAAAAACTCAACTTATCAAAATCTGAAATGTAAAATGAAATATCATCATAGACACTTCTGGGATCCAGAGGATCATCAGAAACTATTTTAAAAATTTATACTCCAATAAGCTAGAGAATCTTGAAGATACTAACAAATTCCTAGAGACATAACCAACCAAACCTGAACTATGAGAATATAAAAAGCTTAAACAGATCAATTTCATTGAGGATATATAAAGAACTCAAAAAATAAATAACCCAATCAAATAAGTGGGTAAAGGAACTAAATAGACATTTCTGAAAAGATAAAAATACAAATATTCAACAAATATATGAAAAATGTTCAATATCTCGGCCAATTAGGGAAAATAAAAATTAAAACAGTGTACACTGAGATTTGAGGATGTAGAAAAAAGGGTACACTCATATCTTGTTGGTGGAATTGCAAATTAGTGCAGTCACTCTAGAAAGCATTATGGAGATTCCTTAAAAAACTAGGAATGAACTACCATATGACCCAGCTATCCCACTCCTCAGTATATATCCAAAAGATGTAAAATCAACATACTACAGTGACACAGACTCATCAATGTTTATAATGGCACAATTCACAATAGCTAAGCTACGGCACCAACCTAGATGCCCTTCTATAGTTGAATGGATAAAGAAAATGTGGAATATATACACAATGGAGTCTTTCTCTGCCATAAAGAAAAATGAGTTTATGGCATTTATCAGTAAATGAATGGAACTGGAGACTATCATGCTAAGTGAAATACGCCAGTCCCCAAAAGTTAAATGTCAAATATTTTCTCTGATATGTAGAAGCTAATCCAAAGTAAGAGTAGAGGGATTTAAAAACAAAAATTAGTGGAGTAGACAAAGGGGAATGAAGAGAAGGGAGGAGGAATGAGATAGGGAGAGTGGAATGAATCTAACCTAACATTCTTTGTACATATATGAATGTACCACAGTGAATCTCACCATCATGTACACCCATCAGACACTAATTTAAACAAACAAAGTAAAGAGCAGAAAGATCAGTTGGGTAGAGGAAAGAGAACGCAGAGTGGGGGAAATACTGGGGTACTGGGGACTGAATTAGAACAAATAATAATCCATGCTTTTATAATTATGTCAAAATGAATCCTATTGTCATATATAACTAAAAGGAACATATGAAATTTTTTAAAAAGTAATCATATTCTTTTTTTTTAAAGAGAGAGAGAGAGAATTTTTTTAATATTTATTTATTTTTTTAGTTTTTGGCAGACATTTGTTTGTATGTGGTGCTGAGGATCGAACCCGGGCCGCACGCATGCCAGGCGAGCGCGCTACCGCTTGAGCCACATCCCCAGCCCCAAAGTAATCATTTTCTTAAATTAGTTTATTATGAATTAGAGAAAACCCAAAATGTTCATTTATAAAAAATAATTTTCAAAAGCAATTTTAAAAAAGCAATTAAAAATAACTTTCTAGGGTTTTGTCTTTAATGCATTCAAAAATTTCAGCTTGAAAGAGTAATCTTTTAAAAACACGCTGTTAATTATAGTTCAATTACATTTCAAAGTTGTAAGTAACAAAAAGACAAAAAAACACATAGCTACAGCCACCATGTCACTTACTGTGCTTTGCTTCACCCGTTGGTGAGGAGAGTTGAACAGGAAGGTGCCAAACAGTGAAATCCGGGTACTGTCACAAAGCACTGCTAAGTAAGTCTCAGAAAACTCAAAGGCTGCCGGGTATTGTTCTAACAGTTGCCATGTCGCATCCAAGAAGAGCAAAAATAAGGGAGACTGGCAAATACAGACAATGAGATTATTTAATGGTGTTCACATTAATTTCCAAATTATTTCTGTTATTAAGGGATTATAAGAAAACAGCTAAGTCTAAAACATTTGGCTCCTACGTTCAGTCAAGACAGTGTGAACAGAACAAACATATCTATGTCAAACCTAAGAAATATGTTTGATCATGATAAACATCATGACCTTTATTTGCCTGTTAAGTATAAGCTAAAGTGGAAAAGCAAACTAATGAGCAGGTTGCCACTGCATGAATGGGGAAGAGCAAAATATGTGTTTAAGCATGTCTTGGAAACAGTTCTTTAGAACATAAAACACTCTACCAAATTCTATAACTAATTTTTTATTTCACCTTCTGGGCTCAGCATTCAGAAAACTTCCCCAAATTTCAGAAAACAGTTTGGTATCAGGCTCTAGGCCACATGGTATGCGGCCCAGGGCAGCGACTGCCAACATCTCTTATAATGTGTTCCCACGGGTTAAATACTCCTCTCTGAAACACCCTGTAAAAATTGACCCCACTGTCTGGCCCATAAGATACTGTAGGGCCTTCCACAGCCTAATTTTGGGTTCAAGGCAGCCACTACCCCACAGCTGTTACAAGGATGCCCCCGCCAAAAAAAACTCAAGTTCTTAACTCATGCACCTCATTTTAAGGAAATGTGACCTTCCAAAAGTGATTTTCACTTACATAGTTATTATAAGCTCTTATTAGACATTTGTTACCTCTTTTTCTGATCTCTTCAAATGGTTGCATCTGTCTAGGAACTGAAATCCTGCCATGACCCATTCCTTCTGTATCAGACTCTGAAATCCAGTAATTGTCCTAAAATATGGATCCAGCATCACTTGCACAAGAGAAGCTATAAGACAGCTTAAGTCTCTTCCCTCCTCCTCTGTCAATAAAATGGAAAGAAAATGATGACAACAAACAGAAATGGTGAAAGGAAGTAGAGATAAACTAGATAATTCAGTATTCTATGCAAAGGTTATCTTCAAAATAATCTACGTAGGAAAATTATACTGGATTCTAGCAAGTATAAAACACTGTAGACTTTTAGATAAATTAGTATTTTAAAATGGACCATAGAGCTAAATGTAAGAGCTAAAACTATCAAAATTCTATATAGGAGGAAACATAGAACAATGTTTAGATGGTTTTTTATATATGAATATTTGCCAAATAATAGCAGCTAACCCCTCAACATTCTTACATTTCAAGGGTTTACTGTAAAAAAATCCTCATAGAATCCATTCTACTACTGTCAAAAATATTAAGTATAATCCATTCTACTACTGTCAAAGATATTAAGTATAATGTAATCTTCCTACTACAACTCCACATGGTAATGACTCAGAGGTAAATGGGGAAGAAGGACTGTTCATTATTATTGGAAAAGGTAACAAATATTTCCTTCCTGTCTCATTTTCAGTGAGACTAGATTACCTTGATATTAAAGCCAGTCAAAGAAATGAGAAAATTATCAACCAAAATCCTTTATAATTACAGATGTAAAAATTACCAACAAAGTGTTAATAAATTACTCCAGAAATCCAAGGACTTATCCCAAAAATGGAAGGCTTGTTTAACATCTGCCAATCAAATTAATATATCCTATGAATAAAGGGCAACAATATGATCATTTCATTAGATGCAGGAAAAGCATCTGACATGATTCTACATTCATTCCTGATAAAAACTCTTAGCAAACTAGGAATAGAGGGAATTTCTTCAATCTGATCAAAAACCTATAATAGCAGTCTAATGGTAAAACCCTTGATGCTTTCCCCTATGATTGGGAATAAGATAAGGATGTCTGCTCTTGATACTTCTATAGTACTGTGTACTGGAAATTCTAGCCAGAGCAATTAGGCAAGAAAAAGAAATAAAAGGCACAAAAATCATGAAGGATATAAAAATTGTATTTGTCAACAAGATTCAATATATAAAAAATCCTAAGGAAGCTGCAAAGTAACTACTAGAACTAATATATGAATTCAATAAGATCACAAAAATTCTATACACAGTAACAATCTGAATACACAATAAACCTGAAAATGAAGTTAAGAAAACTATAATCACAGCCATTAAAAATACTTGAGACTTAATAAACAAAAGACTTATATAATAAAAATCAATAAAATATTGCTGACAAAATGAAAGAAGACCTAAATAAACACAGACATTTACCTTACAGATTGGCAGATTCAATATGATGGCATTCTTACTAAACTGATCTATAGGTTCAACACATTCCTATATCAACATCCCAGTAGAATTTTTTTTGTTTTTTTCTGAGCCTGAAAGTTATACAGAAATACAAAAAAAAAAAAAAAAAAACCAAGCCAAAACAATTTCAAAAGCAAAGTTGGAATACTCACGTCTCAATTTCAAAACTTACTATACAAGTATACAGTACTCAGTGTGGTACTGGTACTGGCAAAAGAAATGACAAAGATCAATAGAATAAAATAGAGTCCAAAAATAAACCCTTACTATTTATAGTCAATGATTTTTGATAAATGTGTGAAGGCAATTTAATAGAGATAGGACATTTTTTCAACAAATGGTGCTGGACATTTTAATATCCCCATATGTAAAAGAAATGAATTTACATTCTTCCCTCAGAACACATGCAAAAATTCATCCAAAATGAACCATATAGCTAAATGTAAGAGCTAAAACTATAAAAATTATATATAGGAGGAAACATAGAGAAAAAAATATCCATGACTTGCATTAGGAAAATAGTTGTTAGATATGACATCAAAAACATGATCCAAGAAGAAAAAAAAATGGATAAATAGTACTTCACCAAATTTTAAAATTAGTGCTTCAAAAGATATTAGGAAAATATTTAGAAAGTCATAGAGTAGGAGAAAATATTGTCAAAATCACAATACTACCAAAAGCACTATACAACAGATTTAAGGCAATTCCTATTAAGGTTTTGATATGTTCTTCATAGATATAGAAAAGGCATCATGAAATTAATTTGGAAAAATAGGAGGTCCTGAATAGCCAAAGCAATCTTCAGCAAGAATGATGCAGGAGGCATCACAAAAATGGCATGATACTGACACCAAAACAGACATGAAGACCAATGGCAAGAATAGAAGACAGAGACAAAGGCACCATAAACATACATTGGGGAAAAAGACAGCCTCTTCAGCAAATGATGCTGGGAAAACTGGAAATCCATATGTAATAGAAAGAAATGAGACCACTCTCACCCTGTACGAAACTCAACTCTAAGTGATCAAGGACCTAGGTATTAGACTTGAGACCCCATTCCTACTAGAAGAAAATGTAGGCCCAAATCTCCATCATGTCAACTTAGAAACTGAATTCCTCAACAAGACCACAAAAGTACAAGAAGTAAAATCAAGAATCAATAAATGGGATTGTATCAAAGTAAAAAGCTTCTTCACAAATAAAGTAAACAATCAAGAACATGGAGAGAACCTATAGAATGGGAGAAAATCTTTGCCACCTGCACCTCAAATAGAGCATTAATCTCCAGGATATATAAAGAACTCAAAAAACTTAATACCAACAAAACAAACAAACAAATAACCCAATCAATAAATGGGCAAAGAAACTGAACAGACACTTCACAGAAGAGGAATTATAAATAGTTAACAAATATTATGAAAAAATAATAAACATTGCAAGCAATTAAAAAAATGCAAATTAAAATTACATTAAGATTTCATCTCACTCCAGTCAGAATGGCAAATATCAAAAATATAATTAACAATAAATGTTGGCAGGGATGTGGGAGAAATTTCGTACATTGCTGGTGGGACTAAAAATTGGTGCAACGACTATGGAAAGCAGTATAGTGAAAACTTGGAATGGGAGTCTTATTAAGGAAGTTGGAGCCTAAACCCACATGATGAAGACTAGGGCCTACTTTTTCTTCTATTAGACGCAGAGTCTCTGGTCTAATTCCTAGGTCCTTGATCCACTTTGAGTTGAGTTTTGTGCATGGTGAGAGATAGGGGTTTAATTTCATTTTGTTGCATATGGGTTTCCAGTTTTCCCAGCACCATTTGTTGAAGATGCTATCTTTTCTCCACTGCATGTTTTTGGCACCTTTGTCTAATATAAGATAATTGTAATTATGTTGGTTTGTTTCTGTCTCCTCTACTCTGTACCATTGGTCTACCAGTATGTTTTGGTGCCAATACCATGCTGTTTTTGTTACTATTGCTCTGTAATATAGTTTAAGGTCTTGTATGGTGATGCCACTTGCTTCACTCTTCCTGCTAAGGACTGTGTAAGCTATTCTGCATCTTTTATTTTTCCAGATGAATTTCATGATTGCTTTTTCTATTTCTATGAGGAATGCTATTGGGATGTTGATCGGAATTGCATTAAATCTGTATAATGCTTTTGGTCATTTTGATAATATTAATTCTGCCTATCCAAGAGCAAGGTAGCAAGAATTAAAACCAAGAATCAATAAATGGAATGGAATCAAACTAAAAAGTTTCTTCTCAGCAAAAAAAACAATCTGTGAGGTAAACAGAGAGCCTACATCCCTGGAGCAAATTTTTACCCCTCACACATCAGATATAGTACTAATCTCTGGGGTATATAAAGAACTCAAAAAGCTAAGCATCAGAAAAAAAAATAAATAAATAACCCAATCAACAAATGGGCCAAGGACCTGAACAGATACTTCTCAGAAGAGGATATACAATCAATCAACAAATATATGAAAAAATATTCATCATTTCTAGCAATCAGAGAAATGAAAATCAAAACTACTCTAAGATATCATCTCACTCCAGTCAGAATGGCAGCTATTATGAAGATAAACAACAATAAGCATTGGCAAGGATGTGGGGAAAAAGGTACACTGATACATTGCTGGTGAGACTGCAAATTGGTGCAGCCAATATGGAAAGCAGTATGGAGATTCCTTGGAAAGCTGGGAATGGAACCACCATTTGACCCAGCTATCCTTCTCCTCAGTTTATACTCAAAAGACTTAAAAACAGCATACTACAGGGACAGAGCCACATCAATGTTTATAGCAGCACAATTCACAATAGCTAAACTGTGGAGCCAACCTAGATGCCCTTTAATGGATGAATGGATAAAAAAAATGTGGCATATATACACTATGGAATTTTACTCAGCAATAAAAGAGAATAAAATCATGGCATTTTCAGGTAAATGGATGGTGTTGGAGAAGATAAAGCTAAGTGAAGTTAGTCAATCCCCAAAAAACAAATGCCAAATGTTTTGTCTGAAATAAGGAGGCAGATTCATATTGGGGTAGGGAGGGGGAGCATGGGAAGAATAGATGAATCCTAGATAGGGCAGAGGGATGGGAGGGAAAGGGAGGTGGCAGGGGATTAGCAAGGATGGTAGAATGTGATGGACATCATTATCCAAAGAACATGTATGAAGACACAAATTGGTGTCAACATACTTTATATACAACCAGAGATATGAAAAATTGTACTGTATACATGTAATAAGAATTGTAATGCATTCCACTGTCATTTAAAATTTTTCTTAAAAAAATCATTTAAAAAAAAGAAAAAGAAAACTTGGAATGGAACCATCATTTGACCCAGCTATCCCACTCCTTGGTTTATATCCAAAGGACTTAAAATCAGCATATTATAGGGACGTGGCCACATCAATGTTCATGGAAGCTCAACACACAATAGGTAAACTATTGAATCAATCTAGGTGCCCTTAAATAAATGAATGGATAAAGAAAATGTGGTACATATACACAATGGAATATTACTCAGGCTTAAAGAATAATAAAATATGGCATTTTCCAGTAAATGGATGAAACTGTAAGCTATCATGCTAAGTGAAATAGCCAATCCCTTAAAAAACCAAAAGCTGAATGTTCTCTGTGATATGCTGATGCTAACTCACAATAGGCAGTGGGGAGGGAGGAGTGCAGGTTCACTGGATTGGACATGGGGTAGTGGGGGGGAGGGGCAATGGGAATGGGAAAGACAGTAGAATGTATTAGACATAACTTCCCTATGTTCATATATGAATACATGACACATCACATACAACCACAGGAATGGGAAGTTATACTCCATGTATGTGTGATGTATCAAAACACTGTCATGTATAACTAAAAAAGAAAAAAATTTTAAAAATCACATTAAAAAAAAGATAGCTAAAACTGATGTAATTTACTTGACTATGAACCATCAATCACCAAAGCTGGCTGGCATGGTGTTTCAGGAATTATTTAAATTACCTTGTAGTATTATAGAGAGATGTTTGCTTTCTAGCATATACACAAGTTCTGCTGAATGTTTAAGAAAAGCCCTGAAAAGAGAAAGGGAAAAATACTGTTAAATATCAACATTCCAGCACAAATATATTTTAAAAGTGCATGGAATCAAGCAAAACTCAACTTTCATTATATACATTTATATTCTCAATGTTTATGAATTTCTTTGGTATTTATATGATTCTTCAGAGTATATTTTATGATTTTTGTATTGGGAAAATCATTAACCCTTTATAAAAAGGAAGGGATTATTTATATAACATTCATGAGAAGGAGGTAGAGACCCAACTGTAACAGGGGCAGCACAAAGGAGCCTTGTGGCGATGGAATAGTTCTGTACCTTGACTATAGTAGTAGTTCTGTGAATCTATACATGTGACAAGATTGCACAGAAGTACATGTGTATGCACACCCCCCCACACACACAGAACATTCATAAACTGGTGAAATCAATGTTGATTTCATAGTTATCATTCTATATTTCAGTTATTTAACATGTTACTTCTGGGGGATGCAGGTGAAGAGTGCATAGTTCTCTCTATCCCTTTTGCACCTTCTGTGAATCTACAATTATTTCAAAATAAAATGTTAAAATAAAAAAGGAGGAAGAAGTTGGCAAACCTGACATATTCTAACCACCGAGTATTTTCTAGTGAAGACAGCCATTTCTCTTCAGTTTCTTCAAAAGGCTCTGTAATACATATGGCAGGTATATTTAAGTGTGTATACACATACACACAAACACATTTTTAGGCTTTTAAAAGTTATTTTTACATGATTGGTAATCAGAGTTAAGAGATACAACAGCATAGTTTCTAATACTAAAAGTTGGCTTTAAGAAAATATCATGCATTTTTACTTTAGTAAACATGTAAGACAGTTCTATTAAAAAGCAAAACAAAGCAGTCCCTAAATCCCTTTTACTCTTTGGCTCTTTCAGGGAAATATGAGTCTGACTTAACTCTCTCTCCTGAGAGTTTGTGATTCCCAGTCTTCCTGGTCAGCTCACACCTCTACTTAGGTACTCCAGAACTGTGCAAATAGCTGTCCAGGCCCCACCCCACAGCTTCCTTACTGCAGAGTTCTGTCCTCCCCTGCTGTCTTTCTCTGTACATGGAGCTGGGGGCTGACCAGTGTAGGCATGAGAGGGTACCTTTACTGCCCCACCCAGGGTGTGGATAATCATTCAAGGTACTGTGTTTTTAAAATACCTTGCCCCTGAAAAGCTCTCCTTGGAGGCCAGTGCCCACACACATTCCAGACCTACTACAAGACCACCTCTCCTGATTCTCAGGCGATACAGGGGCTCTCTCAAGGAGGAACCGTTTTTGCTAAATATACCTTAATGTGACTTCCTCAGGGCACCCGCTAACTGCTTAAGAGTTTGCTCAAACAGAGATTAGAACTCTGAGGCCATACTTACAATATGGCTTTAATGGAGACCCATATCAAGTCATTATATGTAACTATATGCATTAAAATCTGTAAGGTAATACAGTGCTCTACTTAGCAAATGCTTTTGTAAAGATATTCTATTATAACTTTCATGATTTGGAGGAGATTTAAAAGGTTCATTTTTTTTCTCTCCAAAATAGAAAGCAGTGTAAAACTTCATTTTCTGGGGGTTGGCAGTCTCATACAATAAAATGTAAATTGAAAAAAATACAGTCTTCTTAAATATACCTATTTCTATGTTTTTAAGAAACATCACCTCTCCTGACAGTTCTCATATAATTCTTCATCCCTCTAGTCATTATATTACATCTATAGACAAAATAAAAAGGAAATTACCATTAACGCATAGTTGCTTAAGTTTTACAAATGCCGCCTGTATTTCTTGAATATTAGGCAAGATCTTATCCAAATCTGATTTGTAAACATCACTTCTTTGTGGATGACTTTTAGTTATTGCATTACAAATCCTAATAAAGACAAATTCTTTAGTTAATAATCAGTAATTTCTTTGACTTGTATTATTGAGTACTTTAAATCAAAGCATTATCCTAATAGCTGGAAATAGAGATATAAACAAGATGGGCTAGGTCTCTACCCTCGCGGAGATAACATTCTGGTTGATGGTAAGATAAATAATGGAAAAATAACAGGCTATGGTTAATGCTCTGGAAGATGTAATCAAGTAACTACAGACTATGTTATACAGTCAGCAAAAGGTTCCTCTGTGAAAATGATACTGAAGTTGAACTCTCATGATGAGTGACACAAAAATCTAGGGGAAAGTACTGTAGGCAGAAGGATAGTGCAAAGGCCCTGTGGAGGAAAACAAGTGTATCTGTTATAGAAACCTTTCTTCTGAGGGAAAAAAATGTGCAGATGATTGGACAACAAAGAGAATCTGTACTATTTATAAAGAATAGGATTGCTAAAAAACCCAGGGTACTAAAATAAATACTTAGTCTAAGAAATTAAATAATTAAAATGGTCACTGCTTATAAGGTTTTCTAATTAACTCTCATCCAGTAGTGCTGCAATCTTTCTTTTAATGGCAAAATTCCTAACTGAGCATTTAAATAGTACATGTTAGTGAAAATAAAACTTGAAGTATATATAACAGAAGGGTCAGTGAATTCTAATAGGATAAATATAAAAGTAAAATCCATCTAACAGGATTAAGATAAAGTTAAAATAAGGATTAATGTGAATGGTTGTACTTTTTTTTTTAGAAAACTTAAGGGTCATTTCAAGATAACTTGACAGCTACTTGCTTTGGCAAATGTGACTTTCAACTTTTGACTGTTGAAAAAACCCTAAGATCAGGCTGTTCCAAAAACAAACTGTGACATTTGGATGTTCTATAAGTCTGTTTTCTAAGATCTGTTCATTTTTTCCTCATTTACTCAACAAGAAATTTAATAAATATTAGGAGCTTTCTTGGGATAACTATATAATGGTACATAACACAGACACATTCACCATGGGGTCTACAGTCTAGTGAGAAAGAGATCAGGAATCAAACTGTAATACACAACTCGTAGTATGACAGAATCAAGTGTGATGAAAAAAGGTTCAAGGGCTCTAGAACACGCAGAACTGAGTCCTGATCTCATCTTGGACATGGAGAAGGTTTATCTTTTTTTAAAAAAATTTAAATTTGTTTTAATTAGTTACACATGACAGTAGAATGTATTTATGCACTTTGATATACATAGATGAAATACAATTTTTCATTTTCTGAGTGTACGTTACAGAATCATATCGGTCATGTAGTTACATATATACATACAGTAATAATGTCTGTTTCGTTCTACTATTTTTCCTATTCCCACATCCCCTTCCCTCCCTTCCCCTCCCATCACTTTCCTCTACCTAATATAAGATAATGCTATTCTCCCCTAGTGTGCCCCCCGCACCCCGCTGCCTACTTATGAATTAGCATCCGCATATTAGAGAACACAGTCTTTGGTTTTGTGGGATTGGAGAAGGTTTATCTTAAGGAGGAGAATCTGAACTGAGAAAGAAGGAGCAAGTACCAAGTGGATGGAGTGAAGTATACTCACAGAAAAGCATAAAGAAGGTGGCACAGGAAGAAGGAAGAGCAATGGAAAATGTCAGGAAAGCAAAAAGACTAGGATACATCCAGGTAGCTAGAGCCCTGGAGGAGAGGGGACCCAGAAGGAAGAAATCATAGATAAGGCAAATGGATAGGGCAAAGCTACATAGAAGCACATGGGCTTATAAGATTTCTGAAAAGTGAAGTGACAAAATCTGATGAGGGACTGGAGATGGGGAAGGAAAGGAAAGAGGAAGACATTAAGGCTAATCCCTCAGTTTCTGAGAGCAGGCTGGGGGAGGCATGATGGCCATATTGTTGAGTCTGGTTTTTGGACATAATGAGTTTAAAGGGCCTTAGAGATCTCCATATGAAAGATGTCAAATTAGACTGGAGATATAAATATGGTGATCATTAAAGCCACAACCTGAGTGATCTTCATTAGGAAGGGAACATAGAGTATGAGGAGGAAGTGGCCTTAGATTCTATATGATGTCTAGAGAAGGAAAAGGATGGGCCTGCAGAGGACACAGAGTGGTGGTCAGGAAAGGGGCAGTGGGACAGTGGAAAGCAGCAGCAGTTGAGAATGTAAGGGCATTATAGTGAGAATTATTAAGAATGTGCCCACTGCAATGAGGATATCTGAGAAACGCCTTCTACTTCAGTGATACAGAGGTTACTGCTCACTAGCAGACGCTGCCAAACTTGTTTTAAAATATTTCCAAAAGCTTCAAAACCACTGTCTTAGGTATCATGACGCCACAGACCTAAAGAAAACACACTGCACCATAAGAAAAGTTTGATTTATTCTGAACTGTGTCAACTGGAAATCAAGTACTCTGAAAGTTGTTAAAGGCAATATTATTGCAAAATGCCAATGAAATAAGGTACAAAGGTGTTTTATAAACCAAAGAATTAAATTATATTGACTATAACTTTTAATTTTAATATATTCATATTTTTTACAAAATGGCAATTCTTATATAGAATATATGATGGTAACTAATAAGACCATGCCAACTATTTGCAATTAGTAAGAGACTTACTAAACCTATTTATGACAAGTAAAACTTCCTAAAATGTCAAAGATCAATTGTCAATTACCTCTGGTCAATTTTCCTCTGCTGCAACACATCTTTGATAAGGGCCATTCGCACAAGAGCACTGCCATTTGAGTGGCTCCAACACCAGAGCTACAAGAGAGACAGAATCTGTACTTCACTGGGTAGAAACAATGGATATCAGCATCAATCAAATCCAACAGAAAGCACTTACTGGCATCCTTCTTCCAACAAAAGAATGGGAAAAGATTTTCAGATCTTGGTCTGCTAAAGAACTTGGCACTACAAAGTATTCTGGAAGGCTGGAGAGGAAAGAAAAAAAAAAAGAGAGAGAGAGATCATACATGAGTCCTGTACTCAAAGACAGAACAACGGACTGTGGAGAACTCATCTATAATTAAACAAATTTATCCCTACTTAATGTGTATTCCACTTAATAGCCACGTTGGTGAGGGGCACTAATGATCCTGCACTTCTCAGTCTGTAATTTGTGATGTGGTCAATTCTCACAAATTTAAAATTTACAGCATGAGAAAAATTCTTTAAAATGAAATATTTTCCAGAAGACTAATCAAACACACGCTAGACTACTAATCAAACATGCACTCTCTTGAAAGGCTATGGGTAAGAAAATGCCAGGTGAACAAAACAAACCCCATAAATCTACCAAGAATTTTTAGCTACTGTTCTCTTATTTTCATCGTCTATCCTATTCATCCCTTTAAAGCATCTTCAGACTCTAGGATACAGACCAAACAACAATTACTAGTGGGTGTGCTCACTGCAACCTCAAAAAAAACAACAACAACAACAAAAAAAAACTCCTTTTTTCCTTCATTCTGCCTGGAAGGTGGACAGAAGCAGGTTATTTAGGCCCTATAATATGCTTCTTACATGTATACCAGGACAGAATGGCCACACAGGTCAAATTCAAGAGGAAGTGGAAGACAACAGCTACATGCCCCAACATACATTCCCCAGATCTGTATACTTAAAAGTTCCCAAAGTTCCCAGTACTGGATCAACCAGTAATAACAGGGTAGCACATGTTAAGGTAATTATGTGAATGAACCACTGAGGATATCAATGATCTTAAAACATTCCAAAACTTTCACCAGTACTAAATGATATTAGACAAATAAAAAAAAAAATTCCTGGCCACTTATGAAGGATTCCTAGCTCACTATTCTAAAAAGCTGTAAGTAAAGGAGAAAAAGTAAAGATGTACACTGCTTTTCTTGTATGAACTGTATTTAGGGTATTATAGAGCTGCTGGGAAAAAAAAATCTGATAGAAAACCAAAAGATGACAGAATTAGAATATGACTAATATTAATCCTTAATAAAATGATGGATTAGGTAATCATCCTCACTCTTAGTGAAAACTATTTTTGCAGCTAAAACCCTGATATAAAAAAGGTAAATCTGCACTGGATGAAGCAGGCTGACAGCTCTACAGCCTACTGGTCAGTGAGCACTACAAATGTATGGGGGTGGAGAGTACACAGACAGACACAGAAAGAGAAAGACAAAGTGAGACAGCCTGAGAAAGACAGAAACACACAGACACACCAAATGACTGGCTGGAGACTGGACTTAATATACCAGGAGGCACAGAGTACCATCTAATGAAACATTCTTGTCAAAAATACTAAAACTGGATCCAATTGCAACTCTAGAGCTAATGTTTTACAGGAAATACAAGAGGTAGAGGATATCACAAGGAAAAAACAAGCAATATCTAGAATGGAAAATTCTACAGAACAAATGACCTGGCTTTGTTTGCAAATAAGTGCTAAGTATAAAGGAGGTAGGAGAAGACCATTTACATTAAAAAGGCTAAGAAATATATGAAGCAAATTCAGCATAAACGTCTTTGGACTTTGATGTGAACAAACCAACTTTAAAAGATGATTACAAAATAAAATACAAACAAGCACTGATCAAATTATTCTTGACAATAAGGAGTAAATGTCAACTTCTTTCAAAGGATATTGGTACTACAAAATGTAAAAATGCCCTTATCTTTAAAATAATATATCTGTTAAAACATTATTTAAAAATATTCTTTTAACCATAACCTGAAAGTTATCAAAGGCAGCAGAATTTTATTATTCCTCTCAGAAAAGTCACTTCTAGTTATATACAATATTGTTAAAATTGGACTTACCAAGTAGATATCATGTAACCCTCATTAATAGAACAAACTCTCCACCCAGAAGCACCAGTCCTTTTGATTTCTCTGTCCCAATCAGAGTAAGTTTCAAATAGTGGAGTTCTCTGGCCACTAGCTCCACTCCCTCCTCCTCCTCCACATCCTGAGGGTATTCCATTAATTTTGTTAGCTGCAGGAAAAGCAATATTATTAATTTTTTAAAAATAATTTATTTTTTAGTTGTAATTGGACAGGAAACCTTTATTTTATTTATTTATTTGTATGTGGTGCTGAGGACTGAACCCATGCTAGGTGAGTGTTCTACTGCTGAGCCGCAACCCCCAGCCCCAATATTATTAATTTTAACAGTTACATTTTGGCCACATTTGTTCTTCTCTTTCTGTGCCTCCTGCCACATCCATGCTCTGATGTGGTACCTCATCCCTGCTTTATCTTTCAATATTCCAAGAACAGTCTTACCTTTTCCATTTAAAATTAACTAGTCTCATCCTTATCCAACTCTTTCCCCATTCCTTAAATGTCTTTGATTTTATTTCTACTGGCTCTATCTCCTCTGTCTTCAAACACAAACAGGTCAGCTTGTTTCCTAAACTAGTTTAATTTGATTGCACAGGTTCCACTCTAGTTACTATGCCACATATTTTTCTTCCTTCCTTTTACTGACCACCTTCTGACATGACGAAGAATGCCTGCTGCCCATATTTCCTCTCCATATATTTTATCCTTATATTCCAATTGTCTTCCATCATTATCATTCTAGAAAAACTATTCCTGACCACCCTCTGCCTGCCCATTTTTTCCTAACCCAAATCATGTGGTAAGCCCAAGATATTTGCTTATTTTCTCCACATATTTTGCCTGAAAAAATGAACCATTATTTCTGTTCTCAAGCCCTCCTAATCTTTCCTTTTTCTAATACCAACTTCTCATCTATCTACTCATTAGAAAATTCTTAGTATCCTGCATTTACTCCATTTGCCTTTGAAAAGCTCACAAAGTTGTTTATACTGCACTAGAGTGCTGGTCCCATATGGAGATTTCAGCTGGTATGTATGTGGGGGGCGGGCAGGCTTGAATTAGCAAGATGCCTTCCCTAAAAAAAGAGTACAGTCACAGCTGGGAGCACCTGCAAAGTGGCTAGATAAAAAGAAGCTGCCTCAATATTAAGGCAGATCTGCTCTGGGGTGACATATGCTACAATTCTTCCTGGCCCAGTGTCTTGATGCCACAGGCTGCCAACTGTGTCAAGTTGCCAGGCTGACACCTGATTGGATATTCTGTACTTGAATCCACCAGTGGCTTAACACAAGACATAATGCCCTGAAAAGATGCTTAGCCTCTTGCCCAGAACTTTCAATCATGCTCATTTTCCGGTAGAATCAAGCAAACCTAAATGGCTTCTCTTGAATTCAAAGAGCCTTATATAATGGTTTATTTACCATTATTCCCAAGTCCCATACTTCCCTGTAGACACACAAAAAACTCTCCCACGAACATGCCTTGCCCATTTCTACTGATTATTTATTAACTCCTGGTATAAGTCAGGTATTTTCTGAGAACCTATAATGTACCAAAGCCTGAGAGCAGAAAGATAAATATAAAGATAAAGATAAGTGCTTTCTACTTTGAAAGTACTAAAAAGACAGTAGGGAGTTAAGTGTAATAATCACAGTGCACTGGATGTCTAAGTACAGTGAGGATACAGAAGAGGAAGCCCCAACTCTTCTGAGGAAAGCTGGGCCAAGAAAGGCTTCATGACTTGACCACACTTAAAATAGAGTCCTCAGGAATGAATCATAAGTCTCCAGGTGGCTGGTAAGGAGGCATGCTGGGCAGAGAAGAACATTTAAAAAGCACAGTACAATTGTAAAACATCAAGTAATTAAATTCAGCTAGAACGTAAGGGATGCAAGAGGTGGTAGAAGGCAGGATAGAAGATTAGATAAGGCCTAGACTCCAGATCTGTGTTGCCTCAAAGTGTAACCACTAGCAAGCCACATGTGTCCATTTAAATTTAAATTGAAATGAAAATGAAATAATAATTTTAAAAAGCCAGTCCTTCAGTTGCACTAACCACATTTCAAGTGCTTAAAAACATATTTGGCTAGTGGTTATCCCAGTAGACAGTGCAGGAGGGACACTTGTTTTGTTTTTGTAACAGGGATTGAACCCACGGGCACTTAAAAACTGAGACACACTCCCAGCCTTTTTTATTGAGACAGGGTTTCTCTAAGTTGTTTAGAGCCTTGCTAACTTGCTGAGGCTGGCTTTGAACTTACAATCCTCCTGCTTCAGCCTCTCATGTTGCTAGGACTACAGTGTGTGCCACCGCACTTGGCTGACCATGCAAAGTTTTATTTGTCACATTAGGAATTCTGCACTTTATCGTTCATATGGCATTGGAATTAACTCAGTTGATTCTGATTTTGTCAGTGTGTTAAGAATCAATGTGTTAATAAGCCTATATCATCACATTCACACTATCTCAGCATTTTCTCTGGGTAATACAACAACTAGAAATGTGCTGGGTGACTTGGGAGTTGTCAGCTCTCCAGAACACAAAGTCTGCATTGACTTTTCAGGTAATTCTGAAGCTATACAGTGTTCCAGAGCACCAAAACACAGAATGCTATTCAACATTAGAAAATCTAAGCAATTTATCATATGACTAAAGGGGGAAAATCGATTCATTCAGTAAACCATTTGACAGAGTCTGACACATATGTGATTTAAAAAAAAAAAAAAAGCCTTCATCAAATGAAATGAAAATTTAAAATTTTAAATGAAAATTTTCTAGACTTGATAAAGGGTATTTATCAAAAATACCTTGCAAATAGCATTATCATTAAAACCAAAGACAAAAACAATGCCTGCTAGCATTACTGCTATTCAACATTGTACCACAGGTCCTGGACACACAATGGGATAACTATACCATCAAAAAGGAAGCGTAACAAACACACTAAAGATTTTGGAACAGGTATGTGAATTTGTGAACAGTTTGGTAGTATGCCACTAGCTAAGGGTCTAAAACTGAATAATTTTTAGTGTTTTGAGTTACAGACTTTAATAATTAAGGTGAAAATGTGCTATTATTTCTCTGGCCAAATTTAGCCACCAGATTTATCCAAGAACAGACTGATTTTGCTGAACATAAAGTGAAAGCATATATAGGATCCTGTGTTGTTTGTTATTTTAAATGTTTCTCATGTTCAAATCCTGTATATTTCTCAACAGTTGGGACTAGACCTTTATACATTCTATATTTTCTTCAATGAGAATTCACTATTGATTGGGTAGCAGATTCTCAATGTGGTTTTATAGTCTGGAAATTCTAATGCTGCCCAGAAAGCTCCTAAAGCCTAATGCCAGTGGCCTACTCCATGTGGGGCACCCTGAGGGGCTGGAGCATCAAACTGGCAAAGTGGGTCATCTCAGGAGACCTGGCTTCTCTGACAATTACCTGACTGAAATTTTATGACACAGCTCCTCAGCAGAATAAAAGCGAAACTAGTTACTAAATGCTTCTGGCCTTGGCCATCTTCTGTGATATACTTCAGAAGTCTAATCCTAGACTGTTGAGATTATTTTAAGGAACTTCTACTTAATTGATCCTACTGACACTTAAAACAGCCTAAAGCAAATATCAAGGAAAGATATTAAAAATGGTCAACATGTGAAAAGAAAGCCTATAATTTTGATCGTAAGGCAGAAATTAGAAGTAAAAAACAACGGTGAAGAAGATATAAAGAGAATTGTGATCATTAATAACTTCAAAATAGGTGAGTTAACAAAATGGTTCTTAACCTGCACATTCTATGGGCCTGTGCCACAGTCAACATAGCTGTATTTCTAAAGACTCTTCCAGTGATTTTGATGCACGTGGCTAGTTAAGAACTACCAATATTCAAGTGATTAGAGCATTAGTCACAATCATTTAGAGCTATATTGAGACCCTTTAGAGAACTGACAAGTGACAACTGTGGAAAATTCCTACACTGTTTGACATGGATTGTGTACATAGTTTTCAAATAAGCACTTAAAAAATCTAATATCAAGATTTGTGTTACTTTTTAGTAATATAAAGTTAACAATGTTCACTGAAAAGTCATATATTCTGATGTGAAGCTACATTATACTTTCAGATTACATCACACAGCATTTATAAGCATGTCTGTTATGACCTGGAGTTGCTGATGCTGAGCCTACAGACAACTTCATGAGGTTTTCAATTTTTTAGTCCAGAAGCATAATCTGACATCTTATCAATTTAATAACAAAGATGAATCTGTACTTTTGACATTATTTGCCCAATAATAATCTGACTGAGGAATACAGAATCCTCATAGTTTCTTTGAAGTTAAAAGAGAAAAACAGAATTATTATTGTTTGTGAGAAATGTCTGGAAGCCTGTAGGAGCAACACATCTTCCTGTACAGAACTGGTTTTTACTAATGTGATACTGGGTCTGAAAGAATACCTCAGAATGCTTAAGGCCAGCTAAGGGATTCTTTTCCTAGATAACTGCAGGGGACATCTTCCAACTTTGAATCTTAATTGTGCAAACAGCTTTATCACCTACCTGCCTGCAAAAAGGACTTCTTTAATCCAGCCAATGAATCAAGGTGCCATCCAGAAGTTCAAGAGTGGATTATTGGGCATCTTTCACTCTCAAATTAATGAATTCTGACTGTAGTGTGTGGAAATTTCAGGCTTCTTTTGATCTTAAAGATGCAGTTTATGCTTCTGTAATAGCATGGAAGGATATTAACAGATGGTACCCTACGAAGATACTGAACAAAACTTTGGCCAGTGTTGTTTATGAAGTACTTGCTGAAGAAGAAGGAATCCAAAGGATGTAATAACAAAAAGTGTTCCTGAATATTTTAAGTATTAATCATCAAATTTTATCAAGTTATATAAAGAAATGAGAAGAACTGATTGGCAGAAAATCTAGGAATAAAAGAGTTATGAATCGATAAACTATTTAAAGTATAATAAACCAGAGATGCCCACAAGGAATGAACAAAGGAAAATGTGAAAAGTGGTAAAGCAGGCATCAGGTTTCCAACTGTATAATGAAGCTGACTGTATTTACTGAGCCCAAGTAATTATATTCTTGCAGAAATCATGGATCTGTACATGAAACTAAATCACTGCTGTCAGAAAAGTAGCATGAAGAACTGGGCTATATTAAAAACAAACTGAACTAGGAAATTGAAGACTATCTCCTACAACCCTGTACCTCTTGAAACTTTCATTTCAGCTACTCTCTTGCAACTCTATATGAGGATCTAATTGAAGATAACCTTGATGATCACCGTTCTGTAGCCTGATGATGATCCAAAGAAACAGTTACATGACTAATGGTACAGGCTCTATACTGCTTTATTTTTAAGCAATAAGTGAATTTACTTTTTATTAATACAAACTTAAAAAAACTGTGTTGCTCAAGCCTAAGCTATAATTAATATACATTTTAATAAGAAAAGTTAAATATTTTTGTTATTCAATTTCTATACAGTCCAGGATAAAAGCTGTTCTGTGCACATTATTTTCATACATCATCTCTAGTGTTGATTAGTATCTTTTAAAGTAATGAAAGTGTAGTTATACCATATGCATTTGTGGACACTGTGTACTTATACTACATTTTAATGTATTTACAATATAGTGATACTGGAATACTTTAATTATACAGGTTATTTCAATGATATATTTTAATGTAATACATATATAATTCCAGTACAATTAATAATCTGTTAGCCCCAGGCTATGCTGGCGTGAATGGATCCTTCACTATAAATACACAATTGGTTTATTTTTCTTCCTTAGACAGTGAGAGAACACATGATTCAGTCAGCAAGTTGATGTGCAAGTTGCTAATAAACAAGGGGGCTAATAGGAAACATGGACTCTTTTCTCTATCCTTTTATGAATTTTAAAACATGGTTGATTAAAAATTACATGGCATATAAACAGGATGTACAGAATTACATGATCATCTAGAACTTTCCTTGGTGATATCATGGCTGACACAAAAATATGGTCAAAACTATTTTACTGTCACAAAACTGCCTAGAAGCTACCTGTATTTTTAGCAAAATGCTCATTTTCCTCTCTGCAATTTTATTCATAAATATAAAATCAGTATTTTGACAATCTTAATGAACTCCCCTTCAAAACTTCAAAAGTTTTGAAGCATTTCAAATTTTGCATAAAATCACACATTGCCAGAAGAGTTTATATGCTTTCAACTCTTTTTAAAGTTAAGATTACTTTGACTCAAACTACCAATTAAAAAGGGTAGAGGATATATTCTTCACTGTAAAATATAAGCCAGTGACTGGAGGTAAAATATATGACTTTTATGAGCCCATATTTTCAGCTGTTTACAAGTTTTTCCAGGTTTTTTTCAAGGAAAAAATATGGCATATGTTGGCTTTTGCAGTATATAGTGCTTACTTTTCTAACAATTATGAAGCTAATAATTCTACAGTTGTTAAAGCCCATGTTCATGGAGGCTTCTGATAAACATAAGAATAAAATTTACACATGTAAAGTTAGTCACAAATTTAATATTTTCATATTTACCTGAATTGTGGTATTTTTTCCCAACATATTCAAATGCAAAGAGTAGCTGGAGGTCTGTTGGCTGGGAATAATGAGCTATTGCAAGGCATACCTAGGAAAAATTCTACATTTAGAATTTGATTTTAACACACTTAGTTAAATGAAATGTACAATAAGGCCTTGGTCACTGGGAGCATCATCCTGGGGCAATGACTACAGTACTATTTACATGCTTTCTGTTGACCTAGAATGTGAAGGAGCTCCTGAAGGCCAGATATCTCATTCATTGTTGTGCTCCCAAGACATTGTTTAATCTTTAGTTGGTCCATGATAAGTATTCAGTATGTATATGCTAAGTTGAAATTTAACTGTAAAATAATTTTATTCTAATAAATGAAACTTGAATGCAAAAGAAGCATTTTCCAAAAAGTAATGACAACATATTCACTTCAAAAAAAAAAAAAGTTTCAATCTTGGTGGACCTTTAGGCTTAATATAAGGCATGAAATTTTAATGTTTACACCTCATGTGCTGAAACAAGATTTAAATTTAATAAAGAAACCACAATCAAAAAATAGTTAAAACCAACAAGAAACTAAAAAAAAAAAAACAAAAAAACAAACAAAAAAAAAAAACAGATGGCACAGAGAAATATATATATTAAAAAAAAAAAAAAACAAGTTTACATAAAATGGTTTGAGACTGTGCTCTGTGTTGGAGAAAATGTCAGTTTTCTAGTTAAACAGATCAGGGCTTAAGTTCTAGTTCTAATCAAGTCCTTGCTGCACAATCCATGTGCAGTCAATTCCTGTCTCCTAACTTCTTTGCTCATCTGTGAAATGAAGATAATACATAGGCTGTTGCAAGTATTAACAATCTTAATGCATGCTTGGCCTTCAGAGGAACTCTGTGGAATATGGTTGTTATTCTCAACTGCAACTGGTTAGAATGAAGAACGATTGTCTGTATGTGTAAAACCTACTAGATTGTGGGAGAAATGTCTTCAAATGAACAAAGAAGGAAGAAGAAATTAAGACACATGCAAAGCAAGAAATGCAGAAGACCTTATTTAAAAAGATTAAGTTAGAAAGTAAAGCACTAATCAAGAAAGATATACGTTCAACAGTGAGCAAGCAAGAAAATTTGAGTTGTTAGTTCATGTCAAATCAGTGGTGTCTGGAGTAAAGGAAGGCAAATTCCATTAACCTGTAAGTATGTGTCAGCCTGTTGTTTAAACTACATTTTTAAATCTTATAAAGAATGAGCATATCCTATCTTACTAAATTGAAATATACAACCAAAGGGTCAGAATTTATCATGAGTTTTGACCAAAAAGAAAAAAGGCAACTTCCTTAAACGGACTTATTTCACATTTCAGTGCTTATTTAGAGAGCCTTCTGTGAGAATCCCACTTAACAAAATTTAGGAGACGGGTATATACATTCTCATCCTTAATCTGTTCAATAGTCTTCCTTTAAGTACTTCTAAGAGAAAAACTACTAAAATCTGTACCTTGATAAGGTCCTCATTACTTCCTATTCCTTTGGCCAGATACATAGTTTATAAGCTTTGTTGCATTTTTCACTAGAAATTTTCATGTTTGTCCCTTTTGCTACACTGCCATAGCCACATCGTTAAACCATACTCACTTTATGGCACCTCAGTGGGCTTTCCTACATTCTAGAAATCCCCGAGACTTAAGAATTCTCTTCTATAGATATAATTTTGGCTAATAATTGTTATTTGCTGTGATTCCCAGGTACTTGCATAATAAATTAAATCTCCTAATTCTTGTTCCATCACAAAACTGGCTCTCCTCACCAAATAGCTCTTAACTTCCCAAAGTTCCCTCAGTAGTCTGTGGTCAGAGAAAATGTTTTGTACACATTCTGTCTGACTTGGCTCCAGGCATCTCCTGTCATGCTCATTGCTTGGAAAATCCTTCTCCCCTTCTCAACCAACCATGCTTTCTTGGAAATTGTCATGTCTGTTCAATACTACTTTCTTCCCAAGCCTTGCTAGACTGAGCCAATGTCAGAGTATTAATTCCAGAAACCCCTACTGTCTCCAAGCAATGACAGTTCCAATATAAAGTACCTCTTTAGTGCTCATATAGCTGTTCATTCAAGGTATACACATAATTTTCATGAGTATGGATAAAAAGTAGCACGTAGCTGGTCCTTGATCATATTTTTATCATTAAGTTCAATTCCTTCAGGGTAGATGCTACATTTCACATTCATTCAACAAATATTTATTGAGCATCTACCATATTCTAAACCCTAGGGATGCAGTGAACAAAACAGATACAATCTACGTCATCATTAAACTAACAGAAGACAGACACTAAACAAGATCAACAAGAACACAAAAATGGAAAGTTAGATAATTATAAATGCTAAAGAAGCAGGGAAGAGAACTATGAAGTTTTATAGTGAAGAGAAGAGGGAAGCATGTTAAAAATTTAGAGAAGACCAAGAAGACCTCTCTACACAAACTCAGTAAAGATCTGAAGACTTCCACATTTTGTAGCATCACTTCAGTAGCTTTCTGAAGGTGTACTGCATCAAATAGTGGCAAAAAATACTAGTCAACAAAATTAGTCACTAACATTAATGCATATGCTCCTGACCACTAATACTAGCATATTTCCATCTCTCAGAAAATTAAAAAGCAGTCACATGCCCTGTTTATGCAAAAGAGATTCACAGATCATTGATAATGCAACATGTCTTTTTGTGGCTATGAGGCAAAAAAGAAAAAAAGCCTATCTGCAAAGCAAACCCCAAACAGTCTATTTCTCTCCTTAAAAATAATAGTATAACATTAAATTAGGAAAAAAGTGAGTATGTCCAATAGTATCTACATTTAAAGAAGACTATAAAAATTATTGTGAAACTGAAACTCAAGTTTAATGACTTCCACAATGGTTCATTTTCTTGTACTATGGACTGGGGGTAATTAAATCTGTTGTTCAGTAGTGTAATTACAAGTGAGCATAACTTATTTTCACATAACCTAAGTAAAAGGCATCCTAGGTACATACAAAGGCACATACAAACTGTGTGTCTAGATGACATTCACGCTGTTACTGTGGAACACTCTAAGAAGAGAAAGAAAGCCAGATATTTTTTCTTTTGTACTTTTTCATAATACTATTTTAAAAGTCTATGTCTAAATTCCTAGCTTTCATTTCTTCAGTTCCTGAAAGACTTTTCAAAAGTAGGTCTCATTTCCACACAAAATTATTCTTATTTTGCAAGTATTCCCTAGGCAATTAAAAATTTTAGAGAAACTCCAGCACTACAGCTGATGATTTCTCTTCTAAGACCAGCTGGGAGCATAGCACTGAGAAGCTCAAATCCAGGAGACACTTAAATTTCTAGTTCCACCACATTTATAACCAAAACTGGTTTCCTGTATTTCTGTGGTCTGAAAGCCAACAAGGAGTATCTGATTCCTTGGCAAAAATGATAGACCAGAAAAAGGCCAACCTGTTATTTAATTAGATTAACTGAATCCACTTCTAGAAAGCATGCCTGAACAAGTGGTTCACAATTAACTAAATTAAGAATAAATTAGAGACAAAAGGCATATCTTTAGCTTAACATCCATCTATCGATATTTTTAAAATGATAAGTTGTTTAAAATAATCCTTTTTCCTCCTTGTTTTAAGTAAAGAATTCTTCAAAAGGAAATGGGTAGCTCAAAGTTGCTACGAGATTAGATGTCCAATTTCCTAACATCACATTCCTTCTTCCTTCATATAAACCTTTCCCAAATATCATTATTTTCCCATAACAGCCCAAGGACAATGAGGATGAATGATAATGGATGCAGCTGCACAAAGTGATCTAATTTAGTCATAACACATTGCAAGAAAACCAACTAGACAGGTTTTAGAGCAACATTTAATAAAATATGAATTAATTTAGTATTCTGAGACTTCATATTCCAAACAAGAATTTTAAATGCTTTTGATATTTCAAAACAAATTGATAGTTCACCCAGAGAACTCCAAGCATACATTTGATAATTTTTAAACAACTTATAAAACAATTTTCCAGAGAAAATTTAGCATTCAAAAGCTTCCAAAGGTAAAAATGAGCCATAACTTCTGAATTACTACCTAATTTTAGATAAAAAAAATTTTAATTGAAATAAGAGTAAGCCAGAATTTTTTTGTTAACTCACAAATCCATTAAGCTTTGGTAACCACATATGATTTCAATTCTGTGTTTGAAAACGTAAGAATCAGAGAAAAAATTCCCTACATACATTTTTACTTTCCCTCATGACTGTATAAAATACAAAGAGTACTTCCTTCAGGCCTGAGGTAACGTGCTTTTTATATTTTAAGACAACAGGTTGGGGCTAGGGATGTGGCTCAAGCAGTAGCATGCTCTCCTGGCATGCGTGAGGCCCGGGTTCCATCCTCAGCACCACATACAAACAAAGATGTTGTGTCTGCCGAAAACTAAAAAATAAATATTAAAAAATTCTCTCTCTCTCCCTCTCTCTCTCTCTCACACACACTCTCTTAAAAAAAAAAAAAAAAAAACAGGCAAAGAATTTTTGTCAGAAACTTGTTCTTGGGAAAGGGAACTAGCTTGTCCTATGTGGGTGTGTCAATGAAGACTTTATCATTCACCAGCTGTACAACAATCAAGGGAGATCCTGAATTTACAGAGAGAGCACTTAACTATGTTTTGTTCACTTGGCAACTAATCATTTGTGGGATGACATCTTTTGTGCTACCACTTTGCACTGTTATTTAATATTCATTTGTTTCTGCTTTACTTTCTCAATTAGACTGAAACCCTTCAGGGAAAGAAACTGCATCTTACACCTTTCTTTCTAACTTGCAAATTTTAGGACACTGCTTCACCTGTCAAAAAGACCTAAGTCTCAAGACATAAGACAAATAATTATGATTTCCATTTACTAAAATACTGTCCTCTAAAATATACCGTAGGAGTGGGAGAGTTTAACTGGTAGGAGTATTGGCCCAAATATATCAATTTTTCATTTTAAAAATTTTATCCTAACTTGGTCTCAAAAGTTCTGTCTGGTCCCTATTCTTAAGATGCTATATATTTTTTTTTCTTTGGGGGTATGGGGGGTGTTGGTACTAGGATTTGAACTCAGGGGTGTTTAACCATGGAGTCACATCCCTAGCCCTTTTTATTTTGAGACAAGATCTCACTAAGTTACCTAGGGCCTCACTAAATTGCTGAAGCTGGCTTTGATCTTGTGATCCTCCTGTCTCAGCCTCTTGAGTCACTGGGATTACAGCTGTGGGCCACTATGCCTGGCGAGATACTATATATCTTAAAGTTAACATTTTCATAAAAGGGTTCCTGCTGCTTTAGTCAATGAAATATAAATATAAATTTAAGTCTGAGAAAGTAACTTGGCTAGACATTTTATGTATAGTGTACTATCTAATCAATTCTAAAGCTTTTCTATATAAGAATAGGCATCTCAAATTGGAAACACCACAATCACATGTAACAGAATCAAATGGCTGAATGTGACCTTAAAAGTTATCAAGTAAAATTTTCAAAAATATAGCATTCTGAGAAACAGCTATACAGATTTGGTTTGAAAACTTTCAGCCACAGGCTTGCTATCACTCTGCTGGACAGCCCCAGTGATCATGCATTTTCACCTCATGTTTGCCTTCCTGTGAAGAAACTGTTGGTTCTAATTCTAAAAACAGATCAACCACCTCATAACCATTGTATATGAAGATACCTGCCTCAAGATCTTTTTGACAGCCTCATTTGATATCAACAGAAACTTTACTGCAGTGAGTGTACTGACCATGAAAAACTAATGTGCTCTTGCTGGCCCAAAGACTGCTTCTACTCTAAGAGAAGGCAAAGCCCTAGTCCATTAAGACACTGTTGTTCTAGTCTGGTACATGGGAGAACACTTTCCTCTGGAAATTCTGTTACTATTTTCTGCATTTGCTACATCAGACTGGAACTGAGAGGCATTAGTTCTGTCATCCTCATTCCTTTGGAAAACAAAAACATGGAATCAAGAAGTGAAGACTTTTGCTCTTGAATTTTACTCCACAAGTAGATAATAAACATTCCTTGGAAGGCAGGGAAGAAAAAAGCCAATTAAAAAGTTCATAATTTTGAGTTGTCCCTGTCAAGTATCACTCAAATTAATCCATTAATATTTTCTTTAAACCACTAATAATTATTAGCCCTCTTCTATAACTAAACATTACTATTCCTTATGTAACCTAAATCTAGCTTTCAGTTTGTTGGTAAGGTTCTGTGGTGCTATATTAACAGTGTTATCAAACCTCAATTACAGTATATTCTCCAACTTTTCAACCTTATTAACAAAAAAAAAAGAAGAAAGAAAGAAAGAAACTAGCTAGCAATGGTTATAATGGAAAAGACATGCTAATTTCCATGACAATCTTTAATATTTTAGGAACTGATAAAAAAAGTATATAGAGTACTTTAGAGTTGGCATAAACTAATACATGGAAGTAGTTCTATTAATATTCTTGGCTTTGACTTTACTTAAGGAGGTATTCAATAACTTCCCCTAAAAACAATCTGAACAATTGAAAGTGAAAACTTCTACACAGAACTGAAATTGGTAAATGTAGCACAGAATCCAAAGTTCATAAAACTTAACAGTATTACCTTTTTGGCACTTTCAGGACCTGATTCATCAAAGCGAAATCTGACAATTCTGAAATCTTTACAATAAATAATTAACTCCGTTGGATTAAATTTCAATTTCTGGTTGGGGCCTAGGACTTTCTGCTTCCTCTTATGGTCATTTACTAAAAAAGAGGAAAAAAGAAAATGTAATGTTATTACTTACACTTTCATACACTTCAGTAAAATTCTTAGGGGAAATCATTTCAAGGTCCCCCATCACCTGAGAACAAGTTCTCCAAAATCTTCATATTTGTCCATAATCTCTAGAATTTTTGTGGGGGGAGGGGACAGTTTTAACTCTGCTTTTTGAAGATAAAAGATTCTTTGCACAAAACCACCACCATCTAGATACATTTAGTTGTTAGAATTTTTATTAAAAAGAGAATAAAATTTAGAAACTATAAAAAGCTATATCTCCATTTTAAAATAGTTCTATATCCCCATATTAAAATAATTTCTTGACTTCTTTCTCTTTTTTCTACTTCTAGGAACTCAAAGAGAGAGAGAAAGAGGAGAAAAAAAAAAAAAAAAGGTAAAACTAAACCTAAACCTACAGAAATAAAATTTCAACTCAAGTATTTCAAGGAATACACCAGAATGGAATCAACTTTTAAAGACCAATTACATTTTTTTTTAAAATGTAGGGTCTTGCTATACTCTTAGGCTGTCCCCTGCAACTCCTAGACATCCCATAAGCTCTGCACCACCACACTCAGCTTCAATTTTGAGAGGGAATACATGCAGAATACTACATACCTGTGACAATTTGTTCAATACATGTTAAAGGGACATCATGTTCTCCAAGAAGAAGGTTTCTGTAATGGAATTTCTGAAATAAAAAAATCATCTTCACATTAATTCTTTCCTTAATCTCACAGCAGTAATATAAGCATTACCTTTAAACGTGATGGGAAGGTGTGACTACTACCTTTAAAATACACAAAAAACTTCTGCATACATAGCCAGGACCATTCTAAGTATACAGTATCTTAGGACACACTTTGGTAGCACAGAGAAAGAAATGTATGTTGTATTCATGTTCTCTCCATCTTTCTCCCACATTTTAACAATGGAAATGAAGTTGAAAAGTACACCATAATACCACGTTAATATCCAAGAAATGTAATATGATTAATTACTTCACAGGCAAACATTTGCATGTCTGGTGCTAGATAAACTATTCACAAAGTAAGGAAGATGAAGGACTGCTATGTCACCAGATTTTAATGGGTAAAATACTTGATTTTCACAGTGAATATTTCAGAGGAAAAGTAACTATTTTTTAGAATAGAAAGTCTACTAGAAATAAAAATCTTTAAAAAAAGCTTTTGGTAAACTAGAGCTCACTGTTTTTACCTGCTAATAATTTGTTTCCATTTCAAACTAAAGACATAGCTGACACAACTAACCTACTGTTGGTATAGCATTGGTTTATTTTTCCTATTATTGTTACTAGATTTGAGCTATTCAAGGTATATGCTTCTCATTGACAGTGAAGTCTAGGGCCAGAGATCATTTAATGAAGCTAAAAACAAAGGGGAAAACCCAAGTGCACATCAAAACAAGCTAGTATCCATATCTACTAGATATTTCTAAAGACCTCAAACATAGTCTAAATACAGATATATATTAACAAACACACAAATATACAGGAAATATTATGATAAATTAATGAATGGCTATATGAAATTTACTCACAGACCATTCAAAACAAGTTCATAGTTAGTAAGAAAGTGTTTCATTAGAGAACAATCATTGCTATAAGATCTTAGAGGCAAAAATGTGTAACACTTTGCAAAGCAAAATACAACTGAGCTAAGAGAAAAGTCTAGGATTTTTAATTTAATCAAATAAATGCTTGACTTTAAAAATAAATTAAAATTATGTAGAATTATTACTTTGCAGTAAGAATATAAAATGGCAAAAAGGGTTATTAAAGAATCATTTTATCAACTTTTTTTTCACTCTTACTGTATACTAGAAACTAGAATTTGACATTTTGGGGAAAGGATTATTTGTTTAAAAAATATGAAATCAGTAAAATGCTCAGCATTTACAAGATTATTTACTAAATAAATGAGTTTTTCTCTTCATGACTAGTTTAAAAGAGTATCTTTACTGTCATAAATAAGTTAAAAGATTTGGAAGGGAGGAAATAACTCCCTTATTGAAAAGTATATATAACCAATGATCACAGAGGATAAACAAAACAAGGTAACTTAAAATCATCTAATTCTATTCCTCAAGCAAATCCCTAAAGTCTGCTTACCTTTTTTTGAATTTTAATATATTCCCAACATTATGATAATCATTTATCAATAAATTTATTATATTTTTATACCTGTGATTTATATAACAAATATGTTCTGCTTAGAGGTGAATCCTTAACACAGTGAAATAGTATACAAATAAAACACACCTGTAATGGCATTGGGTCATCCGTAATAAAGGAGATTTTGAAGTTACTGCACACCAGTTTTCCCCACAAATCATACTGACTTGTGTCTGTTGCAATGCATTTTCTCACAAAATTTACTTCATTTACAACAATTTCTCCTTAAAAATAACAACAAAAAATAATTGGACTGAGTTACGATTAAAACCATAAAATGTCAACAATCATTGGATGACCTAGAAGGAAAATTTCTTGATTTAATGATGACAGGAAGAAGAACATTCACAAATTGCTTACTAGGTGCTAAACACTGTGCTTTTGTATCTTCACAACAGAAACAGTAACAAGGCATCACTCTCCATTTGTAAGGTACAGAAACTGAGGCAAAAAGAGTTTTGGGGTCTGAACTGATTGAACTAGAAAGGCTATCCTACATCTGCACTCCTTACTTCTGCTATATTACCTCTCATTATTTATTTGTTCAAAGGAGAAGAAATAAGCTAAACCCTCTCCTTTGGAGTATTACTTGATAAAATATTTGTGTTTTATTAACATGTGACTTGTTTTCTTAAGTCATATTTTTTATCCCTTTTAGGTTTTTTTTTTTCTTTTCCAGTATTGGGGATTAAACCCAAGGGTGCTTTACCACTGAACTACATCTCTAGCCCTTTATATTTTTAATTTTGAGACAAGTTCTCACTAAGTTGCCCAGGATGGCTCCAAACTTGTGATTCTCCTGCCTCAGCTTCCCAAAATGCAGGGAATAGAGTCATGTGCCACTGGGCCTGGCTTTTGATCCCTTTTATAAAGAATGAGGAATAGCATTCAGCTTTATTTGTTTAAAAATCTATAAAGTCAAATTTATAATTTATTTTCCTTAATCAAATTATAACTTAGTAGGTGATAAAATTTTAAAATATAGCTTAAATTAAAAGGAAATATTAAAGAGATAAATAGAAGAAACCAAAAGTTAAAATTTGCTCTTGAAAAGAATAATTTTCTATAATTTAAAGCTTAATTACCATTAAATCTTAATTTTAAGATATAAAATTTAATTAGATCAAACAACATTTCTAAGCCATCAGTCTTCATGGTCAACAACAGAAAAGTTAGGGTGCTGATCTACTTTGCCTATTTCTATCATTATAAAAACCCTTAATAGTGATAGACAAGGACCTGCTACTGACAATCCCTACCTACCAATTCATGAATAATGAAAAAAAATCTAACAACAACCCTCTAACAAAAATGTTACAATAAATTTGAGTTAGAAAATAATTCCATTCAAAGTTCTTAAAAATTCACAAGGCTAGTTTTAAGCACAGCTTCCTGACACTTACTTGAAAATTTAATTCCAACATGCTCATGTCAAATTCCTGGCTCAAAACACTTACGAAAATTTCCATTCTGAACACAAGCCTCCTTCAAGTGGTTGAAGTCCCTGTGTGCCTAGCCAGCCTCAGCTGTCTTCCTCACCCTCACTGCTCTAACCACAGCAGCTATCTATGAAGCCCTCATAAGTACCACAGGGCTTCCATCTGCGGGGTCTTTAAACATGATTCCATTTTTGGAAGATTCTTTCTTTTAGCTTAATCACTATCTCAGAAATGCCTTAAAAATATGCCTGCCTAGATTAAATGCTTCCTATCACAGTACCATAAACTTGTAATACTCATCACAGTTATAATTGTATATACATATATACTTAAACTAATACCTACCTCACACTCAGTATTACATGCCCCGTGACAATATATTAAAAAAAAAAAGGACTAATTTTTATTCAATGCTGAAACTTTAGTACACAGAACAATATCTATCACATAGTAAGTGTCTATTAAGCAAGTGCTGAATAAATGAATAAAATCACTTTAGTACCCTGGTTTACCACACAACCACCACCAGTTGGACAGAAGCTATTCTAAACAGAACAAAAACCAGTAATTCAATATGGCTGAGTAGCCAAGCACTGTTTTAAGTAAACTTATATGAAGATAGAGGGGGGAAAAAAAATCACAGAACTGCCACTGCTTGCCTACACATGCATAGAAAGCAATAAAAATCTAGCAAAGGGAGTTTCTCAGAATTTTTCTTAATTCAACAGCTTGTAAGGTAAGGAAGGCAGATGTTTTCTTTAATACACAGATAAGGGACCTGGGCCCAAAGAGGTTAAATCACTTTCCTAAGATCTTAAAAACAGTAAGAAGTAAAACTTGAAACTTAGTGTTCTGACTCCAAATCCAACATAGTTGTCCTGTGGTGTCTATGGAGGATTGATTCTAGTACCCTGCAGACACCCAAATCTGTAGATGTTCAAGTCCTTATATAAATGGTTAGTATTTGCAAATAACTTATACACATCCTTTATATAATCTCTAGCTTAGAATACTTAATATAACATAAAGGCTATGTAAATACAGTATTGTATACTTATACAGTATTGTATAGGGAACAATGACAAAAAGTCTGTACATGTTCAGTACAGGGGCAATTTTCAGAATATTGTTGATTGGTAGTTGGTTGGATCCACAAATTGTAACCCACAGATTTAGAGGGCTATCTGTACTTGTTTCCCTACACTTGCATAAAATTAAATGTGCTGTAATGAGATAGAACAAGTACCAAAACTGAATTAAAGATTCAAGATAGCCACATGGTGCGAATACCTATAATCCCAGCAGCTCAGGAGGCTTAGGCAGGAGGATCACTTTGAAGCCAGTCTCAGCAACTTAGCAAAGTTATAAGCAACTTAGACTCTGTCTCAAAATAAAAAGTTAAAAAAGGGGCTGAGGATGTGGCCCAGTGGTTAAGCACCCTGGGTTTCAATCCCTATTATTAAAAAAAAAAAAAAAAAAAAAAAAAAAAAAACACCAAGGTACTGATCTTAAATGAATTCTAACAAAAAATAAAAAAGAGGGGCTGGGGTTGGGGCTCTCAGCAGTAGAGCGCTCACTTAGCATATGTGAGGTGCTGGGTTCAAGCCTCAGTACTACATAAAAGTAAATAAATAAAATAAAGGTATTGTGTCCAACTCAACAAAAAAAATTTAAAAAGACATGAAACTCATTAAGTAATTCAAATACATAAAATTCAAATCTTCTAGTTTCTTGAACACAAAGCTTATCAGCTCCCTTATCAAAATCTGGATTATTGAATATTCAACCCTTTCCCTCCAATTTTAGCTACCATTTATAAGAGGCCCTCAACTTAAACAACTAAACTAATTATTCCCAGTTCAGACATAGGACATATTCCTTTAACAATGACTTCCCAATACAAAACTACTGGCTTACAAAGTATGACCTATATTGCCTTATACTGTGTCACCTTTCTTACCTAGTCAACTAATCCAGAAAAAGACTTGCAAAATACTGTTTCAAAAATTTATTCAGTTATAGCATTTATGATTCATACCTATTTTTCGCATATACATACCATAGGATTTCAGGTTCCTGAGATGGGGAACAAAGGAAATAATGGGAATAAAGGGATGGCGTGCTCTCAGGACAGAACATGGTAGCCACACTAGCATCATCTGCCAATTTCATTTAAGAGGCACACATCTGGACAGACATTCTTCTCTGACTCTTTTACCAATGCACAAGTGAAATGTCAGCCTTGTGAAGGTGGTGAGGATGAGTCCAAGAAAAAGAGAATGCATTTAATAGGTCCTGGGGATGGTAAATCATGCTCCATGGGATAAAAACAAACTGCTGTTTCTATAAATTAAATTATTACTGATACAGCCACCCTCATTTACTATGTGCCACTTTACAGAAAAGATTTCCTGTAGAGATGGACATTTAAGTGAGAATTCTTATAATTATGTGAAACAAGGTTTAGGAAATGCTATTAGGCACTTCCTGTCTAAGGGCAGGTTCTCTCCACCTGCAACACTTAGAAAGCTTTCAAGTTCAACTTAGAACCAGGATGAGAACAGAAAAATCTTCCTTTAGGAATGTGTCCACCAGAGGCAGTTCAAAAGACTCCATTCTTACCAATGAGTTGTGGCACTCAGCAGAATGTGTTTTCTGCTCACACAAGCTATCTGCTCATAATGTTAAAAAATAGAGGAATAGGAGCTGTCATAAGCTACTACCCTGTACTGTGGGCCAGAAAGCTAGCAAAGAAAGACAGGATACAAAAGGGCCTCTTCTTAGGCAGGATGTGTGAAGAATAT
The DNA here is from genome assembly GCF_001458135.2 of Marmota marmota marmota. Classification (NCBI taxonomy): domain Eukaryota; kingdom Metazoa; phylum Chordata; class Mammalia; order Rodentia; family Sciuridae; genus Marmota; species Marmota marmota. Next base: position 20,058,085 of record NW_026000196.1, read on the forward strand.
TGAGATTATTCTTATTCACATTTTAAATTAGTGGCTATAATGGTTTCGATATGAGGTGTCTCCCAAAATCTCATATGTGAGACAGTGCAAGAAAGTTTAGAAGTTAAATGATTGGGTTATGACTGCCTTAACCCAATCATTGAATTAATTCCCTTTCAGGGATTAACCAAGTGGTAATTGAAGGCAGGTATGGCTGGAAGAGGTAGATCAGGGGGCGTGCCTTTGGGTTATATATTTTGTATCTAGTGAGTAGAGTCTGTGTCTCTGCTTCCTGTTATCCAGCTCCACCACACATTTCTACCATGATGTTCTGCCTAATCTCAGGACCTGAGGAATGGAGTCAGCTCTCTATGGACTGATATCTCTGAAACTGTGAGCTCCCAAATAAACTTTTCCTCCTCTAATTGTTCTTGTGAGGTCTTTTTGTCATGGCAGTGAAAAAGATGACCAAAATGGCGACCTTGAAAAGGAAATTCATAACAAAAGCTTTAAAACTCCAGGAGGAGTTTTCATGGAGGCTGTACTCCTTCACTTTTTCTGTGGTAACGGAGGACATGCTAGGGGTGGGTTGCACTCTGCTCATTTCTTGAGCTTCCTGCTCAGTGCCAATAGCAAAGTTGGACTGTTCATACCATCAGGCACTTCCCAGCATGTCACTATGGGAACTCACAGGGAGACCTCATGGAAGATAAAATAATCAGGAAATTAGCTTCAGTGTGGACTAATCAAAAAGCATCATAAAACACTTTCTAGATTAGAAGACGAACCAAGAGTTTCTACCATGGTTGGGAAGGAATAAAAAAAAAAAAAATTAAAGTTTATTTTTTCAAGACCCTTCCATCTGTAAAGAAATATAAAAAAGGAAAATACAAAGGTAACATCTCCAATGGTTTAGCTAGGAAAGTTTTTAACTCCCTGAGGTCCAAAAAAATCATGTCATAATATCTTTTATAACACTTTACACAATTAGGAGGTCAATCTATATGTCGCAAATAGAAATAAATTTTTCATAAATTTTAGTTTGGAAAACAGTTAAAGGCAAAGTATCATTGTCCATAATGTCTAATTAACCTGTGGAATGTATATAGGCCAAAAGCATAATTCAACCCATGGATTTAAACAGGATGAGTAACTATTCTACTCAAAAATGCAGAAAGGGATGGCTGGGGATATAGCTCAGTTGGTAGAATGCTTGCCTTGCATTCACAAGGCCATGAGTTCAATCCCCAGTACCACACACACACACACACACACGCACATACACACACACACACACACACACACACCAAAAAAAAGCAGAAAGGTACAAAATATTAAAATTAAAAAAGGAAAGTAAAAATCTCCTCCTTAAAAAAAAGAAAAAAAGCATTACATAAAACATCCACAAAAGAGTCCTTTTGCTTCTAAGGTATTCACAATTAAACTTCAAAAATAAGATTTATGGTAAGGCAGAAATCAAGAACAGTATATAAATGGTCCAAAGAGTGAAAATGTAAAAGATAAACAAGAATCTATACAACAATGGCTATTTTCATTTTCCAGATGGCCCATGCTCTTCTGATCTGACTACAAAAGGCTCTGACAATCAGCGTATTCATTATCAATCTAATAGTTCATCTCAATAATGAAACTGCTATTAGCATTGTAGACGGGAAGGAGAAAGAAGTGAGCTGACACACAGCCTTAGAACAGTGGCCAAGGCTTAGGAGGCACTCAGGATTCAGAGAACAAACACTTCCTGAGAAGCCTTTGTGAACACTCTTCACCCTACCTCACATTTGACTTAGGTGACCTTCCTCTGAGTTCTCACAACCTTTTGCTTCTCTACTGAACCATTTCCCAAATGGACTGAAACTGTCTACAGGCAGGACCCCCATCTTTTCATTTCAGCTTTTTACCCTACCGCCAGGCAGCACTAAACATGCATTCAATGCCTGCTGAACAAAGAAATTCATTATTGTCAGTTATAACATTTTGACTCTTCTCCCTTCTATCTCCTAAATCCTTAAAAGGATCAAGTCCTGAGGTTAGAAGGCAGAAAAAGCCACCAGACCCCACTCCTGATTAAACCTTACATCCTCATCACAAAGCTGCTGGCATTCTACCAGCCTCTGCTTTGGCAGAGCCCGTGACAGGAAGTCCACTGCCTCTCAAGACATTCCATTTTCTGGCAACTAAAATTGTTTGAAAGTTCCTTCTCAAGCAGGGTCAGAATCTGTCACTGCTATGAAAAGGGCACAGCCAAGGACAGAGTTCTTTTTACCTCACTAGAGAACTCCCTCTAGGCTGACATCCAATCTGCTCCTCTACAGTTCCAAAGCATAAATCTGTGCCCTAATGTCACAGTGCAGCAAGGTAAGCTGTGCTACTCCGTGGTAAAGGCACAGCCCAGGTGCCAAATATAGAACTCTGGCTTTACCCTCACAACACTGGGCAAATTACTCAACCTCTGCAAACTATAGTTTTTCTCACCTGTCAAATGAAAATAAACTGGTATCTTAAAGACAGAGCTGTTATAAGAATTAATTAACCTGTAAACCATATTAGTTAAATATCTTAGCCAGAAGTATGAGAAACATGCCTAAATCTAGGCTGGCAAAAAAAGAGAATTCTGTGGCTTTTGTGTTAGCTGAAGCTCAAGCACAATAAAACCCGGAGAACTGAACACCATCAGTCATTCCCTCAGTGTCCTTCACTCCTTGGGACAGGTTTTCTGGAATTGTGGATACTGGCAGTATTACTAAAAGGATCTCTTCCCTTAATACCAACCTGAAAATATCCAGAAGCTGAGATGTGTTCATGCTTTTAGTCTGGGGTGGGTTATTATCCTCATCGGCCACACTAGAACCCTAGGCTGGGTAGATTGGGTGAGAACAATTCATCAAAAAAGAGAGAATGCATTTTTTGGAAGATGGTGGAAGAATTTCTAGGCAGACAAAAGAATTGATATTCTCTGTATAAGTGCTCATTATACTGTGTAATCTAATATAGTAATTGTACCCAGTGGTTTCCAATTTAGATTTCAAACTAGATATGCACAAAATAATTTAGGGGACTAACATATTATATTTTGCCAACTTAAAAATATTTTTAAAACTATTGCTACTATGATCATCCATTTTTTTTTTTTTTTTTTTTGGTTAATGAAGATTGAACTCAGGGGCACTCAACCACTGAGACACACCCCAAAACCCAAAACTGAGTTGCTTAGTGCTTTTGCTGAGGCTGGCTTTGAACTTGTGATCCTCCTGCCTCAGCCTCTGGAGCTGCTGGGATTACAAGGTGTGTGCCACGGGGCCTGGCTTATGATCATCATTTAACAAAATAAATATACCCAAAAAAGTTAGAAGGATATAATCTCAGAATAAAGGACAAATCTTTAAATCAAATTAATTTAGCTTTATGAAGAAAGCTGCATCCATTAATTTTCTCATTTTGACCAAGGGCTGGCAAAACATCACCCAGCCAGTACTTGGGAGACTAAAGGAGAGGATCAACTAGGCCTAAGAGTTCAATACCAGCCTAAGGAAAAATAGTGAGGCCTCAGCTGAAATATGGGAACCTCTGATCCAAGTCATATAATCTTCTACCTGGTCCATAGGCAGCTAGAAGCACCCTGGACCCTGCTGCAATCCAGCCACATTACACTTCCAGCACCTTCTCCTGAACCTGGCACCCAAGAGGTTCACAGAATCTGTCCACCAGTCCAGCAGTTATAAATAAAAGAAAGGAGCACAGTCTGGCATTACATGCTCTTAATGAATATACACTGGAACATAAACATATACATGAGTACACACATTTTAAAATTCTCATACTCAATTTTCTAAAAGTATTAGAGCAACTTTACATATATACAATACAGTCATTCCAAGAAAAATATTCATGTAATGAAAGAGTGATAAAGAGAAGGACTACATGAAGTATAACTGCTTTGACAAATTTCAATTACAGGCTCAGATATAATTCTCTTGAGATGTCTCACATGAAATAAGTCTCTCTTACTCTAAATCTAAGAGTTGGCCTGTCTGTGTATGTCATGGTTAAAAAAGCAGTTTATGCAGATGATCTAAAGTGTCCTTGATTCAGTCATTTACTCAATAAATATCTCAATATCTATCACATTTCAGGCACTATGTTAGACATCAGGACCCTGAAGTTGAACTACATACAATCTCATCTTAAGGAATTTCATGAACCAGGGAAGCTGAAAATTACTAACATCAACCACAATCTAAATTAAATTACTAGTCATTTTCTTCAATTTTCCTTACTTAATAAAAGATAAGAACATCTTAAATTTAGCCTTGTTAAGTTCCAACAGAGCACATAGTGACTGCACACAAATAAACAATTGATTTTGTGTTCTAATTTTCATCTGCTTATGGAATTAAAAGTTCAAACTTCGGGCAACTGAAGTAGAATACCCTTGGAAAGGCATTATGCCGGAGTACAGCATGCAATACTATACCTCCAAACAATCACTCCTTGCTCTGTGTGCCTAGGTAAATCCACAGGTGACTTGGCCAAGTTTTCTCTTGATTTCTGAGTTCAATAAAGGCCAGAACTATATTATTCAATCCCTCTTAGTAAAAGCCCTATCATAGCCTTTATGGTTTTTTTTGGTTGTTTGGTATTTGTTTTTTTGGCAGTACTAAGAATCAAACCCAGGGCTTTGCATATGTTAAGGGCACATTCTACCACTGACCTATATCCCTAGCCGCTCTTAGTCTTAAGGTAACTTTTTACTTGCCTTCCAGATTTCATGGGTAGAGTAATAGGCTACAGGCCAAAGAAGGGCAAGGGCCAATAGTAGGGTTCGGGTAGTCACACAATGTGACATGACAGGTGAAGCAGGAAACAGAGACCACAACAGGACAGCAAAAATAAGAACACAATGAGGAAGACTTTGAGAAAGCCAGAACAAGGAGGTAAGAACAGAAGAAGTCAGGGGGACAAAAAACACTATAATTTAGGATTGGCTCAGTGCTCTATAAGGTTAAGTCAGAGGCAAATAGAATATTAGATGACAGAGCCATCACAAATGCATGTACATATTGTGACATGAAATTCAACACAAGAAAAATCAACACAGGTCAGAGAGTCCCATAACATGACTAAAAGAGGATCAGATTTAGCTTATATTTCTACAAGAATAACTTGTAGTCAGGAACTGGGTTTAAACTCTTCCCTAGAAAACTGACTTTTTAGAAGAAAGGGAAGTTTTTAGTAATTTTAAAAAACAGATAAACCTTCAATGAGAAAGAAAATTCTCTGATACTAAGTAACATTTTTCATAAGCATACCTTAGATTTAAAAGCTGGGTTTTTTTTTTTTTTAAATCAAGCATTAGTACCCATAGTTAAGACCATGTTGTTTATTAGAGTCAAAGCATAATCTAAAAGGAGGAATGAAAGCCTATGAACCACCCTGTTAAAGTCAAGCAAGCCAAAATTCAAGAGCTCATAGGCAGGCAATCATTCAAGATGAATGCTGTTTCCCACCACTACCTTTTAAATGCCTAGAGTGACTAAGACTAAAAGAGCACACAAACAGGGAGCAAGGGTTACTTGGTAATTCTATTGTTCATTCTGAGGAAAAGTGTAAAGATTAATTAGTAAACACTGGGTGAAAAATGCTAACAAAATCAAGGGGAAATATTTATAACTAACTCCCATGATAAAGTTTAAAAAAAAAAAAAACTTTCTTAAGAGTATCTACCATATGGAACAGGGACAATGTTTTTAACACATTTGTTCCTACTTAATATTTTAAAATTGTAAGTTTCCATATTTATTCAGTTACTACTTCCAAAGTTCTAGTTACTTCACTAAATTTGGCTCTAAGTATTAACTTACATTTTTAAATGTTGATAGCAGCCATACAATTGGTATTTGATTTTATTTCAGATTTAAAACAGGCTTTCCTAAGTATCTGGCTACTTCCCTTAATCATATTAAACAACTGAGTTTTCCTAATTCTTACATAATTATCACACAATTCAAAATACTAATCAATCAATATTTTTTATATCCTAAAATGAAACTCTTATCTATCACCATTCCTTAGCTCTATCTCTAAGGTTCTCTAAGGTAAATTTTGTTTTAAACAATGATTCTCAGCCTGGAAAAGATTTTGTCCCCCAGGGTAATTTGCGCATGCACATGCACACACATGCACAAAGATGTGGCAGTGATTAGAGGCATTTTGGTTGTGGCAACTAGGCCAAAACTAGTGGCAAAGGATAGGGATGCCACTGACATCTAGTAGTAGGAGAGGCTAGGAATGCTGCTAAATTATGGACAGCCCCTCACAACAAAGAATTATCCACCCCAAAATGTCAATAATGACTCTGCTGGGAAATCCTGTTCTAAATTGAAACAAAAAAATTTGCAAATACAGCTGACAACTCCAAAAAACAATTGCTAACTAAGTAATTCAAAGTTCACTAAGCTTTGTTAGTAGTACAGAGAAACAGACATAATAAAAGCTTCTTTTCATGCTATCAAAATACATTAAAATGATGATCTGACTATTAATCACAAACGCATTAGGTTGCTGACAGATATGAAAGGCGAAAAAGTACTTTCACTACCCAAGCAATTAAAGATATACTTCTTTTCAAAAAGAACATTTCAGAAAACAAAACAGAGTATGAGTTAGTCATGTTCTTGACAGTTTTCTATGAAACTCTATTATTTCTAACCACACTTTTTCTCCCCTCGGTCATCAGATTTTTAAATGGAGAAAGTTTAAAATAAATAGAAGAGGGAAGTTAACTACATGATACTAGTCGGTAGAATAATCTAAGACCAAAACACATTACTAAAGAATCTGTTAGAACTCCAAAGTTTACCTGGCAAAAGGACTGGCTCCAGTTTTTTAATCTTCGGTTCCGAATTGATCTTATCGTCAGTCTGAAATACATTAACAAAATTAATCAAAATCGAAACTTCCCTCTCATATAAGAAAGGAGATACTAAGGCAATTTTCTGTTTTCTACGTGATGACACATGCGACAGACACACATTCTCCCACTTCAACTCTTTCACGTCTTAACCGAGATCTGCTCACTCTGGCCGTGGGAGCCTGACAATAAAAAACATTAAAATCGCTTGTACCTGTTCCAAGTGTTTACACTTATGACAGTAACCTCCTCTTACCAGATGCCCACAAGCGCAGCAATCACGCTGGCGGTCACAGTGGGGACCACTGCCCGGGCTAGGAACTAAACAAACCCGGCTCCGAACGCTCCCTAGGACAAGACTTCGAGTAGAGAGAATGGCTGCGGCAGAGTTTCACAAGTTTCTACCACAGAAGGGGAGGCTCCCAAAGAGGCGCGTTTCCGCGCCCCGGGACTCAGACAACCGCGCGGCGGGGGGCACCCAGACAGACACAGCCTGGCGGGGTCCCTCCGCTCCGGGTGTTCGGCCCTGCGGCTCCCCGGAAGCGCCAAGGAGAGGACAGTTCGCGGGGAGGGGGATGTTTACCTGGGGCGGCGGCAGGAGGTAAGACCTGAAGGTGGGTCTGGGCGGCTTGAGGGAGAACATGGTGCCGCCGTCTTTTCGCCCCGGCCCAGTCGCGGGCCAGCCGCAGCTTGGAAGCCTCTGAACTCCTCCGGCCTTAGAGCTCCCGGAGCGGCCGCCCAGGCCCAGTTTGCTGCCCGCCCGGCCGGGCGGACAGTAGGGCGGAGACACAGCGGAGCGCCCTCCCGACTGGG
>NW_026000196.1:20066277-20077967 GCF_001458135.2 Marmota marmota marmota
ACTGGGGAGGAGCCGCGGCAGAGCCGGCCTACGCGGGCGCCCGGGCCCATCCCCGGAAGGAGCCCGGCGCCCCGCCTCGAGAGAGCGCTTGCGCAGGGCTGGCGGTCCGCCACTTCCAGCCTGTAGGCCCAGCTGACGCCGGAACGCAAGGACTGAGCTGAGCTTCGGCTGCCGGGCCCGCAGAGGGGACACCGTTAGACGCGGAGCAGGGTAGCCATCTTCAGAACGCGGCCTTGGGAGGGCGCTCCTGCGGCGGCCCCAGGCCATGGCGTTGAGTGCCCCCTATTATAGCGACCCCGCCCCGGACGCCCTCCTCCGGGACTTCTCCCTGAAGTGCTGCTCTTAGTCATCAGCTTGGGCTAGCATTGTTTTTGAAGCCCTGAGTGAGGAGCCCGGGGTGGAGGGAAGGGAACTCTGATTCCCCGGACTCAAGCAGTAACACCGTCTGCGCGCTGTGGAGGACCCACACCCGTGCAGCCAAAAGTGACCATTCAGTGTAGGCTGGACTGCCTGTGATAAAGTCCCCTCCAAAGTTCTCAAACTTGGCGAAGATTTTCTTCTGTCACCCCTTCTGTTGTCTTTGTTAAAAACTTGACACGGGGATGACCTCCTACTAGTTGAGCTGACTTCTGGGATGCTCAGGTTTGGTGTGTGCTGTAGGGACTGGGATGTTGGCCAGCAACCTAGACTGCTCAGTTTAGTTAATTTCTAATCTTCTTGTTAAGCTTTAATGTGGAAGAAGTTATTAAGCAATTTGCCTTTCTTTCCTTCCTTGCCCATCCTCACATATAAAGATGGTAAAGAGCTGATGAATGATCAAAAACCTAGCAAGAGTAGCCATGTAGGGGACTTCAATCTGCCTGTTAGTTGCAAAGAACTTAAATCTGTCAAGTATATTTCTAAACTCAATGTTTTTAAATGGAGCAGCCTTTGGTGGGAGGAGGCCAGAGTGGTGGATGTTGGTGAGTCTACTGGTTGACAGTAGGTCTTTGTTATACTTTGAAGAATAAAATCCATTCCAGAATTTTGTGATTAATGTCATGGGGAATCTCTGATGTGGCCAGTGCGAATCACAGTCATACAGACGAGTTTTGCTAATATTAAAAAATTGAAGCAAAGATTCAAAAGTTGTCTTTTTCTGAAATAACTTGTTCCAGATTTGGAACCCTGCTGATCTTTCTGGTTAACCTGTTTGAGTAACACATGTATCCATTTTGCCCAGGAACCACAGTTGTCAATGTCAATTCTATTGTATTGTACATGTGGAAACACTGTTGTGCACATATTTTTTACTTTATGAATATTCTGTTATTTCCCTACATTAAATGGATTTTTCTCCATAGATGGTCTTCAAGCATTTTGTGGATTCTTCCTTATACTTCTATGGCTTATTCTGTGATTTGGGTTTTGCTGTACAGGTTTCCTTAGGACCTACAATTCTCATGTGTATGTGACCATAGAATTAAAAAATAGAAAAACTCTGCTTTCCAGATTTGTTATTGATTTAGCACCAAATTTTATGATTTTCTGGATAACCAGTTGTATTAATCTGCTTGGGCTGTCATAACAAAATAGTACAGATTAGTAACTTAAATGACAGAATGGGGAGGGGCAGTTAGATAATGAACTCTCACTGTCTCTTATAGGGACACTAATCCTGCCAAATTAGGACTTAATCCCTATGAGTTAATTTAAGTTCTGTTGTTTTCCACACTTTTATAATTGTATATATTGATGGGACTTATTGTTAAATTCCTATATGCTCACAATGTAACAATATGATTTGGCCAGTATTACTCCTTAGCATTTCCCTTATTTAATCTTAATTGCCTCCTAATAATCTATCTCCTAATATAGTCATATTGGGCATTAGGGTGTCAATGTGTGCACTTTGGGGGGACATAATTCAGGCCATAGCACTGGTTTTGGAGACTTCTAGATCGTGATCTCATTGCCTACTTTATGTTTTATATAATTGACCATCCCCTTCTTGGGGGCTGTAATGTCACTATTTTGACCTGCTTCATCTTTTTCTGACTGTACATGTTTTCTTTTTTTGGGGAGAGAGGGGTACCAGGGATTGAACTTTGGGGCACTCGACCACTGAGCCATATCTACAGCCCTATTTTTTGTATTTTATTTAGAGACGGGGTGGTCTCACTGAGTTGTTTAGTGCCTCACTTTTTGCTGAGGCTGGCTTTGAACTTGTGATCCTCCTGTCTCAACCTTCTGAGTCCCTGGGATTACTGGCATGTGCCTCTGCTCCCGACTTGTACATGTTTTTATTATTGATTCTTCTAACATAGGGAATAGTAACATTCCCTAAAGATTACTTCCTTTTCCTTGACAAGGAAAGAGCTAACATTTGTTGAATGTTAGGTGCTAGATAATTTATATATTCGTTTAGTCACTTATTCGATTGGTTAGCAAATTTGCATTGAGTGTTAACTTTGTGCCAAGCACTATTTAAAATCCTAAGACAAAGAAGTTCCTATTTTCACGACACTTTTATTCTAGATAGAAAGATATTATTTACACACACCCATTTAACATGTCATATGGTAACAAGTGCTGTGAAGAATAATAATGTGGGGAGACAAAAGGGAATGTATATATTTCTACATACATTTGTTAGCTATGGTCAGGGAAGGTCTTTCTGATTGATGACATTTGAGCAGAGACCAAAAGGAGTGAGAAAGCAAGCCAAGTGGAAATCAGAAGGAAGAGTGTTTTGGACTGAGAGGTTAACACTGTAAATACCCTCAGGGGACAGTACTTGTTGTGTGTTTCAAGCAGCCTAATGCACTAGGAGAGGAGATTTGGGGGAAACAACAGGCTGGATCACTTAGGCCTTGAGAGCTGAGAAGCTTTGCAGTGTTCTGAGTTGAAAGTCATATGACCTGATTCCAGCTGCCATAGTATTATAGCAAGAGAGAAGCTGCAAATTGAGGAACTACTGTAATAGTCTAGATAAAAGTGGTTGATGGTGATAGCAGTGGAAGAGGTTAGAAATAGTTGTATATCATTTCTACAAAATGATGTCACTGACTCAGCATATGTTCTTTAAGATAAGTAACTTACAAAATCTGTTTCTTGAAGAATTATGGGATGATAACAGCAGCATCAGTTTTTCAGTCTAAACATAAAAGCAGACAAAATATATACCAAAACCCAATATCCCACAATTTGCAATATAGAAGCATGTGGTACTAACAACCAAGGGCTGTCATAAAGTGACTGTGCATCAATAAAGGAAATCAATAAGCATCTGGAAAACTTCAAAATAGCCAAAAAGTATTTTCTATAAGGTCCAGCCAGTTAGGTTGAGAACAACAGCAGAAATAGGAAGGGTATTTATCTTCTCCAAAACATGAGAGTGCAAGGGGCTCATGGTAAAGTCTAAAAGGGCTGGAATAATATAACTGCAGGAACTCTGGAAACAAATCTACAGGAATTCCTTCTAGGAGAAGGACCTACACCGAGGACTAACTCCCAGCATGGAAACCATATTGAGCAAAACAAACAACAGAGACAAAGGCAAGAGAATGTCCAGATAAAAATGAAGAAAAAGATTATCTCCAAAAATAAGCTGAATTTAAAATTTTTTAATTAAAAATATTTTAAATACGTGGTAAATCCAGGTGCAGTAGTGCATACCTGTAATCCTGTGGCTGAGGCAGGAGGATTGTGAGTTCAAAGCCAGCCTCAGCAAAAGCGAGGCACTAAACAACTCAGTGAGACCCTGTCTCTGAATAAAATACAAAAAAATAGGGCTGGAAATGTGGCTCAGTGGTCAAGTAAGTGCCTTTCAGTTCAATCCCCACTGCAAAAAAAGAAAAAAAAAGATAAAAACAGAAGATGTTCTCTAACAGAAGTTAGAAAAGAAATTCTTCAAATAACCTCCTTCAAAAAGTTCAAGAAAACAATTTCACATAAAAATAACCACATGAAAGTATGGAAGTCAAATCCCTTAGAAAAGTATTGTACCAAAAGAGAACAAGAACAGAATAACATTCCTACAGACAACAAAAGCACACCAGAAAGATGTGCTTTCTAAGCAAATCAAAATTACCGTCTACTATTTTAAAGTGAGCCAAAAAAAAAAAAAAAAGGAACATGATGAGTCATAAAGAACTATATAAATCAGAACTAGAAACACTTGAAATGAGTAGAACTAGAAATAAGAAATTATTTCTGAAATGAAAAGTAAACTAAAGGAAACCCAAGGATCAATAAACACAACTGATTGTGCATTAAGAGAAGTAGATGAAAAGGAAGAAGAATTTTTCCCCTCTGGTACCAGGAATTGAACCCGGGGGGCACTTAACCACTGAGCCACATCCTTGGCCCTTTTTTATATTTTATGTTGAGATAGGGTCTCACTGAGTTACTTAGGGCCTCACTAAGTTGCTGAGGCTGGTTTTGAACTTGCAATCCTCCAGCTTCAGTCTTCCAAGCTGGGTACAGATGTGCACCACTGTGCCCAGCTGGAAGAAAGAATTTAAAGGTCAAAAAGCAATGAAAGAAAACAGAGAGAAAGTGGCAAACATTGAAGAGATACAAATAGGATCCACCATACAGATAACAGGAGTCTCTAGTCCATAGAGGGGGAAAAAACAAAAAGGTGAGGAGGAAAATAAGGAAACCAAACAAATACTACAAACAATATTTCAAAAGAAGTGAAAAGCTACATATATGTGTGTATATATATATAGGCTTAACAACACTAAAACACATTCTTCTAAAATTGTTGTTCTTTAAATTTAAAAAATGTGAACATTTCTTTGGTTATCTAGATGCACAGAGAAAGTGACTTTGGGGTGAAAGAAAATTAGATTATCATCAGACTTTGGGGCAGCAATGCTTTATCCAGAACAAAAGGGAATAACACAGTCAAAGTACTTAAAGGAAGAAAATATCAGAGGATAATAACTAGAATGGATTGAAGCACAACCTACATGTTTAAAACCGTAAAATAGCAAAGATGCTTTTAAGAAACAGAACCATATCAGTCATCTTGGGAGTAAGATAAATAACAAATTTATTATTTTGAAATTTGGCAGATATATGGGGGAAAGTCATTAGCCTACTGTATTGTATGAACTGCACTGCTATGCAATTAACTAGTAGGTGAAAGGAATCATCTCTTTAGGAAGAATTACAGTCAATAAAAGAAAAAGAATAGAGTTTGAATAATACAAATAATACTTTCAGCCTCCTATGAATTCAAAGATCTAGGCATTGAGCATCAATAGCTGCTGAATTCACGAAATGACATGTAGGTGCAGGTGTTTTGTGATGGGAGAAGCAACACCACCTAAACAGCCTTGCCAAAAGGATCAAACCTAAGTCTAAATAAGTATGTGAATAAACCCAAACCTAAATAAGCCAACATGCAGGAACAGGAAAACACCTCAAACTACTAATGAGTGTTCAGTAAGTAAAATTTATACTGGAGGAATTTTTCAAGACAAGTGGCCCCTGCTCTTCAACAGATGAATTGTAAGAAGGAGAAAGGAAGAAAGGAGAGATCAGCAGATCAATGCACATTCAAATTTTTAAAAAGAACATCAAACAAACAAAAAAAATACAGTGCTTGCTAATGAACATTCAGGTGGTGAAACTATAATGAAATTCAAGTGCAGTAACTTTAAAACATGGCTGCACAATTTTTAAACATGTTCCTGTATATGAACTCTCCCCTTGAATCTTATTTATTTACACAGTTACATATTAAATGATTTGAAAATATGAAGTGTTTTTATATTTTAATGTATTAGGTACTGCTAGCTTTGAACATTAATTCCTAATATTTGCTTCTCTATAGTTAGGAAAAAATCGTAATGACATTGGAAGCAATCATGTAATAATAATGTAGTAATGTCATAACAAGCAGACTGTCACATAGTTCTAAATAAAAGATACTCAATACTTAAGTCCTACTGTGTTGGTGAAGTACATAAATAGCTATATGATGTGGTTTAAGGTGCTCAAGAATAGTTGACTTGCCACAGGTTCTGAAATTCCACCATCAGAATGTATACTCATTTGGATCTGTAAGACAGACGTTCTGAGAAAATACTATATCAAAACTCACATTCAACTAACACTTTGACAGGAGATAGGTAATGCAAATCTTGGCAAGATTTTAAGGGAAGGAGACATGGGTCTCATACCTGAGGCAAAGTGGGAGCGAATTCAAAAAAGGGGGGCTGTGTAATAAATAGAAATGGAGGATTTTAAAGAAGATTTACCTTCTTTGGACCAGTTCCATTAAATAGTCATAGGTTTCCCTACCTAGTCTGTGAAATATGTTATTTCCCCCCTAGGATATGACAAAAGACTGAAAGTGTTTTTGTTACAAAAACGAAAGATTTTTGAAAGACATAAAATGATATGGGTAAGCAGTGAGTCAAAAATATACATATGTGGGCTGGGGCTATAGCTCAGTGGCAGAGCACTTTCCTGGCATGTGGAGGCACTGAGTTCAATCCTTAGCAACATGTAAAAATAAATAAAATAAAGGCATTTTGTCCATCTACAAGTATAAAAAATTAAAAAATATATATGTATATATATGTGTGTGTGTGTGTGTGTAGCAGGATTGATTAAATAGTCTCAATGCACCAGTAGACATGCAATTAATAGTTTCATTTATTAAGTGAATATTATTGTTCATTAAATTTCAGAGCACATGACCCAGCAATGGCAGATCAGTCCTTTATGATAAATCCAGTCCTTAAATTTTCAAATCTTATTTTGAGAAAAAATATCATTTACATGTAGGTATTCCATCTCTGATCACTACCTTTGCATAATTTCAGTAAGCCTCTGCCATGGAATAGACCACAATCTCATTTGTTTCTTTGTCTCTGACTTTATGTGTCTCTGTCTCCATCTGTCTTTTTGTATGTCTATGCCTTTCTTCCTGGGTGTGATAGTCTGCATCTCTGATGAGAAGGGAAGTGTTGATCTCTTTTTTTATGATCATCTCCCTTTTCTGACATGTCCCCTGCCTACCACTACACCAGTTCCTAGATACTCTCTATCCAAAGGTTCTTTCTTAGTGAAGTAAGAGCTGTCAGTGACTCCAGAGAGGATGATGTCCCTGTCTGTGTACTCCAGAGACCCCCCTCCAGAGACCTTATAAGTGTTGCATTTGGGGGGTATGAGAACCTAGAATCTAACTTTAACTTCCATTCTAGCCAGAGAAGAGCCCTTAACGCCCCCTCCACTCCTTTTTGTCAAGAGTAGTGCTGACCTTAACAGTTTCTAGTCAGTTCCCTCTGCCCCTGAACTCTTGCATGGGTTGCTAATACTGTGATAGGTGTTTGTTTTTGTGAAAATTCATTATACAAACTGGAGTCACTCCTGGTACACCTCACTAAAATAAGTTGAGGGTGTGGGAAAAGGAAAACACTCAGGTCACAGATGCCTGCATCCAGAACTATGCCATGGACCCAATTCAGTAGAATAGCCTGCCCTGGCTTTAAGATTCTGCTTAGCAACTGACAACATACCTGCCAACCAGAACCTTAAGACTAGCTTTGCATACAAATGCCTCCACTCGCCAGTCAAAGCTTGCCAGCTTCCAAAGCAAGGAAAGTGTCAATGAATTTTCTTTTATTTTAACTTTCATAGATTTCTCTGTCCTAATAAAACCCCCAATGTTTCCTTTGTTCTTTGGACGTACCAGAAGCCACCCGGCTTGTGCACGTATGTCCTTGATTGCAATCCAATTCTTTCTTCCTAAATAAAGCTCCTTTTTTTTTGGAGATTCATCTCTATATTGTTCTTGATTGTGTATCCTTTAGGTTTTAGCTATAGCTTTGACACAAACCATAACCTAGATATAATTGATTTGTGTTTGCTACTGATGACCATATGACAACAGGCAGATGCATACTGAATACTTTATTTTTACACATTAACAAAACTCTTGGTCACTCTAAATTGTTAGAGTGTGATGTGTGTTTGATATAATTGTGTACTTTCCCCCCATTGTGCGATTTAAAAACAAAACATTGAAACATAAACAAAAAACTCATGACTTGTATGGCTCCTTCCCACTTCTTCTTGCACATAATAATCTTATTTTAAATCCCCTCTCAGCCCCCCCCCCGCTTTTTTTTTTCCATTTTTGCTTACTTCTTAGGTGACCTGATGGCGATTTACATGCTGAAAGGCATTTCTTAGGCTACTCAGTGGCTCCCAGGAATAAAAAGATCCTAATAATTAATTTTGCATGCTGATTAATCAGTTTATCTCCATTGCCATATTGTCATTTTCATTTGATCCTGCTTCAGTTAAAAAGACTCAGTTTGCTAATATATGTTAACAAAATACAACTTTAAATGTAGTGCCTTGAAATTTAAATTCAAATTTCCAGTATTTTTTAATGAAAACATTTTCAGCAATTGATGGTATTAAGATGGCCATGATGGCACCCGTTTGTGGTACTGGTTTAAAAACAAAACAAAACAAAACAAAACATATCAACATTCAGTTTCTGTGGAAGTTTTCTCGTGCTCAACCTTTTGTTCTTCCATTGCAGTTGCAGACACAACCACTAGGTTACTTACACTGCTGGCTTGTCCGGACCTGTCTAATTTGTCCTGAAGGGGTTTAACATTCCTAGGATGGCCATGTAAACTTTTTGACCTGAGAGATGGGAATCCCAAAGTTTGGTCTGGTTTCACAGACAATGAGTTCTCCTTTTCCATTCTGTCAGTAACAGTGAAGGACAAATGAGAGATTTGAGGGATACTTTGGGAAACATAATTCTCATCTCTGCTATCTGTCGGCTGCTCTTTATGCTCTGCTTGCACTGCAGCTTCTGACGTGATGGAAGGGATATCTGTGCTACGAGACCGTGTGATCTTCTGCACCTGATATTTCCACTCGGCTGTCCATTGCTGAACTGTTGAGGGGCACACTTGGTCCATGACTGAACTGTACTCAGCATTCCATTTGTTATACCCACCAACCACCTTTCTTCCCTCAGAATAGACAAAGCTTCTGGACTTCATTGTTTTAAAAGTATTGACTGCTTCATCGGGGTAATAGCGTGTAATTTTAGTTTCTTCCAGG
Organism: Marmota marmota marmota; assembly: GCF_001458135.2. Lineage (NCBI taxonomy): Eukaryota > Metazoa > Chordata > Mammalia > Rodentia > Sciuridae > Marmota > Marmota marmota. The sequence continues at coordinate 20,075,368 of NW_026000196.1, forward strand.
GGATAGGAAATTGTGCCTTCCATCTTTGTCGTCTCTACTGTTAACTGAGTGTTTGGAAAATCTGATTTGTTCTGTCCGTGCATAACATCTGTTGGGTTTAAATCTGGAGAAACCGTTTCTGCACTTTTAGAGTCTTCCTGTCTTTCATCACCTTCAGTTGAAATCCCAATATTTGGACCTACTTTGGGTTCTGAAGTGTTCTTGGAGTTGTCTACCCCAAGTCGATTGTGGTCTGGTGTTGCTGGTGGGCTTGGACTTGAAGAAAAGTGAAGGCTTCCCTGGCGTTCAGGGAGTAGGTGTATTTTTGAGTCCTTCTCTTCCTTCACACGAAAGGAACAAGTTTTCTTCCTGAATCCTGTCCCTGGTGACATGGAAAGAGAGGAATCCTCAAACAATAACTCCTCCCCATTAAAGTGATACCGATACATGCTGTAGCCATCGGCACTGTTGATGCTGCTTTGCCGTAGAAGGTAAGCTGCATCACATTCTGATGAAGCTCGGGACCGGGTCTGTATCAGATCAGACTTGTCAATTCCTGCAAGATTTTCAAGAGCATTCACCATTCTGCTAGATAATTCTTCGAGTTGAGAAAGTCGAAGTTCAACAGTCTGTAGGGAAGTTTTCATAAAATTTTCTCGTTCATTGATTTCTTCCAGCCTCATTGACATGCTTTCAACTCTGAAATACAAAAGGGATATATTTGTTAAACCAAGATAACTGAATAATAAAAAAATAAAAGGATGACATCATTGTTATATGATCTTTCAGGCGTTTGAGAATCATGGTGGGCATCTTTGAATATCTCTAATATAACTACTCAAATGTCTGTGAAGTTAAGTCCTACATATCCATATCAGGAAATAATGGAAAAATAGTTAATACATAGATAGCTTACTACATGTCAGTTATACTGCCAAGTACCTTACATATTCACTAACAAGTACTTGCTCAGGTGCTATTCTAGGCTTCCTTAATCCTTACAACTGCTCTGTGAGATAGGCACTATTATTATCATCTCCATTTTAGAGATGAGGAGATTAAGTCATGGGAAGTGTGAGTAATTTGCCTTAGGGTGCACAGGTAATCAGTGGTGGAGCTGGATTTGAGTATAATTTAGCTCCTGCATTTGCTCCAGTCATTTTACCTTAGCTGATATATCACACTGTCACTAGTAATAAAGAAAGATTTAATTGTTACCTCAGTTTCTGTAAGAGATTGGTCCCAGTACCTTCATGGATACCAGAATTCATTGAGGCTCAAGTCCTACATATCCAATGCTATAGTATTCGCATAGAACCTACACAACATCCTCTCATGTACTTTAAATCATCTCTAGATGATTTACAGAACCTAATGCAATGTAAATGCCATAATAGTTGCTATACTGAATTATTTAGGGAATAATGATAAGAAAAGAAGTGTACATGTTTAATACAGATGCAATTTTTAAAAATGTTTTCAAATTGAGGTTTATTAATCCAGGAATGCAGAGCCCATGGATATGGAGGACCAAATGTGCTAGCACTTAGTCTCTGAAATTTTAACTATAACCATCAGCAATAACTGGTTAAAATAAAGTCCTTACTCAAGTTCAAGGGGTTCAGAAAATGAATTGTTAATAATTAAGTTCAGATTATCAGATGATATGCTTGAATGACAATAGACCATTTAATTGTCTGAAGAATGCCAGTAACTTTAAATTACTCTTTTTACTTAATATTCCTTTAATGAGGTTACACAAGAAAAGATCTTGGCAGATTATAAATGCCTAGTGTTAGGTAATTTTAAAAAATGCCTAGAAAGATCAGGCAATAGCCTACAAAACTATAAATGTTGTCTGGACTAAAATCCATTGAAATGGACTTTGTTTTATATTCCAACATATACAGTACAATTTCTTTCAAACAGGTAGTAAGGTATGAGCAGGATTTAAGCCTGCCTTCTAAAAATTAAATTTGTAGTCAGCTGCAGTGGTGCACACCTGTAATGGTAGTGATTCAGAAAGCTAGACAGGAGGATTCCAAGTTTGAGTCCAGCCTCAGGAACTTTAGTGAGGCCCTAAGCAAATTAGCAAGACTCAGTCTCAAAATGCAAAATAAAAAATAAAAAGAGCTGGGGACGTAGCTCAGTGGTAGAGTGTCCCTGGGTTCAATCCCCACTATCAAAAAACCAACCAACCAACCCAACAACTTAATAAATAAGTTGAATTTGTTCCAGGGATGGGCATAGGAGTCCTGGCTCCCAGTTGAACAGTATGGTGGTCTGTTCCAGCAGATTTCTCCCTGTGTGAAGGCAACAACTTGATCTGATTCCATATGCTTTGATTTTTTTTCTCACACCTTTCTTAAAAATGGACAGTCTCACTGGGCACAACAGCATATGACTGTAATCCCAGTGACAAGGAGGATTTGAAGTTGAAAGCCAGCTTCAGTAGCTTAGTGAGACCCCAAGCAACTTAGCAAGACCCTGTCTGGAAAAAAAAATTTTTTTTAAAGGGCTGGGGATGTGGTTCCATGGTTATGTGCCCCTGGGTTCAATTTCTGGCACAAAAAAAAAAAAAAAAAAAAAAAAAAAAAAAAAAAAAAAAAAAAAAAAAAAAA
>NW_026000196.1:20077992-20110436 GCF_001458135.2 Marmota marmota marmota
AAAAAAAAAAAAAAAAAAAAAAAGAAAGAAAGAAAGAAAGAAAAGAAAAAAAAGACAATCTCTGTAGTCACTTGGCTTGTAGTTTATTTTCAGAAAGACTCTGCTACCCTTGCTACATACCTCACTTGTTCTGCTTGCTTTCTTCTAACACACGATGGACCCCCCTTTTCTTATCTTTTGGACAGTGCTTGCACTGAAAAAGTTCTGCTCTGTGCCTGGCTCCATCTGGGCACCACACACACCCTGCTGCTTCTGCAGCTGCATTGTCACTTTAGCTAATGTAGCGCTTCCATTGGCTACATTGACAGCTGCACTCTGATATGTGGCAGGGCCCCGGCTTCTATTCTTAACTTTTTTCTTGGGGAGAAAACTATTTATATGCCCCTTCGGAAGCCACATCACTTGAGCCAGGAAGGGTATGGCTTCCTGAAAGTTTGCCACCGGGGAGGACCAAAAATTCACCTTGAATGAGAAGTCCTGATTTCCTTCTTTTAAATAGACCTGTAGGTGTTAAGAGTTCTCTCTCATCTTGCATTTCAGAAGCCCACAGAAGAACTACTTACTGTACACTTTCCATCACTTTTGAGTAAGACTTGGTGTTCTCTTTCAAATGGCTCCTTGCTCCCTTCATGTCTATTACCCAAGATTCCTTTTATATTAAAGCCACTGTGCCTCTTTAACAGTCAAATTTATTGCCTTTAACAAATACTACAGTCAGAGATAATGTAGCTATGCAAACTGGTAAAACAGAGATAAGCATCTTTCCTTTCAGATCTTTATAATTCTCCCCTTATTTTTTCCCCTGTATTGCTTAATTCAGATAACAGCATTACCAAACATCCAGAAATTAAAAAGAAACCTCAAAGTCTTAGTATCCTTTGGTTTCTCTTATTCTTGCTCTCACCCTTCACCTCTCTACCCTTTCCTCCCTCCAACCTTGAATTAGCTACCAAACCCTGTGGGAAAGTCTTTCTTAATGTCTCAGTCCTCCATTCCTACTGCCACTCCCTTCCTTGTAGCTGTGGGAGAAACAATGCTTTATGAAGTGGCTTTGGTTAAGAAAAATCATCAGCTGCTTGTTTCAAGCCTGTAAACAGCATGGAGATCGCACATTTTAAACAGTTTATGCCGAATCAAGGGAGGCTGTAGTGAGGCTTTTGCTTCAAAATGAGGTCTTCCTATGTTGCCCAAGCTGGTCTCAAATTCCTGGGCTTACGTAGTCTTCCTGCCTCAGGTCCTACATAGCTGGGACTATAGGTACATGCCACCACCTGGCTGTTTTTATAGCATGTGTAAAAGAAGAAAGAAGAAAGGAGTTCAGGTTCACTTATGTCTGAAATAATTTACAAAAAGGACAAATGATGAACTATCTTCATTCCTAGCCATATTTTGAGACTTCCCACAATTATGAAAAGATGTTTCAAAAACCTTAAAATCCAAGAAACGGTGGTTTCCATTTCACGTGGGAAAAGACAGGCTATCTGGCAATCAACTTGACAAAAGTCCTACATCTGTTTACATATTGAATAGCAGGAAAACATAAGGGAAACCATCATTTATGACAGATCTCATAGTGGGATATGATTAATCAGCAAGCATGTTATTTGTTTAGTTTTCTAAGTCTCAGTTCAGCTTTTCTTTTAGCACAGAGGAAAATATTTTCAGCACAGCATACAACACCAAAGTGGTCTAAGTCCAAGTGATTTGCTTTTCTTTCCCTGTAATTAAACTTCATTCTTAGAGAGAAAGAGGAGGTCCTGGGGAATGAAACTGACCAAATGATATTGTTACATTTTGTATACATATGAGACTCCAACAACAAATCCCATTATTATTTATAATTACAATATTCCAAAAAACAATAAGAAAAATAAAGCTAATTCTCTCCTAAAGATGTGTTTCTAGTTAGAATGTACTTATAGTACCTTTTTAAAATTTGCTCAAATTAGTTATACATAACAGCAGAATGCATTTTAATTCATTGTACACAATCAGAACACAATTTTTCATTTCTCTAGTTGTACACGATGTAGAGTCACATGATTCATGCAATCATACATGTACCTAGGATAATTATGTCCGTCTCATTTCCCACCATCTTTCCTATCCCCATGTCCCTTCTGTTCCCCTCAAGCCCCTCTGCCCAATCCAGAGTTCCTCCATTCTTCCCTTGCCCCGCCCCATTATGAATCAGCATCTTCATATCAGAGAAAACATTTGGCCTTTGTTTTTTTTGGGGATTGGCTTATTTCACTTAGCATGATCTTGCCAACTCCATCCATTTACCTGCACAAGCCTCAGTACATTTTGAAGGATATTTTAGTTGTTTCCATTTGGGGGACAAGTATGAAAAGAGCTGGTAGGAACATTTATGCCCAGCCTCCATTTAATTTTTTAAAACCTCTGGCCCATAACTACATAATATCCTGCTGAAATTTTTCTAAGTATTGCATTAAATCTGAATATCGATTTGGGGAGAACTGAAATCTGTACTATACTGAATCTTTCAAAACATGAATATGATATATTTCCTTATTTGCTTAAGTCATTAATTATTTCTTTTAATAGTGTTTTAAAGTATTTTGCATTTGGATTGCATTCTTGTCTTATAAGATATATACCTAAGTATTTCATTTTGTCAGAGCTCTTGTTGAACTCTTTTTGAGCTCTCAGTGTTGTTTAAAAATTTTTAAAGTTCAATTATGTTAGTATATAGAAATAAAATTGATTTTGTGTGTTGCCCTTTTATTTGGTAGTTTTGATAAATTTACTTATTCCTTTTAGGACATTGTTTAGTTTCGTTACTTAACAATTTTATGTAATTTTCTTATATAGACAGCTGTGTCATTTACAAGTGGGAAAGCTTTAGTTCTTCCTTTTTTAAGATGTTTGTCTGTTATTTCTTTTTCTTGCCTTATTGCACTGGTTAAGACTTCCAGCATACTGTTAAATAGCTATGGCTAAGTGTGGCTATCCTTTCGTATTCCTAATTTTAAGAAAAAATAATTTAGTTTTACATGTTGGTGCAGGGTGTTTTTTTCTGTGAATTCTACTTATCACCTTCTACCAGTTTTCTGAGGTTTTAAATTTTATTTTATTTTTATTATCATGAATGAATGTTGAATTTTGTCAAATACTTTTTCTGTACCTATTGATAATTGATATAATCATGTGGGGGCTTCCTTTAAATTGTTAACATGATGGATTTCATCAATTGTTTTTAAATATTGATCTAATCCTTCACTCCTGCAATAAACTACCTGATTGTAGCTAGAACCAGCTAGTATTTTATTATGAAGTTTTGTATTTATGCTCATGACAATGAACACTACATTGGTGCATAGTTTTCTTTTTTCAACCTCTTCATCTGGTTTTGATATCAGGATAATGCTGGTTTCAGAAAATAGTTGGGACATGATTACATCATTTACATAGATTTTATAGTAATAGTTCTAAGGTTTACAAAATAGGTAGTAACATTTCAAAGTTTACTTAACCTCAATATTTTACCACTTCAATTTGAATGAAAAAACATTACTTCTATAAAGTTCTTTTTGCCATATCCCTTTATGTTAAAGTGGTTATATAATACATCTACATATATCATCAATCTCATCAAACGATATGACAGGTTTTTTTTTTAATTTTTGGAGTTACTGGGAGTTGAACCCAGAGAGTCTCTACTACTGAGCCACACTACCAGCCCTTTCTGTTTGATTCTGAGAAAGAATCATGCTAAGTTGCTGAAGCTGGCATCAAGCTTGTATGTGATCTTCCTGACTCAGCCTCCCAAGTCACTGGGATTACATGTGTGTGCCAATTTTCATCTTTAGCTGGCACCATTTTTTTTTGACCTTAATAAAATATTCTTCTTTATATTCGTCAACATATTTATTATTTTAAATGTTCTTCCTTGTTTTTCCTAATATTTCATATTTACTTCTGATATTTCCTTCTGTCTGCAGAATTTCCTATAGTAATTCTTTTAGACCTGCTCCACAAGCAGTGAATTATTTGTCTAAGAATGTCTTTATTTAGCTGGGCTCAGGAGCGCATGCCTGTAATCCCAGCAGCTCCAGAGGCTGAAGCAGGAGGATCATGAGTTCAAAGTCAGCCTCAGCAAAAGCAGGGTGCTAAGCGACTCAGTGAGACCTTGTCTCAAAATAAAATACAAAATAGGGCTGGGGATGTGGCTCAGTGGTCAAGTGTCCCTGAGTTCAATGCCTGATTCCCCCCCACCCCCGCCCCCCAAAAAGAATGTCTTTATTTTCTCTCCATCCCTAAAGGATAGTTTTATTAGGTATGGAATTCTGGGTTGACAGTTCTCTTCTTTCAGCCCTTTAAAAACATGGTGCCACTTCTTCCTGGCCTCTGTGGTTTCTGACGAGAAATCTGCTATCATTCAGATCACCATTCCCTGAAGTAAAGGGTCATTTTTCTTGAGCTGTTCTCTGTTTTTTCTTTGTTTTTAGTTCTCAGCAGTTTCTAAGATGTGGGTGTAGATATCTCTGATTTAATTCTGTGTAGTGTTCTCTAAATTTCTTAAATCTACAAGTTTATGTTTTTCAACCAAACTTGGGAAATTTTCAGTTACTTCTTCTAAAAGTTTTTCTGCACCACACACTTTTTTCTACTGGGATTCTTATGACAAAAATGTTTTATCTTTTGTTATTGTCTTTCAGTTCCTGGAGGCTGCCCCACCCCTAGTCAATTTACTTTCTATTTTTCAAATTAGTTAATTTGTATTGAAATATCTTCAGTTTTACTAACTCTTCTGTCATCTTTGTTTTGCTATTGAGTTTATCTAGTGAATTTTTAAGTTCTAAAATTTTCTTTGGTTCTAATTCTTATTTTTTTCCTGATACATCCATACTTTCCATTAGTTTCAAGACTCTGCAATTTTGTTCACATGTTTTCATAACAGATGACTTAAAAGTCTTTGTCAGATAATGCCATTATCTGTGTTATCTTGGCATTGACACTTATTGATTATCTCCTTCTCAGGTGAGTTGAGATTTTCTGGGTTTTTCATATCCCAAATGACTTTGAATTACATCCAACTTTGAAATATTTTATCATGTGACTTGAAGTCTTGTTTAATTCCCATGGGGAATATTGATATTTTTGTTTTGGTAGGTTATCAATCTAATTAGACTCAGTCTGCATGTTTCAAAATGCTTTCTATGGCTGATTCCAATTTCAGTTTAGTTTCAAAGACTACAGTGATGATCAGACCTCCAGTGGTGAGTCTTAACCTTTGTAATGGTTTATTCATTAGTTCAGTTCTAATGCTTTTGTGAATATTTCTTCTTTTTAAATGCAAGTTTTTACAATTATAAATATCTTTCTGAGTACTGCTTTTCTTGCATCCCAAAAGTTTTTGTATATTGTGCTTTCATATTTGTTCACCCACCTTGAGGTGTTCTCTCTCTTCTGATTTCTTCTTTGATCCACTTGTTATTTAATAGTATGTTAATTGTCATATTAATGAATTTTTGATTTCCTGTTGTAATAACAATTTAATTTCATTGTAGTTGGAAAATATACAACTTCAAATGTTTCAAAGCTTTTTGAGACTTGTTTCATGGCCTACTCCTTGGTTTATTTTGGAAAATGTTGCATATGTTCTTGAGAAGAATATGTGTTTTGCTGTTGTTGAGTGGAATGTTCTATTAGTATCTTCTAGGTTAAACTGGCCAAAGAAATGTTCAAGTCTTCTGTTTCTTTGATGATCTTCTGTCTAGTTTTATCACTGGTAAAAGTGGAGTAGTAGAGTTTCCAACTGTTATTGTAGAACTGTCTACTTCTCCCTTCAGTTCTGTCAGTTTTTAGTTCACATATTATAAGGCTTTGCTATCAGGTGCACATATGCTTACATTCTAGAGAGACTGACTGTTTTATCATTATATAATGCATTTCTTTGTTTCTAGTAACAATATTTATCTTAGAGGCTACTTTGGATATTAATGTAGTCACTCCACCTCTCTTTTGGTTATTGTTTCCATTGAATAATTTTTCTTCCTTTTTCTTCCAAACTATTTGGAATGAATCACTGTAGACAGCATATAATTACATCATATTTATTATCTTTGAATTTGTTGATTCTTTATTCTGCCTGCTCAAATCCACTATTGATCTTTAATAGAAAAATTTCCATTTCAGTTATTATACTTTACAATAAAAATCAAGTTGTGAACTCCAGAACTCACCTTCCTTGTCCTCCCTTTCTGCCTTGTCTGGTTCTTTATCCTTAAATTTGCTCCAATATCCTTCACAAATATGCCATCATCATCAAAATGGGAAAAAAATGAAATTCTCTTAGAACTTGAGGATCTCAAACACCAAGCATGTGGTATTCCTGATTTGGGAAAACCTATTCTAGAACTTGCAGCTACCTCTGATGTTTGTAGAAGCACCGGATAAATAAAAGTTGTCTGGGTGTTGCCAAAGACCTAATCATTACATATAAATGTGTTGCTATCCTGGGTTTAGATATTATTTAATTAGATTAACATGATTGCATTCTTTATTGTATGGTTTTGAACAGTTTCAAAATAATATTTCTTTAAAAATGTAAAAAAAAATAAAATAAAATAAAAAAATAAAATAAAAAATAAAAAAAAAATGTATAAATACTCTCCCTGGATATTTCAAATTGTTTGGCTAATCATGTATAATTTTTTTTTCTACATGACTAGTATTCAACTCAAAGGACCTATTTCTTGGGATGATGGATACTTCTGTGATGCAAAGTGTTCTTTCTTACCAATTGATTTCTTTTCAGATCTACTTCTTGCCATTTCCCTCCAATCTGAGTTCTTGACTTTCATAACTATTTCTGTATGTGAATTTGCTTGTAGATTATATGACGTACCAGTACCAGGTTTTTGTTTTGCACATTATGGTAGCACTTAACAGCAACAATTATTCCATTTAAGAACACTTTCAAAAAAAGGCATGAAGGCCATTTTTCTAACCACCAAGCTCATGATTTCTCAACTGGCAGACCTGCAGAACAATTCCCAAGTGTTGGCCTTCTGCATTCTAATATGAAAGGAAACTATAAACAAATGAAATCTATATACTGGGCCCCAATTAATCATTCTCTTGCCTTTGAATAGAATTTTAAGTACCACTTGATATATGGCACTATTTACCCTGCCCTTCACTGATTCATGTGTGTTCCTATTAAAGTCACTGAGGAGCCCATAACCTAATTTGTTTAATTGGCCTTGATCAATAATCGCTGTGTTTCCCACTCCCTTTGGATTCTTTTTTTGCTTGATTCAGAGATTAGTATAGATTGGTCTTTGGGTTCTTCTGTTAAAAAGGTGTACCTACTGCCCTAATTGGTTTCAAAATCTGGTGCGTGTGGGTGTGTATGTGTGTGCATGTTCATATGTGTATATACTTATTTTTTTTAATCTAGAAAGTGCAGTATAATGGTACCAGATTGACAACTGGCATTGTATATCCCGACTCTTTTTGTCTGTTTAGCTTGATTTTCAGGAAAAACAGCAAGGTTGTTTTTGATTAAGATGTTGTCAACCTCAGGGTTCCTTTTGAGATGTGCTCATATTCAAATTGGGGATAAAGTTGCCCCTCCAACTTCTCTTCATCAGGCGCCTGTCACTGTGAGTCCATTATAAAACAACAATAATATGTGTAGCATGATGGTGTTGTAAGAATTAAAGGGAATTGTACACAAGAAAGTATCCATTAACTGTAAAATATACAATTATGTGAAATAAGGTGTCTCTGCAAATCTTCTCTATATCTTGGCATATCTATTACTAAGAGTACTTGATTTTGAGTGCAATAACACTACCATTAAAGTAGTTGAATGAAAACACATTTTGATAAAATAATTTTAGATTACATTTTCTATTTTGTTGAAATACTAATAAACGCAACAGTATGGAACTTATGTATATGTAGAACTTTTGTAGTAACTTCCAAAAGACTACCTGCACATAATTTTATTGGACATTGAATAAACTCTAATCTATTTAATATGAGGTCCAAATTCATGTGCTCATGGTAAGAATCCTTATGTGTTTTTCCAAAGGATAGGACTTAGACATTTGGAGTCCTGTACTAAGCCAGTTATTAAAACTTATTTTATGTGCAGTCATCTTTTTATGTAAAACAATCACCCTTTGCCTACATGAGGCATCTCATAAATTATATGGGACCATTTCCTTAATGACGAATTAAATGTTCACATGAACAACATGATGTTATTGGCATTAGGTCTAGTTCATACTTGAAGAACTCCATGTTTTACCCTTGAGTTCTAAGACTATTCCTACCTTGTAATTTTATTCCAGATCTATAGATTATAACATTGTCTAAACCATTCTAAATTTTACACCCAGCTATTTTAGCTTTCATCTATTTCCTTATATAAGACTGTCTTTTAAATTTAGTAATTACAGGGAGAACACCCAGGAAAGAACCTTGTGCTGACTTGCAGAGTTTTTATATATGAAAAACTGAGTGAAGACTACTAATAAAAGAACAAGACTGGAGTCTTAAATCTTCTGGTTTTCTCAGTCTTTGTAATAAACAACATACTGAATAGTTATTAAAAGGACATCAAGCTCTATGGAATTCTAGCTCTATGTTATTTACATATACTTACATGGTCATACTCAAACCTCCTGGGTTTCTAGAATTCAAGTGTTCTAAATCATTATCCTTTTCTGGTTATGCTCCACTTTCTATTTGGGTCAGACTCTGTGGTTGGCCACCAATGGAGCCTTATTAATATCTCAGGTTTTCTCTCCCTTACCTCTAACACAATAGTGCCTATCCAAACTCATCTTCTATCCTTATCAGGACTCCAGGGTTGAGCAAGGAAAAAAAGGTACCTGGAGGAGCACAGATGGCCCTTCAACCTCCCTGCCCTATGTGTGTTGACTTTTTGCATCTTTGCCTTTGGACTATAAAGTATAACTGATGAAAGTCAAGGGAGCAACAATGACCTGACCCAATCCAAAGCCACGTTATTCAATTTTAGTTGGATCTTCAGTATTCCTGAGAAGCAATCTTCTTTCCTAGTATATTTCCCCTAAAAGTAAACTCACTTGACTTAAATTCTTACTGACTTCATGACCATAATCTTGATTGGGTTGGGGGTACTTTTTCCTCATTACCATTTTTTTCTTTCTTTGTACCTAGACTTCTCATTAGATTAATGCTCCTGACCTCTCTCCAACAGTTTATTTCTTTTTAGGGAGGACTGCGTTTGTGATTGGAGTTTGGGAATCAGGACACTAGCAGGCTTTTATTTCTGTCTTTGAAAATGAACTGCCTGCTAGGAACTTGGTTCTCACTTTGTCTTGGTCCTATGGTAAGCTGAGTGGGAAGGCTGACTCAGCCCATGAGAAGGAGGCTGCAGGGGCCACTGCTGCCTGTAACTGAGTGGGCATGTTCACTTCTGGATGTGTTCTTGGAAAGAAGTCAGCCACACCCTCCAGTAAACTTTTATGACTAATAAAGTGGATATTTTTATCTGTATCTGCCTGATGTCTGCATCTTTTTCTGAACTGGCTCTCAAAATCGGATGAGTAACAAGATTGTCATTTACTGTGAACATTAAAATTCCATTAATTCCACTCCTTTCCTTTCATTTAAACATCTTTGACTTCTATTAATTTATAAGATGATGACATTCAGCTGGGATCAACCCCAAATGACTTTCCCATCACTGCATATTTGTCTTTTCTATATGTCCTTCTTTACATCTGAGACATCATCCACCTCCCAAGACTGATCTCTGTTCCATTCCTCTTCTAGTCACTAGCTTGTCTTCTTGTTTGGGTTTCTTCTGCTGGCACCTTCTTTTTCAACTCACATGGAAAGAGGATATCAAACAAAAATATTTCAAAGCCACATATTGCTGATCAAACCTGCAGCAAGTATGAGACCTTAACCCAGACTCATACACAAATCTGACCAAAAACCACCTAATAGAATATTTTAGCAGAATAAGAATCTGCTATGATAGGTTTGGCTAGTCTAAGATCGATATCTCCTTAAGTACAGGGCCAACTGTATTGAAATATAATTTTAAAATTGCATTCTATACATTTTGAAATATACACCACACATTCTAAAAACCTAGTCTAATGTACTTACTCTAACCAAACATTAGATTTGGTGCTAAGCTTGCATGAAGCCACAGAAAAAAGGAAAACACAATGGATAATATATATCTTTTTGTTTGAGAAGTTAAACTCTGACTAAGTTTTGTTAGGAAAGATTTTTTCCAACTTAATTGGTCTTGAACCTGTAGACCTGTGTGTGATAAGGGACGCTGAACCATAAAGAGAACAATGTGTTTCAAAGTTGATTTATAGAAGACACAGAAGGAGTCTTGAAGCTCAAATTGATGATACATATAACTAGTTATTTACCTGGTATGATGAAAATAGAATATTCAGGTCGACAAGTTCTACCTTGGTTGTGCTAGCAGAAGTTATCTATCAAATGTTTTCAGCCCACTGGCTCTCTTGATTGTCTCAGGTCGTCCCTTCAAGCAGACATTGCCTGCCAACACCAGCCCTTATTTTGGTGTTGCTGATATTAAGTATTCTTCCTGGCAATTTCTCCATAAACCTGTGTAACTTGAGGTTGTTCCTGGTTCCTAACAGGAAAATCAGTGTTTTGAACCCAGAGGAAGCATAGTTGATTCCCTCTTTTTTGATACTCTGGTTGAGGATAGGATAGAAATTTGTATTTGAGTCAGGAGAGATAAACTTTTGAGTCATCCATGCATTCATTCAAAAACAAAAACAAAAACAAAATCTCCTTCCTACTATGTGGAGATGTGCATATGCTAGACATAATTTTGGCAAACAAAATATAGACATGGTGTCAGACTTCATGGAGTTTAAACCAAGGATCCTGAGCCAGTCTAAGGTGTGAGGTGACAAGGGAAGTTTTCCATCAGGAACTGGCATTTGAGCAGAGATTCAAAGGATGAACAGGGAGAAAGGGTGTGGTGTACCAAACAAAAAGAACAGTATGTGCAAAGCCCTGTGTGGCAGGAATGACTTGGAACTTTTAGTAAATAAAAGGCCAAGACTTGGAATATGGAGCGTGAAGGTGAGAACAGTCTAGAGTAAGGCCAGAGACAAGGCAGGGCCTTGCAGCCCTGAGAACAGACCTTTAAAGGGAGCTGATGGATGAGAGGCACAGGACCCAATTTGAGACTGTAGAATGCAACACAGATTCAAGAGCAGAAAGGGGTATGGAGACCTCAGTGTGTGCTGGCAGCAGAGACAGGAAGTGAGTGGACCCTACATTACCTGCAAGGGGAACTTGATTGTCAGTGAGGGAGAGGGAGGTGCCACAATATCTTGCCACTGTCTGTCTTGCTAAACTAGCTGAATGATGATACCATTCACAGAGCCCATAGCACAGGAAATGTCCAAGTTTGGAAGGAGAATTGTGAGGAAGTGCTTCTGAGATCCAGGTGGGCATGCTGGGTACGGCTTTGGTTTAAATATTGTGCTGCAACTCAATGTTACATTAACTCAATACTGAATCATCTCAAAAATCTCTTACTGAGGGACTAAATGTTGGGTCTTACAAAATGTTGACATTTTATGATAAGAGTATGTGGTTAAATTGTTAGAATTTTACTTGTAATTTCCAAGCAGTAGGAGAAAGCTACAGATTTGGTTCCCACACGGAATCGTTCAACATACCCTTCAGAACATCTTTGTGAACATGTTGGTATGAATGAGTTATGAGAATTGCTGTCTCAGGAAACTTTTCCTGAAAAGGTTCTCAGGAAATAGGGAAACAGGGAAGGGAATGATGTGCTTTTAACCAGACCCTGCACTAGGATGGTGCACACACCACTGAGAGAAGAGCAGGAGAATCATCAAATGGTGAATGGTGATACAGAAAATCAAATCAAATTAATATATCAAGAATATTGAAGAATTAGAAGAAATGTCCAAATACTCAGAGATGGATATTAAAAGTAATAACAGGTGCTGAAAGTTAGGTACAAATAACTAATTTTCCTTCCATTCTTCCACCTTATCCCTTACTCCCCAGCTGGCCTGATTAGAGGGAAGGAAGCTCCCTTCTCCCCAAACTCCTTTTTGTCTCAGGCATTCACCTGTGAGTCAGCCTAGACAAGGTCAATAAAAGGAAATGGAGGGGCAGGAATGTGCTCCCATCACTTTTGGGGACCTGAGCCAAGGGAAACAGGAAGTAGTATGTTTTTTTTTTCATTTCTATTACGTATGCACAGAGCCCCAAGAGAAAAATGCAATTTGGTAGTGATCTGATAACCACATTCTTGAAGCCTTGTTCCAAGAATGGTAAAAATCCAAACAATGCTGCGGGAAGGGAGAAGGTGGAGAGGTAGAGAAAAACAAAACACAATTTCCATTGTAAATGATTGTCTATGACTAAATTCAAGTTAATATCTAACTAAAAGGTGGAAATTTTTAGACTATCTACAAGGGATAACTTGTTTTATGTAGAAATAATTTTTATATATTGAAAGTTTAGCAATTATTGTTAAAATATCAAATAAGTGTTTCAAAGTTTTATTGACAATGTACCTTACTAAGGCCAAAAGTTGATGTAGGTAACACTTGAGTTTGGCTGGTTGGGCTTGGTTGGATTACAAGATGACTGGGACTAGGAGAGGAAAGGGGTCAGCTGTCAGAGACTTCTCCCCTCCAGTGGGTTAGGGTATAGTCAATTGCCTGGGCACATACCAGGGAAACTTCAAGGTATGTCTGTGAATTCTGATGTAAATGTTGGGTCTCTTGATTGGTACTTGTTTGCAGAAATATCTTTTTGAAGTCCTACCATGATTTTGTTTTTCAATATACATATCCAATTGTATCAGGGCATTTTAATTTTGAGTACTCAAAAAAAAAAAAAAAAAACAAGAATGAGCCAGAATCCCCTTAGTCATGTCTCCTTTTCCATGCTCATTACACCCATATTGAGAGTTAAACTCATTAGAACTATGTGTTATCAGTTATGAAGATATTTAACAAACTTAAATTGCTTTTAGTAAGTGATAATATTCTAAAAGATTATGATTTTTTAAAAAACATAGAAAGGATTTATTGTTCTTGTCTAAAGTTTGCTGGTTACTCTTTCCCAATTTAGGGTAAGGCAATGTCATCAAGCTCCAAAAAATATCACTCTGTCCCTTCAGGACCTTCAGCCTTCATTTACTCATTCATGGATTTACACACTCATGAATTCATTCTTTTGGCATGATTAAGCACTATCGTGTGGACTATGATGATTCTGCTGGGTCCTGAGGATGTATACTTGAAATAATCTAATAAAAGAGGTGAAAGATCTCTACAATGAAAACTACAGAACACTGAAGAAAGAAATTGAAGAAGACCTTAGAAGATGGAAAGATCTCATATGCTCCTAAATAGGCAGAATTAATATTGTCAAAATGGCCACACTACCAAAAGCATTATACAGAATTAATGTAATTCCTATCAAAATCCCAATGACGTTCTTCATAGAACCAGAAAAAACAACCATGAAATTCATTTGGAAAAATAAGAGACCCAGAATAGCCAAAGCAATCCTTAGCAAGAAAAGTGAAGAAGGAGGCATCACATACAAGACCTTGAACTATACTACAAAGGTATAATAACAAAAATAGCATGGTATTGGCACCAAAACAGACATGTAGGCCAATGGTGCAGAATAGAAGACACAGAGATAAAACCACACACATACAGTTATCTCATCCTGGACAAAGTTACCAAAAACATTCACTGAAGAAAAGAAAGCCTATTCAACAAATGGTGCTGGGAACAATGAAAAGCCACATGTAACAAAATGAAATTAATCCTCTCTCTCACCCTGCACAAAAGTCAACTCAAAGTGGATCAAAGACTTAGGCACTAGAACAGAGACCCTGCACTAACTAGAAGTAAAGTAGGCCCAAATCTTCACCATTGGACTAGGATCTGACTTCCTTAACATGACCCCTAAAGCACAAGTAGTAAAATCAAGAATCAATAAATGGGATGGGTTCAAACTAAAAAGCTTCTTCTCAGCAAAAGAAACAATCAATAATGTGAAGAGAGAGCCTCCAGATTGGGAGAAAATCTTTACCACATTCACCCCAGATAGAGCATTAATCTCTAGGCTATAAAAAGAACTCAAAACACACACACACACACACAAACCCACCAAATAACCCAATCAACAAATGGGCTAAGGATCTAAATAGACATTTCACAGAAAAAGAGATACAATTGATCAAAAATATATGAAAAAATATTCAACATCCCTAGCAATTAGACAAATGCAAGTCAAAACTAAGAGTTCATCTCACTCCAGTCAGAATGGCGATCATTAAGAATACAGGCAACAATAAATGTTGGCAGGATGTGGGGAAAAGGTACACTCATATGTTGCTGGTGGAACTGCAAATTGGTGCAACCACTATGGAAGGTGGTATCTAGATTCCTCAGAAAACTTGGAATGGAACCACCATTTGATCCAGCTATCCCACTCCTTGGTTTAGACCCAAAGGACTTAAAATTAACCTTTTATAGTGACTTGGCCACATAAATTTTTATAGAAGCTCAATTCACAATAGCTAAGCTATGGAACCAACCTAGGTACCCTTCAGTAGATGAATGGATAAAGAAAACGTGACATATTTATTCAATGGAATATTACTCAGCTTTAAAGAATTAAATTATGGTATTTGCTAGTGAATGGATGGAGTTGGAGAATATTATGCTAAGTGAAATTAGCCAATTTCAAAAAACCAAAGGCTGAATGTTTTCTTTGAAATGTGGATGCTAATTCACAAAAAGGGGATGGAGGCCCTTGGGAAAAATAGAGTTACTTTAGGTAGAGGGGAGTGAAGGGAGAGGATGAGATAGGAGGATAAGAAGGATAGTAGAATGAAACAGACATTATTACCTTATGTATGTTATGATCTGAATTAATCAATACAATTAATAAGTTATAGATTATAGATTTAAAAATATAGATTAATAAAATAGTAAATATAGCCATAGTAACTCCATTATGGTTCTCATGTGAGACTGTTATATAAGCTGTTTTTTAAAAAGTATTAAAAATTTGTTTTTCTGTGCTTCATACATCTGTAAACGTACTCCAACCCAAGATGTACAACCACAACTGTGCTTGAACCCAGGATGTGGTTGTCTGATTCTGCTCTGCTACTGTTTTTCTCAGCCCTTGAATCCTGCTTGCTTGCAATTTGCAGATTCCATAGGATATGGATTTATTCCTTAATATTGGAACCTCAGACAGCCCAGTACACTTCTATCAGAAGGCTGTTTGGACATGGCAGAAGCATCTTTGGCCAGGATAATATAGGTACAGTAAAATTCTTTGATTTGTTTAAAATTTGGACTTAGTGTGTCTTCTGAGTGGTTGCCCCATAAAAATGTAAGTATATGACTGCATGACCAATGTGACTCTACACCATCAAAAAATGAGAAATTATACCCCATTTATGTATGACATATCAAAGTGCATAAATGAATTCTACCGTAATTAGAACAAATAAAAAATTATAAAGAAAAAAGGTGTTTGGAAGACCCCACTCTAATTTAGAGGACTCCACTCTCATGGGGAACAGACCTCATCCCACCCAGGTCCCAATCTCATGGGAGCACAGAGGTGGGGTTCTTGACCTCTGACTGCAAGGTTAGGAAGGATGTTTCAAATACAGCAACAGGCAGCGACGCAGGATGAGGAGGTCAAGCCCTAGGGGAAGGCTATGCTGGGCAAAAGGAACACCCTGTACAAATACAGGGTGAAAGAGGGCTTCTCTGGCTTACAGTTCACTCCAATAATGCAAAACTTGTTTGTTTGTTTTTTTAAACTTAAATGGGGTAAGTGCCCACACTTGGGAAGGGGCCTTTTTGGCCTGAATGTTTGCAATAAATGTTATCATTTACTTCTGTGTACAATCCACAGTCACCACCTGGTAACTTTCACATTATTTTTGGGGAAAACTTTTTAAAACTAAATCAACAGGAGAATACAGAGCCAAGGCTGAAATAAGCTTTAACATCCCTCTTCAAAGGAGGGGCGGGAGTCTGCAAACCCTTGGCCTAGGACCACCTGCTCGCACCTCTCACAAGTGACCCGGATGCGCTCGTCGTTGGACGACTGCTGCTCGTCCTCCTTCTCCTGGAAGTGCTCCTGCACGCACTGCTCCTCGAACTCGTGCAGCCTCTTCAGTTCCTCCTCGCTGAGGAAGAGCTCTGCATAAAGGGAGAAGTGTTGGCCACGTGAAAACCAAGCCAGATCCCTGAAGAATCATTTTAGTTGCATCACTGCGAATTTCATAACACAACTTTAAGTAAGCTCCCTTGTAGGTAGTTCTCTGACTCTTCCAATTGATTGTTAGCTAAGGGGGTGGAGCTGTCATGTGTAGTAATGGTCTTTCTACTGGAGCAAAATGATAACTTTTTGGTAAAAAAAGAAAGAAAACAAACAGCCCTGATTACATCTATTAAGAAAGCAAAATGAAGTAATATTTCTCAGCAAATCTTTTGCATGTCTTTTATGAAAAAGTGTATAGCATTATTTTCTCATCATATTTAGATGCAACAAATTAAAACATTTTGAAAGGAACACTGAATGCATATATACATGTATATAGAAGAGATATTTTTAAAAACTCTCAGCTTATCTCCATGAGAAGACTTTCAGCAACATGAAAATTACTAATAAATGAACAACAATAGAAAAAAAATCAACAGAAAACAAGAAGCATTCTGAAAAGCACAGCAGTTGGTTTGTTGTGTTTTTCACACATGTAAATAGTTTAGTGGAAGTTTCTATGTTGGTGTCCAGTGGAAAGAGTTTTTTAAAAATAAACCCAAAATAGAAATGGAAAGTCCTGAACATACTTAGTCCACGGTCCCGTTCTTCCTGGTCCCCTTCTCTTTTTTTCCTGCAGTGACCACTGAGACGCATAATGATTATGTAGATATGGCTTAAAATAATCATTGGAGGGGGTAGGACAGGCCTGTCATGAAATGTCATAATCAGCTGATATCGCTGGAACTTCCACACTTGGTTGGATATTGACTTTACTTCAAAGAAGGTATTGCTTTTAAAAGAAAACATGTTACATATTACTTTTTATTGTGATTTCCCAAAGCAATCAGTTACTGACATTGAAATTAAAATACACAATGAAATGGCTTTTAGTGTTAGTTGATTCCTTGATTATCTAATTTTTTGGTTTATCTATCAATGTTTGTTTGGCTTATCTATCAATCTATTATTTACACTTAATGATATTTTACTCATATAGACAATTAACAATTAAGTGTATTAAATTGCTGCCCCCTGCTTTCTTGCATAAACCACACCATAGTCTATGCCGAGGAAATTTTGAGAAATATAAACTTTTTTGATCAAACAACTAAATGATGACTTTTATTTGTTGATAACTGAATCAACTATTGAACTTATTTGATTCAAGGCATGTTATTTAGGATGTGGGATAGGTACAAACTTTATTTTGTTTTAGCTTCCAATGGGAGATCATAAGCACAGGATTGTAGGGTCTTCCAATACTGGGACTTTAGAAAAGCCAGTTACTGTCTTGTGACCTTAGTTTTCTCATCTCTCAAGCCAGGCATTAGGACCAGGTTCTCTTCTGTTTAGTTTTAAGATTTAAATTTCCATGAAGTATTTTTCCCTCATATTTTTCATCTTAGAAGTGAAAATAATTTTTCAAGTTATTAAGCATTGTCAACATATTCATCATATAATGCCAGGTGGGCAAATTTTATAAGAAGCTTGATTCAGTAACTTAAACCATTTTTCTTAGACCATTTATTCTGCAAATAATAAGAATATATGTTATAGTAATTGTAGCAGTGTCTGAAATTAGTTTTGCTTTCTGTGTCTCTTATCATGAATGAAAAGCACAACTTGACCAAATCTCTCAGGGAACTTTTGCCTAAGAAAACATTTTGATTAGATTAAAATACTACAGTGTTAAATTACGAATCAAGATTAAATTTAAGTGTATTTAAGTGCCAACTCTTGATTTATGAATACATTAGACTGATTAAAGTTGAATCAAAAAGACTACAACCATTCTATTCATATGAAAGCCCTAATGAGCTTCTTTGCAAATACCTGGTACATGGGTGATTTCTGAGATTAAACCAAAAATTTAAAAGGCAATAAATGTAAGGGCATGGTCATCAGCCATGACACGTACTTGAAAACAGCGATCAGCAGGTTAACCAGCAGGATGTTGGCTACTAGTAGATAGCATGCCATGAGAGCAGGTGTGAGCCAGGCCCCTGGGATGCAGGGAGGGAGCCTCTTGCCATCCTCGTCATAGAGGTTTTCACCACAAGGAGCTGAAAGAAATGTTTGCGTTTTTGTGCTTGCTTTTTACATATAATAAGAAAATAATAATATCCATAACATGCAATTAGATAGCCTCTTTCCTTTTTAATATGATTTTTCTTATTTCTTGTACAGTAATTTTCCAGTAAAAAATAAATACAAAGAAGGAAAGAAAACTCATATCTGCACACAGAGGTAGTCAATTTTAGTTTGTCGTATTTATAAACATTTCCCATTTCTTTATTTTTTTAACACAAAAGTTCTTAATGATTAAACAGACAAATCCATCTTTATGATGTCATCCAAATAGTTATCTACTAGAAAGTTGTCATGTCTTCTAAGTATTTAACATGAACTTATGTTGTATTCTGGTTCTTTTTTGATTATATTTGTACATTAACTTTGAAAATAACTTCATTCTAGAATGTGGGGTAAGGAACCCACTAACCTCTCAAATCAACTATTCTGGGACCACATATGAAAAATAATCTTTTATTTCTGTGCTCATTTGAAATGCCACCTTTATCATAGGAGATCTGTTTCTCAGAGGGGAAAAATAGGATAATCCCAATGTTGAATTTATACTTTGTTCATTTTTAACTTTCATTTTAAAAAATCATTATCACCAGGAAACTAAAGATATATTTGAAAACAGTATAAGAATATCAGTAATCAGGTAATGAAAAAGCTGTTTAGTAAACACATTTCATGAATTCAGATCATCAATTGCACGTAAACTTACGATTAATTTCCATGGCGTAGACTATACAATGATTGGAAAGCAGGAGTTTGTTTTGTTTTTTAGTTGTGACAGGAGGGGAGGAAAGAAAACAAGATGATAGTTGAGAGAAAAGTAAAGCATAATAACTGTTTTGCTGTCAAGAAATGCAGATATTTCAAGCTTGGAAATTATGGATTTTCTCTTGGAAATTGCTCTGTTTAGAAAAATTGTACACATTATTAATTCTAAAAAATGCATTTTATGAATATTTATTTTACCATATGACATATGCAACAGCAAAAGCTCACTACTTAAACATACTATGAAAAAGACATAATGTTATTGGCAGATGATCATTTTATCTTACTGGTCAACCAATCAAACATTTCCTGTATTCCAATACAAGCACCTCATAAGCACAAATCATGTTATACAAGAATTATTATGTAATGGATCAAGAATTGAAAACCTACATTTAATGGTATTACTGAAAATAATATAGCTCTAAATTTACTTCGTTATCTCCACTCATTACTCAATTTAATTTTAAAAACTGAACAATGAAAACATTGTAGCTTGTGTCTGGAGTCCAGAAAGTTTTAAGAAATATGCACATTTACTTACTCTAATAATCTCTCAAAACTAATTAGATTTTTATGTTCTAGTTTATCAAGTTACAAACACATCCAATAGTTGATTTTGTGATATTTGTAATAATAATGTGTTCAGAATCATGTTATACAAGATAGAAAGAATAAACTGAGTCACATTGTTATCTGTCTAACATAGTGGCAGTATATCTATTGACAACCTGTGTTTCACATAAGAGACAGATATCTGAAACTTTCTGTTCACATACAGCAGAACTTCAAAAGCATCAGACATACTATTATATTGCTTCATGGTAAAATACAACTTGTAGATGAAAACATTGGTACTGACATGAAAATAAGACTAAAGCACCTTGTTCACTGGTGAAGACTTAACTGTCCTGATGAAATTGGTATAAGAACATTTGAACTTTATGTCCCTACAACTCAGGAGACGCTGACCTAACAATTCAGCCTGCAGAGGTGCTGGTCTATATTCCCCAGAAGTCAGTGGAGGATTGTGACTCACTTGCTCTAGTACCATCCAGGTTACTGTTGACAATAAAAATAGCACTCCTGTATATAGGTATTGAATTATCACACTGTACCCCATAAATATGTAAAATAAATTGTCAGTTAAAAGATAAACAAATACATTAAGAAGTTAAAGAACAAGACCAGTAGTGAAGAAGAAATGGATCGCTATATAGAAAATGGGCTTTGATGGCTGGAAGAGGAGAATGATGAGAGGCATTAGCTCCCTACCATGCTTTCAGGTTCATTCTACTGAAATAAAACTACCAGCTTCATCCTTGGGGGGAAGACATTGGGATGAAAGAAAACCTGGGATATTGGCATTGGAACTATATTCATGTAGTGTCTTTCAGGGATGTCTTTCCCTTGAAGTAAGTGAGAATCTTTCAGAATTCTAGTGAATGGGTTTTAGAATAAAAGAAATGATTTAGGTCTCAAAAAATCTATATTCCATAAACTGTACTTATTTTTTCATAAGATAATTTGATGCCTATGGCAGAATGAAAAAAAATGCTTTATTTCCAAATTAATACATAATCTTCAATTAATTTGGATCTGATCATCTGCCTCAGAAGCAGGGAAGAGAATCTTACTATGAATTCTATTCTTACGGTCTATCTGGTCTGCAAACACCTCTCCGTAGATCATCCAGTAGGGCATGTAGAAGATGTTTCGGGCCAGTTTCCATGAAGGTTTCTCTTCTGGGTGCAAAATGGCTTGACGGGCTACTCCAAAACTCATCAGCACGACCAGCATGATGACCACAAAGTAGAGCATGTCAATCATCTGAGTAGGGAGAATGTATGATTCATTACTGCCTTGACTCATGGGCCAAGTTCATACTTGTTCATTGCTCTCTCCAAAGACTCAACAAATGCTTCATTAGGATGGAAAAAGCCTCTTTCCCTTCTTTCCTTCCCAACCATGGGTTACTTGTTTTTTTCTATCCCACACAACATATATACCTTCTTCTAGAATATTAACATCTTTATCAGCTCCTATTCCATCAGACCTCTCCTCTGACTGACATAGTTTGGATCTAGAATGTCCCACAAAGGTTCATGTGTTAAATAAAGCCTTGGTCCCCAGTGTGGCATTATTAGGAAATGGTGGAGCTTTTAGGAGGCGGGGGGCCTAGTGGGAGAAAGTTAGGTCATTGGGGCATTCCCTTGAAGGGGATATTGGAACCCAGGATCTTTCCTTTCTCTTTTTTGCCCCCTGGCTTGTGATTTGGGATTGCCTCACCATGTGTTTGTGCCACTATGTGCTGCTTTGCCCCAGACTCAAAGCACCTGGGCCAATGAATTGTCAGATGATGAGCTAAAATAATTCCTTTCATTTATTGGTTGTATTTCCTTACAGTAATGGAAATATGACTAACACTTCTGTAAACAGATATTCTTATAGCAACTGTAAATGTGAAGAATTGAGAAAAGATGGGAGTTTGTGAGAGAAAACAAGGAGCAAAAGGGAGATATACGTAAGTAGGTAAAAGGATAATTGAGAAATAAATTGAGAGTGTACACCAATATTTACTCATACATCATACAAATGATGAGTGGCAACAATGAACAATGCTCTGTTTACTGTGGATGCTAAAATGATAGAAATTCTAGTTTTGAACATCCCTGAGGATGAGGGCCCTTACTGAAATTGTCTAAAAGCCATTCCCCCTATAAAGAGTTATTCCTACACTTAGAAGGCTTCCTTTCTTCTGGTACTAGTGCTAACACTGAGGCTTTTTAGGTAATGTAATGATAACCAGCTGGTTCATGTTTAGTTTCATATTCTATGACTTGTTCAGAGTAAATTTCACAATAAATCTGTCTTGGCCTAATCACGTGAAGTACCTGTGTCTGCTCCATGCTGCTCATGAGCTGGAGATGGTCTGGAGTACAGGTGAGGAAATAGCCCTGGGTCCCTTTTGTTTCTAACTTTTACTACAGATTAGGAGTTTGTCAATCATATTTTTGCCATAAAAACATTCAAGTAGATGCAACCTCATAGAATTATCAAATCCAGGTTCCTATACTAAAGAATGCTAAAAATGTTTCCAGTCATCAAGGTGTAGGGTAAATATTTTGAGATACCTATCTTGCTACTTAATTCTGTTTGCATCAAAACCTGATGCTCTCTCTTGCCCTGGTAAGGTGAAGCAAACTCTTATAAAAGAAGAAGATATTTTCTTTTACTTTACTGTCAAAATGCAATTATTAATAATAAATCAGAAGTAATTTTTTAAAAATGAAAGTAACTGATTATATGAAAGAAAAAAGATGTATGCATTGAGTGCTTGATATATATTGAGAGATGCATGCATATATATGTAGGTGTGTGTATACAGTAAGCCCTTAGCTCATTTTCACTAGATTTTATTGTTATTAATATGTAGGAGAACTGTGTATTTCAAAGCAAAGGTTTCCTATAAGAAACCATCTGCAAAGGAAAATCCAGAAGAAACTGAAGAAAGCCACACCCAAGGCCTGGTCTTTTATCCTAACCACAGTACAAAATATCCCTGGTTACTCATGTGAAATCATTACTAACCATCTTTCCAATCATCATCACGTAGGGCCCCAGATACTTGTTGACACCAAAGATGTCCAAGACACGAATGTACCAGAGGATGATGTCCACACAGTAGATGACCCGACCATAGCCCATGTATGGCTGGTTCTGGAGGCGAAGGATTGCTCCAATCATGAACATGGAAATGGCCACAAGATCAGTGATGTTCCAGTACTCCTGAAGCCACACTTTTATTTTCTGACTGAGTTTGCCTGGTTCTGACATGAGGATCTGAAAACAAACCGAAAAGAACAATAAACTAAGAGTGCATTGTTGGAAGCCTTGTCTTTTTCAGAATCTTGGAAAGATAAGGTTGGTGGAACATTCCAGGGCATCTGGTCTCTTTTCTGCTCAAGACCTCAGAACACTAATCTTCTCAGGCAGACAGATATCTAGAAAGGGAAATTCCATGGAATCCTCTGTATTCATAGATTCAGGGTTTCATAAACTCTCAGGAAATGCCTTCCAAATTATCTCCTTCTGGCTGTAATTAAAGCAGCTGCCTTTTGATTTCTTTTCTAATTATTGGACACATGCCTGTTGGCCCACATTCCAGACTTATACAAGAGGAAAAGTCTAGAGCAGGAATGAATCCTATGTGGTTACACAGTGGTGTGGGGTGTGTGTGTGTGTGGTGGGGGTGAGATCCACATGGGCAGAATGAGGCTAGGAAATGGTTGATTTGCCAAAATTCCTTTGCAACTTAAATACGACAAGTCAGGGGAAAGTTGAACCAGGTTTTCCCCTACTTGAGATATTATCCTTTCAAAATCACCACTGATTAAAAGGAGACTTCCCCAGAGTAAAATGGAAAATATTTAGCAAGCAGCATGCATGGGCACACAGTGACGCTGCAGTAGGCGGGAGGGCTGCCATGCCAGGGTACCCCTTTAGTTCTGCAGATTGTGGGTAGATTCCAGGGTCTCAGGCCTAGGATGGGGTGATGACTATTGATCTGCCAACATAGAAGGGATTCCCTAGTCTAACAATCCTTTTGTACTGGCTGATGGATGCCTCTCTTTCCTGTAAATGGGAGGCAGGCTTCTGGAATAACATATCTTAGTTCAGGGCTGATGCCCAGCAGGAGCACAATTGCACTAGAGGCCATTCAGGTGGGCCACTTGGAAAGTCCCAGTTGTAGCACGCACAAAATTTTAATGGAGCCCAGCTAGAAAAGAAAGAGTAGTTGTAGAAAACTGATTGTACAGTCTTGGATTCAGCACTCTTTTGTTTTCTCAGGCTCTCATTAGACCTGTGACATAAAACTCACTATGCCTGGATGAGGTTAACTGTCATATTTTTACAGTTCAGTAAAAGGGTCAATAGTAATCACAAAATAATAGTATTGGTTCTGTATTATTTGGAGAAAGGTTAGGAAATTGTGCTGTGTGATTTTTTCAGTTCAAGTTCATGTTTTGCTTGGATACAAGCTTCCTCTTTTGAAATGAATATAGTGAATTCAAACCTGTGGATGATATCAGAAATTACCTGGCCCACATTTCCTGTGCCGCCTGCAGAAGTTGGCTTCTTGGCATTTCATTTTAATTTTAAGTCCTCTGTGATGTAAGATCCAAGTGTAAGACTGTATCTGTTCTATTTTAACACTCAGTTGAAAGTCTTATTCCCTCTGTAACAGATGCTCTGGGCCTTACCGAGATAGATCACCTGGAGATTTTTGCCAGGTGGGTGTGATCATCCCATCTGCTACAGGTGCTGCTGTTAGGCCCATACCTGCCCCCTTATGGGAGGCTTGTTCTTGGGCAATTGTAATCGCCTCTCTGGTGGGTGCCAAAGTCAGACTGATGTGCACACAACACTCCACTCCCTTTTCTCAAGATTCTACAGTGTCTAATCATCTCAGATCCGTTGCAGGATTAAGCTGGGGACAGATTCTACTGGAAACCACAGTTCTCTTGATTCCTTTCCTTCCTCTGGCCTGTTTTCCTTGCTCCCTTCATTGAGGGCCCTGCTTTTATACATTCTTGCACCATGCAAGTACACAGTGTGATCCAAATCTCAAATTTAAGGTGACAGAATATGAAGCCAAATGTGTACCCAGTATAGTGATCGGTTTATCTCAAGTAGCTGGCAACATTTGCTTTTGCTTTTGTATGCATTTAGACCTGTTTTTATTATTGAATATAATTTATTTTAGCTTGTGTTTTTATTCACAAGTTCAAGTTCAGTTGGATGGAGAGGATGTACACATTTAAAACAAGTGAATGGAATAAACATGGGATGATGATACTCAAAAGAAAAGAGCCCTGGTACCTATCATTTGCATGAAATGTTTTTCAATAAAACTTGAAATTGGAGCCAGTACTTAGTGTGGCAGAGACAAGCCTTTGGAGTAATCACCTCTCGTATTTTCTCTAATGCCAGGCTCACAATGTAGGAGATGACAATCCACTCCTGGAGAGAGGGCCAGCCGTCCATCCGCACCAGGATGACATAGTTAAACAGCAGTAAATAACCCAAGTATGAAATCTGGAGGAAAGAAAAAGCTGTTAGCAATGTTTGAGGAGAGAACCTTGGAATCGGGTTTTGAAATCTTATTTTTAGCATGGCACATTTTCTAAAGTGAATTTTCAATTTCTAAATGGACTTAGTTATTTAGAGGATACCCCCTCTGCACATCACCAGTATAGATAGAGAGCTTTGAGATAGGTTGGAGGTATTTTATGCTTCAGCATGATATGGGCAATGGCATTTCATTTTCTACATGACAATATATTTATTGGTATTGTCATCCTTATGGGGAAATTATGAAGTTGCAATAATTATGACACATAGGGAAACTTTGAATAGTTTGCTGGTGTCCCTCCTATATTCTTGGAAATTGGAAAATGTTACTTACTCCTCCCGACCTCACGTATTTCCTTCTTGAATCTCTCCATTATTTTTTCCATACTTTCATTGGTACAGTGTAGTTGTACATAATGGTGGGATCTGTTGTTACAGATTTGTATATGAACACAATATAACAATATAATTTGGCCAATATCATTCCCCAGGATTTTCTCTTTCCCTCTCCTCCTTCAGCCCCCGGTCTTTCTCCTCTGCTCTACTGATCTGCCTTCATGAAACTCTCCACTATTGACAGACAGAAGTTAGAAGGGAAGACATGTGAAGAGATCATCTTCCCAGGCCATGGAGTTGACGGACCTAGGAGTCCCCTTGACTACCAGTAACAAATCTGTGATATTTGGTGGCCACCACAGGTTCTCTGTCTTTTTTTTGGCAAGAAAAAAAAAGTAGAGTTGGAGGTGAGGGTGAGGCAAGGCATACGGAGTAAGGTACGGGGTGGAAATAGTTTATTTGAAGCTGATTTTCCCAGATTAGTTCACTACCAACCTGGGAAAACTTCAGCTTTGGGGCTCCTCACTGTCACAAACCTTTTCTGAGGTCTTGTAGGAAGAGTCTAGCATTTGTGTATTTGTGATTTGACAGTATTCTTTCCCCAATGATCTGTCCCTCCTGATTCAATAAGTTTTACCAGGATGTAGGTAACATCCCCTGTGTTCACGGGGTTGTGGCTCACTGGATGTGATTCCTGCTAAAACTCATGTTGACCTATGATTCCCAAAAGGTGTTGAGAGGTGGTAGGGCCTACTGAGAGGTTTTTAGGCCATGGGGAGCCCTCATAAATAGATTAATGCCATTCCTCAGGAGGACTGAGTCCTTGCTCTAGTGGAACGGGATTACTTCTTTCAGGAATGGATTTGTTTTGGTGATAATGGGTTGTTTTAAAACAGGTCAGCTCCTTTGACCTTCCCTTTCTATTGCACATGGCTGCTTGCCCTTTGGCTTTGCATCATGAGTTGAACTACTGTGAAACCCTCCTCCAAGGACATCATGCCACTGCCATGCTCTTGGACTTCTAGAACTATAGCCAAAACAATCTCTTTTCCTTATAATTACCCAGTATCAAGTGCTCTGTTACAGCAATGTAAAATAGACAAAGACAAATATTTCCTCCTTACAGGAGGATTAGAGCCAAAGTTCTCAATCTTTGGGCTGTGTTAGAATTCCCCAGAAACTGTACATCTCTCTTACATCCAGAGAGAGCATCAAGGCTGTCTGTATGAGGCCTAAGGTTGAAAAGCCTGTCAGACTCCTGGCCTTGCCCTCCCTCAGTGCTGAGCAGTACTTTAGGTTGTATAAACCCCAGATTCTCAACTGATTCTGACCAGAAACTGAGGGTAGCCTTGGCTTCAGCTGCATCCTCAGATAGGGCTTCCAAGAGGTTGGTTGTGCAGACCCATAGTTGATTTCCAGGGCAACCCCCCTTCTCTCCTCTGCCCTCTGCCCATCTTTATCCATTGTCCCATCCATGACCTTGTCCTATCACCTGCTCCTGGCCCAATGACTAATGGAATCACAGTGCCATGGCCACACTGCTGTGTACTGTGGCTCGGTGCTTGGGATTTCATGAAAAATACTGTCCTTCCTCCAAACTGATATGGATACCCAAGCCACAGTGTGTCTGGTCAACTCTGCTGGACTGCCTGCAGATAGCCAGTTTCACTCACAGGTGCTTCCTTCTACTCCCACTTCCTCTTCTGCTCTTGTTAGCAGAAAGCCACACTCAGAGCAGTGGAGACCTGGACACTAGAGAGTGTGCTGCCAAATGAGTCAGTTTGGTGAACACTTTAGAGAGGTCTTGATTTGCTTCCCTATCCTAGGAGTTTATGATCTGGGCTCAGCCATACCCTTCTAATAATCCCACCTGTTCAGTGAAAAATGAAAAATTAGATTTCCCTAAGTTTCTATTACTAAATATTTTTTTTTAAAAGAATCATTTTAAGCAAATAGAATGTGACTAATTTGTTTTATTTGTTTGTTTGTTTATTTATTTACTATGGTGCTGGGGTTTAAACCCAGGGTCTTACACATGCTGGTTGAACATTCTACCACTGAGTCATATCCACAGTTTGACTATTTTGCTTTATGAAATGTTATATTTTGGGAAAGGTTGGTCATATTTCTATATATATATAAAATATATGACAGGGTATCTGGATTCAATTTTAGTTAAAGCTCTCAATTAGTACTGTTTTTTTTTTAAGAATTCATTTCAGTTCAGTAAATTTTTAGACACAATTTTAAGCCTTTGAAGATTTTGTTGTTACCAACATATCTTGATATTCAAAACAGGCTAAATGGTAAATGCTAAGGAGGTAGGCTTACTGTGTAAAACCAGAACTTGACAATGGGAGCGTTATAGAATTCACAGATCTTTGTTCCAATGGGAATACTTTTTTGCTTTTTGTGTGCATTCTCTTCGTCCCCCTTTCTTGAGCCAGCATCTGCATTTGCATCCTGGAAAACAGAACACAGTACGTGGCAGGCATGGTGGCTAATTGGGAAATGAAACAAACCATAGCACATGGGCACCCTTAAAAAGAAAGAATCTAAAAACACCCCCCAGTTAGTACGATGTCTAATCCATGGTAACAGATATATCAAGAATCATTAAAATGAGAGTTAATTGATACTCTTAAGATCAAGGGTATCACTGACCATATTCTCATCTTCTTTTTCTTTGCCATCTTCATTTTCCTTGGATGTTTGGTATGAAAAATCATCATATGTGCGAAATTCCAAAAACAAGATGGTGGGGGGAAAAAGAATTCCCATGATAACCTATGAATGATGAGAAATGAATCCATTATAAGCTTTGGAAATTCTAGAAAAATTTCTCTAGTACAGTTGTCCCTCAAACTCCATGGGAGTTTGGCTCCCACAAAGATACCAAGACCCACAGAGGCTCAAATACCTTACAACAAATGGTGTAATATGCATAAAACCTATGCACCTCCTCCCTTATACCTTACATCATCTTTATGGCTTACAATAATTAATACAATGAAAGTGTCATGTAAATAGTTGGTATGTTGTATTTCACAGGGGAAAATGACAAGAAAAAACTCTGCGTATGTTCAATAAAGACAAATTTTTTCTCAAATATTTTCAGTTTGAGTTGTTTTGATTCATGGATGCAAATCTTTCAGGCAAGGTAAGGAGGACTGATCATATAGTTAAAATTTTTAAATTATAACTTTCGACACTAGTCAGTAACCTAAGATCTCTGTATCATGTTTATCTCTGCTCTGGTGTTGTATGCCTTGTTGTGTTTTGTACACTGGTAGAATTAAAGACAGTGAAAAATTTAAGACTATTCATTAAATTTTAGATAAATGGTAAGCAGCATCATGCATAATCCTGACTTTAAAAAAGTAAAATTCTTATATTAAGTTTCAGAGCAAGTGAATCAAGCTGGGATGTAGCTCAGTGGTGGAATGGTTACCTGCATGAGGCCCTGGGTTTGATCCCCAGCACTGTGTGAAACAAGTAAGGTAAGCAAATCTTTAAATTAAAATAAAATAGTATAAACAAATAAAATATACTAATAACTAGTGAAGTAGACTATAAGTATTTTATGTAGAAATAACTTCAACATATATAGGAATATGTGAAGAAAATTGGAAGGCTAACGTGACTCAAAGAATAAGACTTAATTGAGCTCAGCCTGGACAATAAGAGGATATTCTGGCCCACAGATAGAGAACTCATTGGCATTTATATCAATGTGTTTCTACACTCTACCAATTGCTCAAATCATCCCAAATTTGAATTTGAATCATATAGAACCTTTACATTGTGTGTATTTTTTTGTTTTTTCCTGAAAGTTAGACTCCCCTTCTATTTTCTTGTTAAGAATATAAATGGGTTTTTGTTTCCTTAACCTATATCCCTGATACTTTGTGGCTCTTTAATCATTCAATCTATTTATTGGGGTCAATTCTATTCTTCTTTGTGGGTTTTTTTTTGGGGGGTGGGGTACTGGGACTTGAACCCAGGAGCACTTTACCACTGAGCTATATCCCAAGCCCTTTTTCATTTTTATTTTAAAACAGGATCTCACTAAGTTGCTTAGGGCCTAAGATGCTGAGGCTGGTCTTGAACTTGCAGTTCTCCTGATTCAGCCTCCTGAGTTGCTGGGATTACAGGTGTGCACCACCATGCCTGGCTATTTTTCTTGAATATTTTCTTCTTGGGTTCTGCTGACACTTTGTATTTATTTACTCTGACTGCCTTTCTCTCTGCTGCATGGGTTTAATATGGGAATTTGTAAAATGTGGGACTTGTTTCTTCCATTTCACATTGCTTTCTTTTCTTTTCTTTTTTGTGGGGGTGGCAGTGGTACTGGGGATTGAACTCAGGGGCACTCAACCACTGAGCTCACACTCCCAGCCCTAGTTTGTATTTTATTTAGAGACAGGGTCTTACTGAGTTGCTTAGCATCTCGCTGTTGCTGAGGCTGGCTTTGAACCTGCTATCCTCCTGCCTCAGTCTCCCAAGCTGATGGGATTACAGGCGCGTACCACTTGGCCCAGCCTCACATTACTTTCTTTACTTATAATATTGTTTTAGTCAGCTTTTCTGCTCAAGTGACCAAAAAATCCTGAAAAGAACAATTTTGGAGGAGGAAAATTTTATTTGACGCCTCACAGTTTCAGAGGTCTCAGTCCATAGAAAGCTGGCTCCATTGCTTTGGGCCTGAGATGAGGCAGAACATCATGGCAGAGAGTGGTGGAGAAAAGCAGCTCAGGACATGGCCACCAAGAAGCAGAGGGAGAGCTGTGCTCACCAGGTATAAAATGTATATTCCAAAGTCATGTCCACAGTGACCTACCTCCTTCAGCCACACCCTACTGGTCTATAGTGCTACCTAGCTAATCCAGTCAAGTGGATTAATGCATTGATTAGGTTAAGGCTGTCAGACTCTATCATTTCATCCCTAAACTCCCACATCTCACATATGAGCTTTTAAGGGACCTCATATCTAAACCATAACAAATATTTAACTTTTTTCCCTAGAATACCAGCTGAAGTAATTTTCTGAATGGGGATGTACAAAGTATAGAATGTGAATCTTTTCCTTTTTATTTTTATTTTTTAAAAATTTTGTAGTTGTAGATGGACAGAATGCCTTTATTTTATTTGTTTATTTTTATGTGGTGCTGAGGATTGAAACCAGTGCCTCACACATGCTCGTCAAGCGCTCTACCACTGAGCTACAGCCCCAGCTCTGAATCTTTTCCTTTTTAAAATAGATATTCTGTTCTCATCTTTTTATTTATTTTTTATTTTTTTATTTTTTTTTTTTTTTTTGGATTTTTTATTTTTTTTTTATTTTTTTTTTTTTTTAATTTTTTTTATTGTGGGTTGTTCAAAACATTACAAATTTCTTGACATATCATATTCTGGAATATGATATGTCAAGAATATGATATGTCAAGGAAAACAGTTTTTCATTTTCATTCTTCTGCAGGTGCTTGTGTACAAGGGTTTTTTTCACCAGTGTGTTTGGATGTCATGTAGACAGAAGGAAGAAGGAGTAGTAGTTAATTCAGACAAACCTGTGTTACTCTTGGAAATTGGTGAAAATTTTTGTAGTATTGAAGGGATTGCTTAATGTTTTTGAATCCCGTCCTTAAAATGTCTTGGTTTTAGTGATAAAGCTGAATGTAACCATAAAAATAACTATTTGAATGTTGAAAGGAGTTCTTTGTATAAAGCCTTTTTAATTACTCTCATTTTCTTTACACTAAGCATGGCATGGTAGGTGAAAAATAATCTGAGACAACAGGATCTCTTTAGCTGGTGCTCAGTTTCCATTTGACAGATAAGAAGCCTGAGGCCCAGGGGCAGTTGCCCATGGTCATACGGACCCTGACATTGAGCATTAGTTTTCTGATTTTAAGTCTCTTTTCTCTTATACTTCACCTGCCTTCAGTTCTATGGCAGTGAAAAGATGCTGATGGTTTAGTTGGATACAGACAACATTTTGTAGGAGAAAAGGAAAGGATTGAACTAGGATGTCTAGGTCCAAGCACATCTCTGGTCCTTGATTGGCCATTTGCTTTGGGGTTGAAAAGGAGCTGCTGGGAGTGGGGTAAGATTTGAACTAGATCTGCAAGAACTTTCATTGCTTACCAAGTTAGGTAGGAAGAATTGTAGTGGTTTGTTCATGAACTACTCATGCCAGACAACTAAGTCATTAGCATTTTCCCTAAATTCACTCATTCTGGTAACATTTTTTGGCCTGCAAAATTTTGAGAGGAAAGGGCTGTTCTCTGTCTATAGCAGCCTCTCAAAATTTTGAGAGGTCATTTTAGCACAGTGATGAGAAAAGCTACAAGGATAAATATATGATACTTTGAAAGCACAGAAGAGAGTTTGGGGAGAGCTTTTAGGAGGAAATTACATGAATGCTCAAATCAGAACCCGAAGGAGGACTGAGCTGATAGAATGGGAGAGTGTGAAGAAGGAGAAATGGGGGTTAGGGGCTCCTGCCATTCGGCCCTTGGAGGAACTCCCATATCCCATTTGGCTGAAGGCTCAAATGAAATCTGGGGGATGTAATAAGAGGCAGAGCTGAAGGGTAATTAGATGGCAGATTATGAGGGGCTTTTAAACCTTGTTCAGAGCCTGGCTTTATCGAGAGTGTTAGGGAGTCACCTAGGGATCTTAGGCTGGGAGACCAGTTGGGATGTTAGTAAGACAGTATTAGTTGTCCCTTCCCTTCACCTGGATTTTTTCTGCATTTATATAGTACATATATATATATATATATA
>NW_026000196.1:20113220-20131074 GCF_001458135.2 Marmota marmota marmota
GCCGCGGGGCGATTTGCTGAATAAGCAGTTACCCTCCGTGCGACAAACCTCTCGCGTTTGAGTCCCCGTAGCCGATCCTCGTGCGATGGAAATCCTTCCTCCAGGTTCCGGAGCACCCCACTATTGCTGGAAATTCCTAACAAGATATCCTTTAGCCGTCCTGACTTGTCATACTCCCACACAGTGAAGCAGCACACGGGGGTAATGCACTCCCCTCGCCGCCATCTTCCAAATCCCCCTCAAAAATCTTTATTTATTTTTTAAAATTTAGTTTTGCAGTGTTGGGAATTAAATCCAGGGTCTCATGCATGCTAAGTGAGTACTGTACCACTGAATTACAATCCATGGCCCCTTTTATCTGTTTTAAATAGCTGGACCATGTTTTTAAAAAAAAAAAAAAAAATTCAGCTTCTGAACATTTCCCCATCAGAACTGTCAAGGTCTTGTTTTACTGCCACCATCTAGAGTTCAGTATTATTGGTGAAAACTGTGATGTCAATCTGATATTCATAACTTTGTGTGTGACCTGTTTCTTTAAAACCTGTAGGATTTCTTTATTTTTAGTATTCCAAAAACTACTTGTTTACTAATATTCAAAGTTATGTATAATCAGCTTAGTGTAGAAATGGACAGTTAGGCACAACATTCATATTTCTAAGAAACAGAATACCTTCCATTTGCTAGAACTATGCTATGAAGTATAACATACAGGTTGAACACCCCTAACAGAAAAAACCCCTAAAATCTGAAATGCTTCAAAATCTGAAACTTTTTGAGTGCTGGTCACAAAGTGGAAAATTCCACACCAGACTTCATGTGATATGTCACAGTCAAAATGCAGGTGTACTAATAATATTGCATAAAATGGCCTTATATGTATAAGGTATGTGTGAAACATAAATGAAGTTTATGATATCTCACTATGTATAGACAAATATTCCAAAATCCAAACCAAAAAAAAAAAAAAAGAAGAAAGAAAGAAAAATCTAAAACACTTCTTGTCCCAAGCATTTGGATACAGGATACAACCTGTATTGGTTTTTTTTTTTTCTCTTATTATAAAAATCCCATAAAATAGGTACAATATTACCATTAGATAGTTGGGGGATACCCTAAGATTAGAGTCTCTTCTCAAGATAACCTAGTGTATAAGAGTAGTAAACACACAAGTAGGGTTTGATTGCAATATGATTTTATCCCCACTGCATGCTTTTCAAACCTTTTCATAGCTTTGTATTCTCTCACAAGCCCCATATAATAAAAATGTTACCAATTAAAGTAACAGCACACAGTTTTAGAGTTTGAGGGACTCTATAGAAGTCAAGCTAAGGTCCTTGCTTTAATGGTAGGTAGATGACCTGTCTAGGGTGCATGACTAATTATGGTGGGTAGCAGATGAAGGCATTGCTTGTGTTAGGGAGATCTGTAAGCCAGCTATGTTGGTTAGGTGAGACTCTGGCATTAGCCCACATGGGTTCAGTTTCTTTGTTGATCCACTAAGATCTAGGAGAGTTATCTAATCTCAAAGGTTCAGGTTTCTTATCTGTAAGACAAGGGTTGTCACATCATCTCTCTCATGGGGTTACTCAGAGGTATATAGTAGTTCCCCTTATCATGAGGGATATGTTTCAAGAACCCCTGTGGATGCCTGAAACTCTAGATGGTACTGAACCCTATATATTCTGTTTTGATTATAAGACTGCAGTATTGCCATATAGTACCAGACCTAAACTGTCCTTCTGTGTTTTATGCCCTGGTGCCTCCTTTGCATCACTATTCTTGCTCTTCAAAGCCATTATTAAGTAAAATAAGGGTTACTGGAATGCAAGCACTGCAAAGCTGTGACAGTTGATCTGATAACCAAGATAGCTACTACTGATTTTGTTTACAGCGTGGATACACTGGACAAAGGAAGGATTCCTTACTGGGTGGGATGGAGTGGGATCATGAGAGATTTCATCACAGTAATCAGAACAGTGAGTAATTTTAAACTCATGAATAGGATCTGGGGATGAAGTTCAGTGGTAGAGCATTTGCCTGGCATGTGTGAGGCCCTGGGTTCAATCCCTGGCATTGAAAAATAATACCCCTCACACCAATTATGAATTACTCATTTCTGTAGTTTTCCATTTAATATTTTTGGATTGTGGCTGACTTCAGGTAACTAAAACCTAGGAAAGCAAAATTGGACCAGTGTGACTACTGTAAATGAAATAACTCACAGGGTGCTTAGCTCTGCCTCAGGGAGAGTCAGAGCTCAACAGATGTCACTTAATCACTGTCATCTGGGCAGTCTAATGGCCATGCCACACATACCTTCAGGCCAGGGTTTTTCCTCATTCGAAGCCTTCCCATCCACATGTCAGTCAGTAGCATCTGACTGCAGGTGTGAGCGATAAAGTCCCGGTGTTTGGCCGCCACAGCCAGTTTGAGGCAGGTTGAATTGCTCCAGTTTTTTAGCTCATAGGTCAGCAGTTTCATGGCAATCTGCTCATCATGCTTATAGGACTGGTCTAACAACTCCACAGCAAGCTGGCCAAAGTCTCTGGAGTTAAAGAGATGGAATTGGGTGTGAAGCTGCAGTGGCCACAGGATTTTTCTTAGATAGATGTGGTCACAAGGGCACAGGGAGGCACAGAACACAGAATCTACAATTAGAAGGGACTTCATTGTCCTCTAAAAGCAAGGATCTCTTGAGATTTGTCCTTAGAGGAGGACAGCCAGGGCCAGGGGCTCTGTGCTCAGTCAGGATGGGGAATGACTGCTCTTGCTGCAAATAGAGCTTTAGGTTGACTCCAAGACTGCCCATCAGGTCCCAAGGACACAAAGACAAGGAGACAAAGTCTATTTCCTCAAGTTGTGCACAGATTAGGGAAGCAGACAGAACAGACAGCAAAGGCAAGTTCAGAAACAGGACTTGTGGGGTTATAAGTCAGAACAGAGGCTGTTCTTGGGGGTGAAGAATAGGGAGGAAGGTGGACATTGAAGGGGACACCAGGAAGCTTGCTGGTGCCTGTTAGGTTCTGTTTCTTAATCTGGGTGCTAGTGTAAACAGTTATCAAGCCATACATTTTATGTGTGTGTGTGTGTGTGTGTGTGTGTGTGTGTAATGATTCAATAATGCATTGAATGAAAGAGAATTCAGGACTGGGAAAATAGCTCAGTGGTGTAGTGCTTGCCTAGCATGCATGAGGACCTGGGCTCAATCCTCAGCACCACCACCACAACAAAAAGAATTCAACATTGTCAGTGCCATGACAGACACAAAGCATATTTCTCATAGGGCTCAGAACAAAGGAAAATTTTCACAGAGCCCTAACTGCTAATGAGAGGACAATGATAGAAGTTGAGGAGGCATGGAGAAGATGACACAAACTGAAATATGGAACATAGAATTTATTCCCTTTCCCATATAATTTAAATATATAATTATAGTATTATATATTATAATTCCTATAATTTAAATATTTAATTATAGCCATAATCTTTGCTCATTTCTATGACCTTCTGTTGTGGACTTTGGTAAAGCTATGGCCACACAGTGATCACTCTGTTTTTGTTTTTCCATCTGATAGGGGATTTTATTGCAATTATGAGCTTAAGGATGAATATAGCAGAATTATGTATGGGGAGTAGCCTTCCTTGTTCCTTGAAGAACAATGCTGTCACAGTACCTCCTGAGTCCTACGCATTACCCTGGAAGCAAGGGGTGAATGTGTCCCCATTTTTAAATGGTCTTGAATTCCTCATATTTAGGAATTGGCTAGTAAGTTTAGAAATCACCAAATCCAAAACAAAAGCCACAGGTTTCAGAAAACAAAGATGTTAGATGTTGGCAGAGCTGTCTGTGTCTGTGTCTGTTCCAAATTTTTGTGCCTATAAAAAAGTCCCAGTTGTCCTGGGACTTCAGATCTCCAGTCTGGCGTGTAAGGAATTTGGAAGTGGCTAGTCTATCCTAACAAGAAAAGTCAGAATGAACTGAAAAATCAACATTTCTTTTCAGTTCCAT
The DNA here is from genome assembly GCF_001458135.2 of Marmota marmota marmota. Classification (NCBI taxonomy): domain Eukaryota; kingdom Metazoa; phylum Chordata; class Mammalia; order Rodentia; family Sciuridae; genus Marmota; species Marmota marmota. Next base: position 20,117,230 of record NW_026000196.1, read on the forward strand.
CAGAGAAGAGAGGTCATGGGGAAGTCTGCTGTACCCAGAACTGGAGGGACAGACAGGCAAGTACAAGAATCATTGTTTACTGGAGCAGAAATGTCTGTAGGAACCAGAACTTGGGTGTGAACCATGAGTTGTAACTGATGAATTGCTGGAAACTCAGTGTGGACAAGTTCAGAAGTTAAAAACCCCAGGGAAACCCAGTAATGCGAACTTCTGTGAGTTTTACATCCGGGAGACTGACCGGGTTCTCACAGTACATAAAGGAGAAAAATCTCCTAGTGTTTCCATCACAGAGAAGGAAAAAGAAGCCATTTTGAGATATGCTTCTGCCCTGGTCCTCAGAAGTAAGTAGTCAACAGAGCCAACTCTGCTGGGCTGTATTAGAAATTAACCTACATGGCAGATAAGCAATACCCAACTCCAATCCTCTTTAATATCTCCTCTTGCTAAGCAACTCTTGTGACATTCATAGTTGAAGGCACAGGTGCACTAAAATTGTATACCCCATCAGTGTGTGTTTCTTCATGGAAATTCGTTTCACTGTTTTTGCATTAGAATTGGGTTTCAATAATTTTCATGAGAAGGTAATAACCTAAAACAGTGACAGCCCAGAAATACCCCAGAGATAGAAGGAAAAATACTAATGTGATGGGCAAAGCAGTTTACAGACATGCGTTGACTATAAACATGTTTAAGTGAGAAAATACAATGATCACCCTCCTTGCAAAGGAGCAGTGTTCAGGACAACCGTTACTCCTGGCCCTGAAATTTCCTCTAGACACTAACTTGGAATTGTTGTCCAAGTCCTGGGAGATGTCATCCACCAGCTCGCTCTCGGAGGACTCATGGGCCATGGCCTTGTAGAGCTTGCAGGCCACCAAGGCTTTCGCCATGCATTCTTCCCCTCGCTGCCAGAGGAAGACTGCCATTTTCTGGCGTTTCATCAGCACGGCCCACACCATCAGCTCGTGGAAGGGGTACTGGAATCGACTCATGGCGGGGTCGTCCACATCAATGTCGACCTCTTCCTCTTTTTTCTTCTTTTTCTTTTTCTTTCCTTTGGTTGGAGGCTCATCATCCTGAAGGGAGGAAAAACACATTTTTTTTTCATTTTTTCCTAAATGTGCAATAAAGGGTTCAGAACTACGGCAGAGAGGGAACCGTTTATGTCAGAGATAATAAAGAGACTCCTTCAGCACAACTCAAGTATCCACTCAGCATGTTCATTTTTTAAAAAAGATACACATTTATTATAAGTAAACCATCTAAAACCAAATAAGCTGAGAAGAAACATTGCTGTTTGCATAACTTTTACCCCTGGCTTAGTAGGGTTTTAAGAAGACTTTAATGAGGCCATGCAGCAAAACTCAAGCAAAAATGAAATGTAAATAGCATCATGGAACAGGTAAAGACCACAGTTTATTTTTTCAGGGAAGTCATGCAATGCAGCAAAACATTAACATTCATTTGCAGACATAGCTGAATCAGAAATTAATATAAAAATGCAAAAAGGGACAGAGGCAAATGTTTTAGGTTTCGCTCCAATGTTTTAAGAAAGCAAACATTCCATTTTGAATGAGCACTGTCCTTTCCCCCATGTGGTGCAAACAAAAGGCCAACATTCCATTTCCTAAAGGGATTAGGAGAATGTTTCTGAAAGTGGAGCAAGCAAGCTCTGTAGGAAAGGCAGGTCAGGCTTGGGGGAACTGCTTGGAAGTCTGAGGTTTCAGCCATTTCAGGTTAAGACTTAGTACTCAGTGGAATGACAGAAACAGATACAATACCCCCAAGGTCGCATGTTTGTATTTAACCAACCTTGGACTGAAAATATTTGGGGAAAAAAAATGCATCTCTACTGAACATGTATAGACTTTGTTGTTTCTTGTCCTTACTTCCTAAATAATAATGTATAACAACTATTTACACAACATTTACATTGTATTAGGTATTGTAAGTCATCTAGAGATGATATAAAATATTTGGAGAGGATGTATGCAGATCCTATGGAAATACCACAGCATTTTGTATAAGGGACTTGAGCATCTGCAGATTTGATATCCTCAAGGGATCCTGGAACAAGTCCCCTACAGATACTGAGGGATGATTGTATTTGCTATTTTGTACAGGCTTTCCAATCAATTATTATTGTTGTTTTTTGTTTGTCTTTTCAGTGGTTTTGAGGATCCGACCCACCCCCTGGTACATGCTAAGCAAGCACTCTACCACCCAGTTACATCCCCAGCCCAATTATGTACTTTTATTCTTACAACGTCTCTGAAAGGTTATGAATTCCTTCCATTCCCTCAGAGGATAAAATTGTGGCTCAAAGTCTGAAAAATTTCTCTACATTCACACAACTGGAATGGGATGGAGCCTTGGGGGACCCTGGGGAATGTGGTTCTTAATTCCTATCACAAGTTGTTCACCAATGACAGAGTTCTTATGAGTTATAGCATCTTGCCCCAGATTTCAATGTTTTTGTTCTAATTTTCTAATTTTGTCAAAGTAAGATACAGTCACAATAACTTAGGGAAGGTTGGTCTATATGGATTAAAAATTGGTGTGATAGAAATTTAAAAACAGTTTCATGTTCAAGAATATATAAAATAAAAATCAACTAATGGATAATAAAAGTTTTGAAACAGAGTCCTATAAACCTACTTTTCAATAATAGCACACATTTTGTCAAAATATTGTTTACTAATTTTCTTGAAATTATTGCCAGAAAGAGGATATAACAAACAAGGAGTGATTTTCCTAAAATGCAAAGTCCTGACACAAATTAATAAGGAAAATAATAACAACCCAATAAAATAACAAAAGACATGAACTGGAAGTATAAGGAGAAATTAATGCATCTATAATTGTAGTAAGAATATTTAAACATATCTCACTTAGAAATGAGTTTGAAAAACAATAGTAAATATAAAAGCAAATCCAACAGCAGAATTGCCAAGTTTGATTTGATGGATTAATATAAAAGCTGAACCCACAGAATTTCACAAAAATCAACCAGGCATTACACCCCAATTCCTTTAAGATTTTCCCCCCAATACCAGAAAGCATTATTGTTATTTTTTGTTCGTCTTTTCAGTGATGTTGAGGTCTACATTCAAGGAATAAAATTAGAAATCAACCACAGAAGGATAATGACAACAGTCAGTATCTGGAAAATTGAAACTTTTAAATAACTCTTGAATTGCAGAGAAAATTATAAGCTTTTTAGAAGTAAATGGCAATGAAGGTTGCCGCCCATACTCACTCATACCTGTGGGATACCATGAAAACAATGCCCAGGTAAAAATTTATACCTTTAATGCATTTATTGGAATATAGGGAAGAGTAGAAATAAGTGACTTGACTTTCAGACTGAATCAATAAAAGCAACACAGTAACTCTAAAGAAAATTCATGGTAGGAATGAATAAAAATAAAAGCAGACATTAACAAAATAGAAACAGAAAAAAAAAAGTTGCTTGATAAGGCAAAGATACCAAGAAGATAATTAGGCAACTTTGGTTAAGGAAAAAAAAAAGATATATATATATATATATATATATATATATTTTAAATCAGGAGAAATGTCAGACATCTATAAATATTGAGAAGATTAACAAAGACAAGAATATTAAGTAAAAGTTAATACCAATGAACTTGAAAGTCTAGAGAAAATAATTATTTTTAGGAAAATATAAATTACCCCAGTTAAAAAAGCCTGAATGGACTCATTTACAATTAACTGACAACAACAAAAATAAAAATACTAGAAAATGATGTCACTTACATAAAACTTTAGAATCATGAATAATAACAAAATAAATTCAATTGAATATTTTAAAGTCCTCAACAAGTAATTAAAAATTTCCAAGAATGCAAATGTAATTTAATATTGCTAGGTCCTTCATATATTGTATCATATCAATAAATCAAAGGGGGGAAAAGATATGACATGTTTATATGTTTATATGACTAAGGAATGAAGCCCTGAAGTCATTTCTATGAATATCAAAAATAAGACAAGGTTGTCTTTTATTATCCCCATTAATTTTCAAAAGTATTCTGAAAATTCTACCATATGAACAAATTAATGTTAAAGAGGGAGTATTCAAAAGAAGGGACAAAATGGTTATCAACAAAAAGTATTATTTTATATCTAGAAAACCCAGAAAAGTCTGCTAAAATTCCCTCAAGCTAGGACAAAAGCAGTAGAAATGCCTTTATAAGCAACTTTAAAAACAAAGCACCAGACATCAAAATATTTAAGTGAATGGAAGAAATTCCACAAAGCAGAATATTAAGATCAGCTATTGTAAAGATTCTCCTCAAATAAACTCATGAGTTAAGTAGCATCTCAATCCTGTATGGATTCAGTATAGAAGGTCTTAATTCTGTATTCACAATTGAGACTGGTCTTTAGCATTTGCTTAATCTTTGTTTGCTTTGGAAACTGGCTGGGTGAATTCAGAAAATGAACTGGGTAGTTTTAACCTTTTCAAAAAATGTATATGATCCTTTTATATAATATATATATATAATTGAACCAAGTGATCTAAGGAGATTTTGGCGAGTTGTGTAGTAGATTTAGTCATGAAAAAACAAACTTTGTGCTAAGCAAATACAAAACTAAAAGGTTTATCTATATTTGATCAAAATATATATCATAGAACTATTGAAAACAGTCTACTTACTTCCATTCCCAAAAGTTTAAGAGCTTTAGGCTGCATCATGAAAGAGAAAAAAATATATTAATTTACTGAGATAACTGTAGATAGTAGCAATGTGTATGCTACATTAGTAGTATTGTTAATAGTGGACAGTAATAGATTAAAATGCTTTGTATCTTTACTAAATAATGACAATATCCAAGGGAAAGGAATGCTGTCATAGGGAAACTGCTTCTGTCAGCAGAAGTCAGTCGAGGAGCAAGATAAGCAGACGTGTCCTATCCTTATTGCAGGTGGAACCAGAGAAGTGTCCTAACAAAAATCCAGACACGGAGCTATGGAGTTGGGGGTGAAGGGAAGACTTTGTGAAAGATCTGACTTTAGACTTGGGCTTTTGGTGAGAGGCAAATTTTGAAAGGTACAATCAGGGGGATGAGCCATGGAAAGCACAGGAATAAAGTGCGATTTTGTTGGAGAAATATAGTCTACCGTGACAGGGTGGGGACAGCAGGCAGAGAGTCTTGGATGCTGTGATAATGAGTTTGGCCATGGTTGTTCAGGCAGCAGGGAACCCTGAGTGCATCTGGGCAGGGAGTGTGCTGTTGTGTCCCTTGCTTTGGAAGATGATGGTTGCTACAGTGGAAGGGTGGTCGGATGGATTGGAGGCAGGAGAGACTGTAGCTGTCTTCTCAGGAGGAAGGTAACCGTGGACAAAGGAGGGCAGATGCAATTGATTTGCTGTGCTGCTGACATGCTAAGGGGTGGGTTAGGGAGGAGGACGGTGCAAGAAGCTGGCCATCCATAAGGTTGGAGAGGCCTCACATGGGGCAGTCACTGCAGGAGGCTGGAAATTTGTGTTGGAAGATGGTGCAAAGATTTTGGCTTTGAATAGTCTGAGTTGTTGGAAAGCACAGCAAGGAACCATATGTCACTTTGGGAAACACAAAACACTGCACAGCCACTGAGCTGTACCCTCTTAGGTCCAAACAAGTTGTTGTATAGGGTCCGAAAACTTTTCCGAGTGTAGTTGCAGCGGTAGGCTCCTCCCATGAGGTACTCCAGCACAAGCCCTATGTCTATGAGGCTGATGTGGTAATCAGGTGGAAGGTTGCTCTGTTTTAAAAAAGAAAAAAAAAAGATTTTTGTCTCATTCAGAGTGCAGACATCATCTCATACATTGGCATAAGTGGCCATCTCCACTTGGGAGTTCATGACATGTCATAGATGAGTGATTACACAATATTCAATCTCTGGTCATGTGATTGAGGGGGATATTGGTTTAAATCAGATTCCAGAAAATGAGTTAAGCTTTTCTAACAGGAAGAAAGGGTTAGAAATCTATATCACTATAGGGTTAATGATTGGGCAAGATTGTGGCCCTACATGTCAGTTTGCAGTTCTCATGTGTAAATGTGAGGAAATGGTATGGTGTAGCTGGCACACAGCAGAGGAGTTTGGATGAGCAGGTGCTTCAGTAGCTGCTTGTAGAGAAGAGCCCAGCCTCATGGGGCAGGGGCCAGATTTAATGCAAAGGAGAAAGACTTCATGGGAGGCCATGGGAGGTCAGAATTTCCCCAGGGACTGGAATTTTCTTGTGAAAGCCTTTATGGTGTCCAGTCTATTTCTAGGGGAACCCAATAATACAAACACCACATACCACCTGGTGTGTCTGGGAGTGGTGAAGGGAACAGTTTGTATCAATGTGTAAGAGAGTCTGTTAAGACAGAGTCAGTGGGAGAGAGGAGGAATAGACAGAACAGAGATGCCCCAGGTACTCATAGTCACTCATTCACATCTTGGGCTGGTTGACTTATTCAGGGAGCAGAGCTAACCAGATGTATAGGAATTTTTGCTCTGTGCCATTTATTGATGGGTTAATTTCATATGTTGAAATGATGGTGGTATCTTGGGATCCATCACGTGACCATTACTCGTTCCAAACATACTTCCTTTAAAATAGGACAGGCCACATTAACTAAAAAATTCACTCATGCATTACAAATTTGTTCCCCACCTATTGTGATCCTTGACCACATTTCTTATTAGTGATGAGAACTCTAGGGAGCCAGGTGTTGTGTGGCAAAACTGTCAATAGCCCCAATGCAGTAGAATATGCAATGCACAGGAGTGGCTGGAGTCTGCTTGGGTGGGCGTTGGAAGGGTGAGTAAGCGTTCCAGGAAGAACTTCTAAGGCAGTTTGGAGCAGGTGGAGCAGGGACAACGGGTGAGAAGGTAGAAGAATGCTGCAGAGGTGAGCACAGTGTGGTGCAGGACAGAACACAGACTCCTCAGACACCAGAGAGTTAGGTGGGGTCAGTATACAGTATGGTAGGGATGTGATAGGTTAGATTAGGGGATGTGGTCATGTCCAGGCCCAGTGGGGTGCATGTTCCTTGGAAGGAGCTTGAGTTTCATGTTGTGGCCCATTGAGAAACTTCAGATGACTTTAAGCTGGATATAGAGGATAGAAGGAGATTATTGAAGCCGCTCAATTGGGAAATTGTTGGGCCTGAACCAGGGTAACTATCACTTTTGAAAGTTTGACCTTCCTAATCAATCTTCCAGCTGGGTTCTATGGGGAAAAATCAGAATCCTTATGTGGAAAACAGGACTGTAAGTCAGAGGATCTTGGAGGACCCTCTTAGTTCCCAGATCCACTGATTCTGTTTTGCTTCATGAATCTCTGTAGAAGTCACATTCTCATATATTATTGGAACCAAATATTTGTATTAAATCTGGGAAAACTATCTAGGACTCTGGCTGAAAACCCTATTCTTTGATTTCAGTTATTTTCTATTGCTCAGAAAACAAGCACATATTACAAACTCTGCGGGCCAGGCATTTTAACAAAATGAATCACTCTCCTTTGAACCTAATCTAATCCTCTAACCTATGGCAAGAGGGCACAAGAAATACCACACTAGAATACCAAGAGAGGGATGTTGTATAAAAACACAGACTGCAAGTAGTCAGAAACGGTGGAAAGTGAGAAGAGCAGCTATAGCTTAACAATGAGGGAACAGAAAGGCTCAAAGACATCTGCTGCAATCTACAGGACACACAGAATTAATGAAGGACCTCCTGTTGGTACATATGGAAAGAGGCATAGTGAATGAGTGAGAGATCCCAAAGTAGGTATATAAGGCTGCCCTGGGGATGGTGGTGCTCAGGGGAGGGCAGGCAAGGTCCTTGCTGGCTGCTGCCCCTGGTTTGGCCATGGCACCATCCATAGTCAAGCAGCCATCCAGCACATTCCCATCATGTGGGGATGCACAATCAACTTGGAAAAAGCTTCTCCTTTTCTCTTTTAGTTTATGAAGATATTTGTTATGTCCCATGCATCCAATAACAAGAAGCTAACACATTTTGGAAATTTAAAAACCCACTTTTAAGAAATTTGTTTTAGTGAAAGATGACAATAGGTAAGGATTATAAAACAGTGGATGGACTGACCTTTTTTACATCCCTCACCAGCAGATGAAGTGTGTTTGGTGGACCCAGTCTCTGAAAGAGAAGCATTTAGGCATATTAAATAAGTTTTTCTTTCATTCTTAGAACAAAATTCTGCTCTATTGTATAGAATTAATGACCTGCGAGAGTTGGAGTATAACCCATTATCAGCCTATTTGTTTTAGGAGATAGAATTGATTTTGGTTAGGAAGTATCTGTCACCTTCAAAGGTATGTAAGATACTTTTTGTTGAATTACTTTAAAGAATATATTACAGTGCCCAATATAGCATTAAAGATTCACTAAGTTTTAGCAAGCAGCTGCTGAGGACTATTTCTGCCACTTAAAATCTTAGAATGGGGAAGAATATATATTCTCAAAACTTGCAATATACACAAAACCAAGGGGATTTCATTCAGACACTTCCATTCTAATGCAGCAGAGCTCCTTGTATGAAAACTTAGTTGTACATTTTTCACCAAAGCCTGATAAAAATGTGAAGGTCCCAAGGGAAGAGTGATTAATGACCCCTGGTAGCTTATCAGACTGCTAATGACTTTAGGAAGCTAGGTTCTTTCATCTCCTGAATATGAATAAGAGTTCATACAGAGAATTCCTGACTTAGATAGTTTGTCATCAATTGTGAGACTTCACAATAGAGTGAAAGTGGTACAGATGCATTCAGTGGAAACTGAAATTAGAAGTTTGATCTTTTCTTCAAGTTAGTCATGTGCAGTCTATTCCACTCTCCATACCGGGTAGTGGAAGTGAGCCACAGTTCCCAGACAGCCCCATGACCACAGGAAAACAACCAAGACTGTACAGCATTCGATGTTGCTAAACTATGATATTTGGTAGGATGGCTACATTAAATGCATGTTCTACTTATAATATTTTTAACATGATGTGTTTATAGGCACATAAATCCTTTGTAAGTCAAGAAGCATCTTCACCACTCCAGAAGAGAATGTCTGGCTAGGCACAGCACTAGTTGATAATTTGAACACATTTATGCATATTATGCACCAGTGATAAAAATATTCATAGGGCTAGCTCTTTTCTGACCCCCTTTTCTAGAACACTCACCGTGTTATAGAGCTCCTCCAGCCTCGGAATGGTAAGAAAGTGTTGCATGTTCACTCCATTTTCAATCAGGAGTTTGACAAAGTCAACTCGATCTAAGACTAAAGCATCCAGCATCGCTTGCTCTAGAGCATTCACCTGTATGAATCCAGAAAGGAGAGCCCATAAATGGCCTCTCAGAGAGACACCAGGCAGAACAATTGGAAACATCATGGAAAGAGTATTCGAAACCTCAAGATTTTGGAATATTCAGAATGTGGTTCTGTGTTTCTCTCCCTCTTCCCCCACCCCTTTCTACCTCTCTCTCTTTTTTTTATGGTGCTGGGGATAGAACCCGGGGGCCCCACACATGCTACACAATTGCCCTACCAATGTGCTTATGTTCCTAGCCCCTAGTTCTCCATGCTCTTTGACTTGAGTAAACCGGCCTCATCTCCTCTCTTTTCTTCTCACTTTGACTCCTATGTGTCCTATCAAAGCCTACAAAGGATTCTCTCCCTTTTAAAATGAACTGAAGAGATTTGAAAATTCAACATCATCTTGGTGTTGCTCTGTTCAGTTCTCTCATTTGTTTTCTTGACTGACATATACCCTCGTGGCAGCCACAGGACCATGACAATGGCAAGGACATGCCCCTGCAGAGGCCCTGTTTTGACTATATCCTGGCAGCAGCAAGTTGGAGAACCACCATGCACATGTGGCTCTGGCCTTCCAGCTCAGACAGCTACAGTTGCCCTCACATACCCATCACAGGCTCTATCTTTCAAGAAGGTTTTACTGTGTGAATTGGGATTATGTGGTAATAATTGGCTTATTTTCCATGCATCAAGCATCTGCATGTCGGCTAGGAAGAGACAGCCACTATTAAGATGACCAGGACCACTTCTCCTAGTGGCATTTTCTTCCCAAAGCAGAAATGTGTGGTGTCTTTGACAGCTGACATCTGCATCACAGTGAGCATGTCATTTCTGTTGAAATATTGACATGTTCCCATCAATCATTTATCCCTGCCTCCTGGGACTCTGGGCCCTCACAGAACTAAAACAAAGGCGACAAGAACTGCCCCTACCACTGGAGAAGTAAGGTGATGCCAACTCCAGTCTCCTGGATCCCAAAAATCAAGAGCAAGGACTTTCCACAAACCCAGTTCAGCAGCTCGATCTTCCGGGGGTCAGTTTCTTCCTCTACTTCCTCTTTTGTTTTCCCTTTCTTCTTGCCTTTTCCTTTTCCTCTCCCCTTGGTGGTAGCTGTGGGTGGCTTCTTCTCCTTCTCTGTGGCTTTAGTATCCACCGGAGGGGCCAGACTTCCAAGGGGCTGCAGTCCACAGCAAGCAGAGTTGGAAAAAGGTATTAAGGCTGACCCTTGTCCTATATCAAGCATCCTGACCCACCCCACCTGTGTATGCTCAAACACACACAGAGCACATAAGCATGCCCACTCACACATGGCACATGTGTACACACAAACTCACATAAACCTACATGTATGAAGGCGGCATACATGTGCACAGTCATATACACTCACATATGTACACAGTGCATGCCCATGCATACAGCAAACATGCACACATCCCACACACTGCACTCATGAACATGTATATGAGTGCAAATATGTATATATACCTGTGTATACACTTACACAACCCATGTGGCAGGCCTGGTTATTTGATGGAGATGGTCCTGATTGTGAACCACTGTTGCTCACGTGCACCAATACATACTTGGTTTGATGCAATGGTTTTATGTGTTTGAAGTGGCTGACATATTTGACTGACATGTATTTTTACACAAAGGAAAGGGTGCTTAGAATTAAGTTCAAAGGCACTGAAGAGATGTTCCCATGGTTGACTAATGATAGAACCTGATAGTGAAGGGGCCAGAGACAATGGATATAACTTCAGATGTTTGTCAGGATATAAACATGAACCAGAGCACTTACTGATTGGGTAAAGAAGCTTTGCCAGGTGTCATGGAGCTGTATACAATGTGGTGTTAGACTGGAGACATCAAGGGCACAGAGTGCTCTAGACTCAAGGGAACAGAGGGAGAACAGAAGTGGGACTTTCACCCTGACCTTGCCCTTGGCTATGTGAGAAACATGGGATTATATCCTGGTGCAGACACACAGTCAGCATTTGAAGAACTTTGACTCTCCTGATGATGACCTCACCTGCTTTCTCCTCCAACCAAACTCTTCTGGTGAGTTTTTTGCCCATGGACATTCTCTCCCTCTATTCTTTCCTCCACTTGCTCCACTCTTCTTCCCTGTCTGTCCACAGCTATGACTTTGGTCACTGATGACTGTGCTTGTGTCTAGCATTTCCTGTCCTCCTTGTGCTGGGTTTTCAGAGCATCTGGCTCTACCACCTGCTTCCTTGATGAGTCTCTTCCCTTGATTTCCTGAGCTCCACAGGCTCCCGGCTTTCCTCTTTCTTGTTTGGCCATTGATTCACAGTGGCAAAGTTCTTCTGGTTTTTGTCTTCAATCCCCTTCCCTTTCACTCTACTCTGTCTCTTGGTGACCTCATTGACCACACCACCAGCCATCATTTATTTGTAAACAACCTATCCTGGCTAGATACAGTCTCCACCCCCCCCCCAAGAGTTTCTGCTGCCTACTTGTCATCTCTACTTGCATGTCTCATAGACTCTTCAAGTTTGTTTAAGCCAAATTTCTGTTGCTTTTATAGAAAAGTGCCTGAAGCTGGATACTTAATAAAAGAAAAGTGGTTTATTTTAGCTTGTAGCTTTGAAGGTTGAAAGTCTGAATATCAAGGCACTAGCTTTTTTGATGGCCCCTCCGGCTGCATTACATCATGGTAGATGGCACCGTGGTGGGAGTGCTTGCTAGTGGTACCAATCATAGGCAAATCAGGAAGCTGGAGACTGGGGAAGATCCAGTCTTTTTCTAATTATAACAACCTGGTTTAACAGGAGCTAATCTGGGCCCTGCAAGAACCACATTGGTCCTTTTGGATAGAAATGCTTCTGTGACTCAATTACCTTGAAATAGGACCCTATAGATACCTAATCACTGCCACACCAAGGCAACTTCTAGCACATGAAGTTATGGGGGACAAATCTTATTCAAAACAGAGCAAAGCTTATTATGTACAAGACCACACTCAGGAGACCTCCCCTCCAACGTGTTACCCTTTCAGTGGCCCTCATTTCAGTCATGTGGTACCATAATTTACCAGTTGTGCAAGTCAGAAAACTGTCAGTCATTGCTGACATCTTGCTTCTTCCTTACTGCCCTTCTCATGATTAATCTATGCAATGATGAAACATGCTAAATGCTGCTTGATTCTGTCCAATTTTGTCTTTTTCTCTGCCTCTGCTTTAGTCCCAAGAGCTATCTTTCACCTGAATTACTCTAATAGACCGTTTTTTTTTTTGCACCCACCTAGTGCATTTTCCAGAGAGATCCTTAAATATATAAAAGGAAGCACATAATGTTCCTGCTTGAAATTCCTAAGTAGTATGAAGTAGTAGAGATTACATTATGGGAAGTGTGTGTGCATTTGCGTAGCTTCTGGTCAACATAGAGATGTGGATGAAAGAGTATCTTAACTGTTGTCATGTAAGTAAGACTATCATGGTCTTGAATAAAAAGTGACACAGAATTTAACAAATGGTGCTAGGAGAGTGGATATCCACAGGCACAAGAATGAAGTTGAAGCATTATCTTACACCATAAACAAATATCAAATAATAATTCAAAATGAATAGAGACCTCAACATAAAAGCTAAAACTACAAATCTCTTAGAAGAAAACGCAGGGTAAAACCATGCAATATTGGGCTTGATTTGAATATGACACCAAAGGCAGAAAAGGAAAATTAAACAAATTGGACTTCACACAAAAAAATTGAGTTTTGTGCATCAAAAATACTATCAACGGGGGCTGTGGACGTAGCTCAGTGGGAGAGTGCTTGCCTTGTGTACACGAGGCCCTGGATTCTATCTCCTGCACCACAACAAACAAAACAACAACAAAACCTCACTATCAACTAGGTCATCCCACAAATGAGAGAATACATTTTTTTTACATTATGTATATGATAAAGGATTAATATCCAGAATATATAAAGAACTCTTAAAATTCACCATCAACAAAAACTAATCCAATTAAAAAATAGGCAAAGAACTTGACTAGCTATTTCTTCAAGGAAGATATACGAATGTCTAATAAAATGCTTAATATCGGCATTGCCCCCGTGTGCTGCTTCACTGTGTGGGAGTATGACAAGTCAGGACGGCTAAAGGATATCTTGTTAGGAATTTCCAGCAATAGTGGGGTGCTCCGGAACCTGGAGGAAGGATTTCCATCGCACGAGGATCGGCTACGGGGACTCAAACGCGAGAGGTTTGTTGCACGGAGCGTAACACTGCTTATTCAGCAAATCGCCCCGCGGCTAGAGTCTGCAGTGCGCGCTGGGAAACGAGGAGATAGCGACGCAGGGATACAGCGCTGCAGTTTCTGCCAGCAGTGCAAGCACCGTACTCAGGGCTGAATTCTGGGTTCGAGATGGGGGAAGGAAGCGGTCCATCTCGGTTCTCCACACCGGTCAGACCACAGAGGAGGCCAGCAGCCACCATGTTGGAAAGCTGACGTCACCATCCCTGTTTTCGACTGACCACAGCTCATTCA
>NW_026000196.1:20136050-20164143 GCF_001458135.2 Marmota marmota marmota
GGTGGAGGATGGGAAAGGCAGTGGAGCACAACAGACACTAGTATGGCAATATGTAAATCAATGGATGTGTAACTGATGTGATTCTGCAATCTGTGTATGGGGTGAAGGTGGGAGTTCATAACCCACTTGAATCAAAGTGTGGAATATGATATGTCAAGAAATTTGTAATGTTTTGAACAACCCACAATAAAAAATTAAAAATAAAAAAAAATTGTAAACACATACTTTTTAATATAAACACACAAAAAAATGCTTAATATCAGTAAATATTAGGGAAATTCAAATTTAAATCACCTCACACCCATTAGGAGGACTATTTTAAAAAACAAACAAACAAAAAACAACAATAATTGGCAAGAAACCCTTGTGCACTGTGGTGAAAAAATAAAGTGGTACAGTTGCTATGAAAAAGAATGTTCCTCAAAAATTTCAACATAGAAGCTTGACATGATGGCACATGCCTATAATCCCCAGCTACCAGAGAAGCTGAGGCAGGAGGATTACAATCCCAGCCTGGGCAACTCAGCAAAACTTTGTCTCAAAACAACAATTCAAAAAGGCCTGGGTACTGTAGCTCAGTAGTAGAGCATTTGCCTAGCTTGTGTGGAGCCCTGGGTTCTAACTCCAGTACGGGGGTGGAGGGAGAAAAAAAAAATTAAACATAGAATGGCCATATGACCCATCAATTCTGCTTTTGGGTATGTACTCAAAAAAAAAATGAAAGCACGTACTCAAAGACATATTTATACACCCATGTTCATAGCTGAATTATTCACAATAGCCATAATATAGAAGTAACACAACTGTCCAACAAAGTAGAGTGTGGTATATATGCAAAGTACAACATTTTTCAGTCTTAAAACAGAAGGAAATTCTGACACACACTACAACATGGATGAACCCTGAGAACACTATGCCAAGTGAAATAAACCAGTTACAAAAAAACAAATTACTGTGTGAATTTTCACTTATCCAGATAGAGTATTAAAGTTCACAACAGAAAGTAGAATGTTTGTTGCCAGGAAATGAGGGTGATAACAAGGAGTTATTTTTAATAGGTATTGCAAGATGAAAAGTTTCTAGAGTTGGATGTTGGGGATGGCTGCATAGCAATATAAATTTACTTAATACTACAGAACCGTCACTTAAAAATAGCTAATATGGTACATTTTATCAGGTGTATTTTATTATGACAAAAAAATTGGAAAAAGGAAACAAAAATAACATCAATAGAAGGAAACAAAGAGGAAAGACTAAAAGGAAAAGCAAAAGTTTCCAGCCACCATATTGTGAAGACATTCAAGGAACCTTGCAGAGAGTTTACATGGGGAGAAACTGAGGCTTCTATCCAACAGCCAACGTCAATGTGCCAGCCATTGCGATCTGCACTGGAAGTGAGTCCTCCAGCCCCAGTCAAGCCTTCAGATGACTGCTGCCCCAGCCTACAGCTGGACTCCAATCTCATGAGAGCCCCTGAACCACAATTACCCAGCTAAGTCACTCCCAAATTCCTGACCCTCAGAAACAATAAATGTTTATTGTTTAAAAAGGAAAAGCCCTGAAGTGAATCTCCAAGCCCGGAGATCTCAGCTTTCGGGCCTGGATCTTATTTGCAGGACTCTGCAGTGCACAGATGCTAGCCAGCTTGTAGCCTACCCTGAGTTATTGTTTTATCATTCTGCATTCTAGCCACCCTGGCCTTTTTCCTTCTTTCTTATTTTCTTGAAAATGCCTGGGGCTTTTCCTTGTCCTAGCCTTTTCTCATGCCCTTCCCTCTGCATGGAAGGTGCCCACCCCTCACTTCCAACATTTATTCACCTGTCGGTTCTCAGTGTTCATTCATTTTTTCCCCCATAGAGCCCATCCCTGGTGCCTCAATACAAAGTAGCCCCCTTCCAACACCAGATTTGCTCTTGTGCAGTGTTATGCTTTGGATGTGAGGTGCCTCAATACAAAGTAGCCCCCTTCCAACACCCAAAAGCTCATGTGTAAGACAATGTAAGAAGGTTTGAAGGAGAAATGATTGGGCTACAGCCTTAACATAATCAGTGAATTAATCCCTGATGGGATTAACTGAATGGGAACTGGAGGCAGATGGGGTTCGGCTGGAGGAAGTAGTTCATTGGAGGTGTGGCTGTAGAGTATATATATATATATATATATATATATATATATATATATATATATATATATTCTATTTGGAGAGTGGAATCTTTCTCTGTTTTCTGATCATCCATGTGAGCTACTTCCCTCTGACACATTCTTCTGCCCTGATGTTCTGTCTCACCTTGAGCCCCGAGGAATGAAGCCAACTGTTTATGAATGGAGACCTCTGAAATTGTGAGCTTTCAAATAAACTTTTCCTCCTCTACAATTGTTCTGGTCTGCTCCTTTAGTCACAGCAGTGAAAAAGCTGACTAAAAATGCAGCATGCATTTTCAATGTCAACACTCGCTACAATTTGTAATCCAGTATTTATTTGATTACCTGTTTCACATTTTCCTCCCTCTTCTTGCCCATTCCCCACCCTCAAGTCAGTCCCAAGATCCTGTAGAGAGTTCAATAAGGGCTGTAGCAGGTCAGTTTTATTCACCCTTGAGTCTGCAGCATCTGGAACAAAGACCTGACACACAAGAAGTAGTCAACCAACATTTGCTAAACAAATGAATGAGTGAAAACGCGGAATTTTTTTAACACAAGTTTGATTTGCCTCAAGAAGATGAAAGAAGAGATTGGTTCCACCATTTGCTGCTGCTGAGCAAATGAGAATCATCAGAATCCCTTTTCTCTGTGGCTTCTAACTTTGCTATTGAGGAGAGTGAAAAGACGGAAAAGATGTGGTCAGGCATTGGAAGAGAGTTCCCTGGTACTCAGGTAAGTTCACCTTCTCTGACTTCATGGGTCATGTCCAGGATTTTAAAAGCACTGTTGTAACCTTAAAGGAGTAGCTTTGAGTCTGGGCCAGCAGAGCTTTGAGTTCTGAGGAGGGGTTTCAGGGGCTTCTAGGAGGAAGGTGGCTTATAAAATGAACTGAGCTTGTTTCTCATCTGTTTTATATGTTGAGACTGAGTACTAGGTATCACTTTTAGAAATGGCTCTTCCAACAAAAATAACTTGTAAGTGAAGCTTCTAGAGGAATCTCAAAGAATAAGAGGGATAGACTGGAAAGAGGGACAGGCTGCTTAAGTCATTTCTTTAGTCCTGAGGAAAGTAAGAAGGAAGATATAATTAGAATTTTAAATATCTTGACAGGCTATCATGATGGACTGAATCTAGCAAGCTTAAATACAACATCACTATCTGATCCAAGAACAGCTAACTCCAGGATGAAGGACATGTGGATTAGTAGGTGGTATACATGAGAAAATTCTTTGGATTTTCTGCAGATAAAACTTAAATTGTGTGAAAAGATGGTATGTTTCTATATTTCCCAAAGTGTAGAGACAGCACAAGGCAGGTGACCGTCCTCAGGGCTGCAGGTGAGATTGCACCTAACATAGAGTGTTAAATTGTGAATGCCATACTTTAAAAAGAATGTGAGATGGCATAAACCACATCCAGAGAGAGGAATTACTCCTTTACAACCTCAAATATGGGTTGAACAATCACTTGCTAGAGATATTGTCTATAATATTTTTTTTCTTATTTTTTAATGTTCATGGAATCTTTGTGATGTCTCCTCTTTCATTTCTGATATTACTAATTTGAGTCTTTTCTCTTTTTTTTCTTAATTAGCCTGGATAGAAATTTATTAATTTCACTGATCTTTTAATAAAACTATATTTTTATTTTGTTGATTTCCTCAATTGGTTTTCTATTTTCAATGTTGTTGATTTCTACTCAAATTTTTGTTAT
Organism: Marmota marmota marmota; assembly: GCF_001458135.2. NCBI lineage: Eukaryota > Metazoa > Chordata > Mammalia > Rodentia > Sciuridae > Marmota > Marmota marmota. The sequence continues at coordinate 20,139,906 of NW_026000196.1, forward strand.
TTATTTTCTTCTGCTTGCTTTGCATTTAATTTACTCTTCTTCCAATTTCTATAGGTGGAAACTTTCTTCTTTTCTGATATGTAAGTGCTAGATATTTCCCTCAAACCACTGCTTTTTCTGCATCTTGCAAACTTTGATAAGTTGCACTTACATTTTAATTTAATTCAAAATATTTAAAAATTTCTCTTTGGAATTCTTTGATGTGTGTACTATTTAAAAGTCTCTTGAGCAAACATACGGAAAAAAATCACTTAACTTCTTGGGTCTCATCCCCCCAAATATAAAATGAAGACATTTAGAGCTGCTTCAGAATTGGGAGGGTGAATCCAGTAATGTTCAAATACATGGGATAAAACTCAGGGTATGACTCAAACATCATCAGTAGATATTATCAATAATTATGAAATATAGAATCTCTTATCTTAGTTTTTATAATTACCTAATATCTTTTATATTAGTTTTTATAATTTGAGTTCACAGTTCTATCAGGGCAGGCCTCATGTCCACAACTGGAAATAATTCTTGTCCTGAAAAGTCAGAAGACATTTCTTCATGTTCCCCAAACCTCAGAGAGGGTGACTAAAAAGACTCAGATAGTTTTTGTCTTTAAAGTGTCCAGCAGTCATGATGTTTCCAGACCTCCCTCTTTTTTGCTCAGACCAAATGTAACTTTTTTCCTTCAATAATTGTTAACCCAATTTTTTTTTATGATTCAATATAAATACATAAAAATCTTTATTATTTGTATTTATCAAACATCTCTCTCTCTTTGTTGCTATGTTTAAAATCGTGTTTTAACAAAGGGCTTTATTGGGGCACCTTTCATTTTATTTTTATTTATTTACCAGTGACAAATGACATATGTATGGCATACATGTGATGTTTTCATAGATGTACACACTGTAGAATGATTAGATCAAGCTAATTAATGTACCTCTTACTTCACATACTTATTATACTTTAGTGATGAAAAATTTTAAATCTACTTTCTCAGCAATTTTCAAATATACTATATATTATTATTAATTATAGACACCATGCTGTACAATAGATCTCCAGAACTGATTTCTCCATCTAACTGAAACTGTATACTGTTTGGCCAGGATCTCTCTATCCCTCACACTCTCACCCCTAGTAACCACCATTATACTCTCAGTAAGCTTTTATTTTTGCATTAAATAATAGAAGATATGAAATGAAGAAATTTGACTAGTAAAATGCAACAAATCAGACCAGGACTGGTTTGTTGTGTTGGAATTCTTAAGTCCTTCCTACAACAAACTCTCTGTTATATTAAGAGTACACATCATTCCTAGATGAGGAATTCCATTTCAATCCCCTCAGGGATGAGAAAAGCCCTGTTAGCAAAATAGGTTCCCCTACTAACTCAGCAATCCCATCCCCCATTCTGAATAGGTAACCAAGGGTCTACAACACTTAAGAAAGTCAATAACACAACAGAAAGGGGGGGAAATGAACAAATGGAGCTACTGACTAATGATAAGACAGAAATCATTCAGGGGAAAAAAGTGAACTTTTAAAATCCAATTTGTATCCCCAGATATGCATCTATGAGATGGAGATTTCTTGGGTATTTTAAATACAATTGCCTAAAATTTGAAAAATTGATATAAAAGTTAAATAAAAAACTGAGTAGTTTTCAAAAAACACATAGAAATATGATAGAGATGGAAATGAAAAAATGAAAGATCAGTCCAGGAGGAAGGCACCACTAAATGTTTATCTAACAAGAATTTTAGATGAAAAAAGAGAGAGGAAATGAAGGGAAAAAACTCAAAGAAGCATTAGAAGAAAACTTCACAGAACTGACTTGGGTCTTTAGTAAAAACGGGACTTTGACAGTCAAACAAAATGAATGCATACATGATTGGAGATGTGAGTGCTTGAATTTGTATTCTCTAGACACTTCCATTTACATTTGTTTGAAATGCAAGACATATCCTTGTGAAATTTCAAAGCACCAAGAATTAAAGAGCAAGTTTTCAAGTATATCTGAGAGAAACCAATGGTTCATCTATAATCAAATGAGAATCGTAAGATAATCATCAGTCTTGAGTGTGGCAGACTTTTTCAGACATGTAAAGACACAGAAAAATACTCTTTCCGTATCTATGAAAAAACTACTTGATGATTTATTCTAGAAAAATGAAAAGAAAAAATCTGAAGGGGAGAAAGATATGGAGTCTTGAAAAGAATAGACAAGTGAAGGGATATCTGAAGCCAACAGTGGTGCAATAGACTTCAAGAGCATCCAGGACAGCTGGGTTTGAAATCATAGGATTTGAAAGATTCTCTAAGAAATGAACAGTAATGATGAAAACAATAGAAAAGTCTTAATGATGTGAAGGCAAATTAAGAAGATAAAAAGAGAATTAATTAGAAATGCAAAGAAAAACTAGAACTGCCTTTCCTTATCTTTGAGTTCAAGTTTACTATGAGGTTCAGTAGTGAACAATCTTTCAGCAATCAGGACAATGTAAAATCTGTTGGTGTCTCCATTTTTAGAGGCCAAGTATGAAAGCTCCATGATGACTTCAGAGCAAGATATTGACAGAACTTTTAATAATGATTAAAGAATGGTTTGTAAACATTATTGGCCACATAAACAGCAAGGCTGATTGCATTAGGAAGGCTGATGGTATAAGGAGAAATATAAAGTTGATTTCCTCATTTTACAAAATGAGAGTCTGAAATTGATGAAACAAGTGGAGGGTGTCATGTATTCTTTACTTTTATAAAGGTGACCAGTGAAACAATTAAACAGGTAACCGTCAAATCCAGGAGGAGCAGGGAGAGGTGGAAGCAGTGCAAGAGAGTCTCGTCCTTCTATTTCCAAACGAAGAATTGGCGGATATGTCTATATGTGTAATTAATCAAGAAACAATGATAAAACGTATTTTGTCGTTGTACACAAGCAACTGCCAGGAAACAATAGAGTCAGTTAAATTATTTGGGAGGTGGGGCAGGGAAGCTTCTGTTTGTGGTTGTATGCTCATTTTCATTATTTGATTTTAAAACCATATTTATATATTAACTGAAAAATAGAAAGTGAAGAATACCAAGTCTTATTAAAGTAGCATTAGAAAGATGGCTGGAAAACATTTAACACTAATAATATTGAGCGGGGAAAAAAGTTATAAAACAAACACAGTATTGTGGATTTTCTAGTTCTATGGTGGGGGCATGAACGATTGCTTGTCTGAGTTTTAGATACTTTCTTCAGATTACTTGTTGCCTTTGTCTCGAGAGGATCAGATGCAGGCAGTCAAGTTAGGCCAGGCAGGTCCATTTTTCTAGAGTAAGTCACCAAGTGCTCCGACTGATCCCTGGTTAGCTCTTTCTATAATTTGGAAAACATAGTTCTTCCTCTCTCTCTCTGTAGATGACCTGGAAAGCTGCCTGAAAAAATAATAAAGTGGGGCTGGGGATGTGGCTCAAGCGGTAGTGCGCTCTCCTGGCATGTGCGGGGTGCTGGGTTCGATCCTCAGCACCACATACAAATAAAATAAAGATGTGTTTCCACCGAAAAAACTAAAAAATAAATATTAAAAAATATCTCTCTCTCAAAAAATAATAATAATAAATCAAAGATACTGGATGGGGGGACATTCCTCCTAAACAGAAATTCTCAAGATATTCTTGAGTATCAAGCCCTTCCTTTGCAATTCATTCTGGAATCTTCTAGGTTCTCTGCCACAGCATTCTGTCTCATAGCCATTCATGAAATAATTCATTTTGCTTTGAATTCCTTTACCAAGAGTTGAGAAACCAAAATATTAGAAAGAAATTAAAGTGTTTAAGGTATCATACCATTTTTCTTAATTTAGGTAATTCAATAAGCAACATGCACAAACACCCCTTTTCCCAACACCTTATTTCTTTAACAGACTTATTCATAAATTGTTCATACCCGTTTGATTAAAAAATTGTTGTAAAAAGTGAAGTGCATTTGTACAGCAAAATTCTAGGCATGTTTTGAGAAATATGATTTTTAAAAAGCCTGACATGAATCCTCTAAATACCCTACCCTCATGTATAAGCAGGAGAGTCCTTTGCAAACCAAAATTCACTCTGAAACCAAATCTGAAGAACAGATCAAAGAAGCTGCTTTGACTAAAGAAATAAGAGGCCCAGAACTGCTTATAACACATGGCCATTATTTACACACATACACACACACACATCCCACCTGTATGTATACATACACAAAATCAATATATATGTATGTTTATATGTATGCATTTATTTATTTAAAATCAGCTTTTCTTTTAGTTGTAGTAATACCTTTATTTTATTTGTTTATTTTTATGTAGTGCTGGGGATTGATCCCAGTGCCTTACACATGCTAGGCAAGTGCTCTATCACTGATCTACAACCCCAGCCCCTGTATGCATTTATATACATATATACATACATTCATATATATGTATCCCCACTTTTAACACTCACAGCCAAACACAAAATATCCCCCAACCATGTACACCCACCCCCACACACAGCTTGTCCCATATCACATCATACACACTTATTGTACTTTCCAACTACCCCACACTCTGTCTCTCCTCACTATACATCTCCACAATCATAAACAAACAAAATATCCCCCAACCACACACACACTATACCATCCATACCCCATATATTACTCATTAATATGTCATAATATCACATAGACACCCCCTTATTCACATGACATATCCACAACTTATCTCACACACAGACATTCCTTCACATATTACATATCATCCATGCTAAACCCCCACCCCCATACTTTACACACACATACACAGACATCACACACTAAACTGCATATGCATCACACCACACATCACACCTTCACACAGCCCACACATATGTGGCATACAATAATTAAACCACACCACAAACACTAAAAATGCTACACAGAAAGACCACATACACAACTCACACACATAGTTCTCTAGGCCTCCAGGGTTTCATGGAACATAATTGAAAAATCAATGCCATGGTTGGAAGTATTGTATTTAATTTTAATGAGCTATTCTCTCTCTTCCTTTTTTCCTTTTTAAAAGGGTAAAGACCCACTTTGACCAACAATGATAAAAGATTTTTTGGTTAGTTTCCTCAAAGAAGATCAGTTTGAATCTGAAATTAGTGCTCATAGCTCTTAATTCATTTTTGTTCTTTGAAGTTAAATAGCATCTAATAATCTTAGTGATCACCCATCAGATCATTAGAAACCCCAGATTATTTCCTGAGATCCATGTCACAAAGGGGAACGTACTAATATCGTCTTTACAAAGTCACAATAAATGATAAGGATTGAAAACACTTAGTTTCACCGGCCAATGGGGCCCAAAGACAAAGATCTGACTTCGTGCTATGTCAACACGGTTCCAAGCCAGTGCCAAGCTCAGCTGATCTGGAGCCGATGCATTGGTTCCTGGAAAGGCAAGAAGTAAGAGTGATTTTTCACTCCATGACTGGGATCACCTGGGTTAGGCAGGTGCTGGGCAGTGAGCAGATGCGCCCTTTGGAACTAATTGCTGCCTTTGCTTTCACTCCTGATTACTACTAAGGCCCAGGCTAAGCACTCCACATTCTCCAAGAGCTTCCTGGGAAGAAGGTGGAGCCAATTTCTTCCCAAGTCAGCTCTGTATCATCTCCATGGAGGAACAGAGGAAGAATCTAGTAACTCAAGAGATCATCAGCAAAAGGGCAGGGACTTTGGGATTGCCCAGATATCTGCCAGGCCAGGCCAAGGGGCAACACCCCTCTCAAGAGTACCAGCCCTTTGGCCCACATGAAGACCAGTGTGGCACTGCCAGGCAGCTAGCCCACAGTGACCCCCTTCTCATGGCCCCAGTCTAGCTGAGAGGCAGGGAGGAAGTATGCATCCCAGAGTGGAAGCTGTCTCACAAGTGCCTGTTCCAAGCCTGTCATTATAGGCAGGATAGGGAAATTGAACAGAGCCCTGCAGAATGCAGTAATGCAAAGAAACCCCAGTTCATGTTTACACTGTGAATAGAAGCCCTCAATGGACCAGTTACGAATGGAAATGGTTTTGACTTCATCCCACCATGGTCCATGGGCACCTACAGACCCCTGCTCTTCAGAAACCCATTTGGAGTCTTATTCTAGTGTGGTTTTGTGCTGAGATTACTCCAGACAGCATGGCTGGCTCAGCGTTCTGAAACCAACAGACACAATCCCCAGTTAGAGAAGAGAGAGATGGCCCCAGGGCAGCCTGGCATCGAAAGGACAAGAATCATCATTTCCTGAGAGCTCACCTTTGAGCAGCGCAGTTAAAATTGCCATCTCCACGTCCTGCTGACCCTCAGAACCCATTCTAAACACAGTGACCTGCAAATAAGTGCATTGTGAAGAAAGTTAAAGTGAGAGAGAGAGTTGAAAACAAGAGTCAGGGTAGAGGTGCTTTTTTTAAAAAAAAAAAAAAAAACAACCACAGAGACTGATGTGTGATGAGATGATTCAGAGAACTGAACAATTCCAAATCAAGTCTTTTTGATTTCCAGGAGTTACAACTTCGCTCTTACTGACTGTGAATGCTTGCCTGGATTCTGATTTTATCATTTATGTGATCTGCTCCAACCCTTGAGAAGGGGAAGCCCATTCAGGGTTTACACTCCAATATCCAAATAGCCACCTGAGATGATAAAAGAATATCTAATCTAATAGGACATATTTATAGGAAATTTTTAAATTAAAAAATTTAAAGATGTCTTCTTATTTGCACAAGGAGTACTCATTTCCTATGAACACAGGAAGTAAGAAGTGGGAAACAATTATGACATTTGGAAAGTGAAATGATTTCAACTTTGTAAGCACATCTAAGGGTGTTATATGCTGCTCTCCCCCAAGTCTTTAAATCTGATTCAGATTTTGAAACACTAAGCTGTGTGATGTCACCTCATATTTGCTAACATCTGAAAGCACCTGGGACCCGCCGCTGTGTGAGCTTGTTCTGCTTCCATCACTTGGACACAACCATCAATTTAGTGTGGATTTGTAAACTGCCTCTTGGAAGAGGCTGAACTAAAATATGAACAACTCCATCAAGCACACATGGGCAGAATTAGAAAAGGAAACATAATTCTCTCTGTGGAGATTGTTTGGAAATAAATTCAAGACACTTACGAGTTCTTTCTTCTTCATGCACTCCATTATAATTGCAAACAGCTGATGTGATTGTGTCTTACTGTAATTAAATGTTTTCTGAATGGTAACTAGAAGCTGATCCCTGAGGGACTCATTTATTATCCTGTTCAAAGGAAATGCAAAAGAGAACAAAACAAAGCAAGTTCAACTCATTTTTAATCAATCAGACATCTCTATATTCATCTGGTAATTTTTATTTGAAACTATTGGAGGAGGGTATCTGCATAGAAGACCAAAAAAAAAAAAAAAAAGTCACCGTGGTCAAAAAATGCATTCACACTTGTCTCAAATTCCAGCCTTGTTGTAAACCTTATAAGGAAAATGAAGTTGGAAAGGAGAGTATTCTTCCAGAGAGAGAATTCTGTCAGAAACAAGATGCTCCTGACAGCTCCCTCGCATGCTGACCTTAGGAATGGGAGAGGAGATTTAGCAAATCTTCCTCAGTTAAGCATTTTTGGAATGTCTAAGCAGATCACTTCAGATGTTCTCTTTGGCCTAACAAGGCATTAAGAACCCACCCTTCATCACACATCAGAAATCCTACCCTCCTTCTTCACAGTACTTGTGTGCAAAGGACAAAATATCCGAGGCTCGTCCACTGCCATCACAGACCACCACGGGGACTGGAGGGTCTTCTCGGAGGTATTCCAAGACAATGGAAACCACGTTAGGGCCCCCTTCCACCACGAGGCCCACGACCGGCACACCCTGCCCCAGTCCTGCAACACAAACCACATTCACTGTTCGGACCAACGTTTAGCACCTTTTACAGTCTCATTTTAATTCCTGAAACATGGTGAAGAGTACAAACTTTGCAACTTGACAGATGCTCCAAGTGGCATTAGTATTTACCCTGAGGTGGAAAGGAATTCAGGAATATCGTGATTGTTTTCATTTTTGCATTCAAACCTTGTATTATGGTCTCACTGGAAAACCCAGAAACTCAAAAATCCTAAACTTTCTGACTCCCCTGTGGTTGAACTCCATGTATAACTCACCTGGCATACAGGTGAGCCCTGAGAAGCACTGGACTATGCTCTGCCCTCTCTGTCCTGCCCTAGGGGTCTGAAATTCCCACCTGACTGGCTTTCCCTTAAAGAATGAAGCAGTGAAAGGAGAGTCTAGGCCAGAAACAGGAGAGCTCACTTCAGTCCCTGGTCTTTCCCAAATTAGTCTTAAGTAAAAAATAAAAAGTTGGGGATATAGCTCAGTGGTTAAACACCCCTGGGTTCAATCCCCAGTACAAACCAAAACCAAAACAAAACAAAAACACCCTTGGGCCAATTACCAAACCACCATGAGACTTAGATGACCATTTGTAAAAGGTGAATAATTACTAAGACCCCCTTCTCTCTTGAAGGAGCAAGAGATCCAAAATGGAAGAAAATCTTTGGCTATCAAAGTATATTGCAAACTTTAAGTGGCATGTAAATATGGTATGTTGCTGTTATTGTTTCTGCCTTCAGTGCTTACAATATGGCAGTACAGGCTGAGCAACCCTAATCTGAAAATCTGAAAGCCCATATGGAGAATGTTTCAACTTTCAGATTTTGGAATTTTGGATGAGGTATGCTCACCTAGTACAGTCTCTGCAAGTATTCCCAAATCTGAAAACTCTGAAATCTGAAACAATTCAGGTCCAGAGAATTTCAGATTAGGGATAATCAACCCATAAATGATCTTAGAAACAAACACACTGACTACTATTAGCTCATTGATTAAAGGATTATTCCCTGAGTATTCCCTCTCCCTTAAAAAAAAAAAACTATTATCTGATAATAGGACTCTCTAAGAACACAATAGTTGCATGCTAATAACTTGTAAAACCAGCAGAATGGGCTCTAGGAAGCAGGAAGTGACAGGGAATTCTAGGAAGCTGGAATTCTGAGTGAGTGGATAGTAAGAGTGACAAATATGCCTTTTCCACAATGTTCAAAGAACTGACCAGGACTAATTATAGAGTTGTCCCTCAGTGGTTCCAGGACTTGCCCCTTGTGAATACCAAAATCTGAGGCTACTCAAGTCCTTTATATAAGATGTTATACTATCGTATCAAAATTACACAATTCTCCCATACACTTTAAATCATTGTTAGTTGACTTATAATACCTAATACAATGCAAATACTATGTAAATAATTATTATCCTGTATTGGTTAGGGAATAATGATAAGGGAAAAAAAGGCTGTACATGTGCAGTAAAGATGCAGTTTTTACTCCTGAATATTTCCCATCTGTAGTAGTTCAAATCCCTGGAGGCAGGGCCCAGGGATATGCAGGGCTGGCTGTACTCTGAGACTATTTCACCAGATGTCTGTTAATGATGTGAATTAATTGATTAACATTAGCAAACAACAAGTAAGAAAAGTATCCTTGATGCCACAGTTCTCAAGAGCTTCACATAAAATCTTCTAGCAAAGGTTATGAGAAGAATTGAGAGTTTCAAGTAGGTGAAGTCAGAGTTTGTGGTTTGCTTTCACAGTGCATTTCTATGTCAGGATGCTTAAATAGTTTGAGATATTTTTCTGTCTTGTACAGGAATAATTACAGTTAGGTTCATTTCAGCAAATAAGCAATGAAAGTCTGTTTTATACCAAGTCCTAAATAAGAGATACTGGAAAATGGATTGAGATGGCATGAACTCTGCCCTTGAGATTTCCAACCCAAGTTAGGAAATACGGTGGCCAAATCACCTTCTTTTCTAGAAAAATAATAGAACTGGTTCTTCTTGGCTTAGGCTGGACTTCCTGAAGCTGCATGCTGTGGGAGGTGACGACTGAGCACCCCTTTGTTGTCCCTGCCCCACTCAAAGCCCTAGGCAAAGGATGACAAAGGGAAGCCCACAAGTCACATGACCAAGTGAAGTTGGCCAATGCGAAAACTTTCAGGTCCAGAAAAATTAAAAATGTTAAGAACAAAAACCAATTCAACCAATTTATCCATCAAGATCTGTTGCTCAGAAACCTACAAGTTTTTGTAGTAGGTCATCCCCATTCTAACTACTTGAGCAGTATCACAATCCTTTAAATTATGCTCTACAAAGATCATTTAACAGGCCTAGATTGCCTTGCACAAAAACCTCACCAGTTATGGTAAAAACAGAATATTCTTCAGGATCCTTTAGCAATTGTTTGACAGTAAGGATTGTTAGAAAAGGGGCATGTCCAAAAAGAGTACACCAGTTATTTTAATTCTAACCAGTTCTTATTGTTTCTTCTGGTTGGATTCATTTCTTTTATCTCTAGTTTGAGCTCCAATGTCTCCCAGCAGTGGCTATTCCCCCTAGGGATGTGTACCTGAACAGCAAGGATGATGAAGCAAATAGCCCCTGCAGCCCTCTCTATAGGTCTTCCCTTCTGGTCATCTTAGTCTGGGTCAGATACTCAGAGTTATAGAGATATTTAATAATGTTTAACACTTACAATTTGATGTAAGAAATCATACTAAATCTTTGAGTGAGAATTGCTTTTTTTCCTGATAAAACGTTTAAAAAATAATGACAGTAATTACAGGGGAAAAGAACCACAGGGCAACATGATGAGTGCTGCCATCACCATGACAACAACAGCAAGGTTGTTTCTTGCACCAACATGTGAACTTGGAGCAAAACATCACATGGAGCTCAGTGAATTCATGTTGGCAGGTGGCTAAGACATAAGGTCTAAATAAGTCCTTTTCTATTGATCTAGCAAGAATCAAGGTTAAAGCTTTCAATAGCCTTGGGCAATTTCCTTCTCAGCTTGGTTTTCATGATCGTGGTGTCAGTCCAATGGTGGTACTGTGGTCTTGGCTACAACTTACTTGTGTTAATCTTCTGCAGAGAGATGTGCTTTTCCAGCTGCCTCCGCAGCTTCACCTCAGCACCATATTTGCCCAGGGTGCCATTATCAGCCAGGATGAAGTGAGTGTGAGAGTTGTTGAGCACAGAGAGCTTACTCAGAGGGTTGGACATGGTCTGGTACACTCTTGTTACCTGACAAAATGCACAACATGAATCAGAGCTGTAGAACTTTAATATTAAGACTAATGGGGAAGCAAATGGAATACACGTGCTTGTAATGACTACACTTAAACCCATTCTCACTTCTCTATCCTACTTATTCAAGTTTTTTTCCAATTGCTCTATTAAGACAGCAAAAACATAATTATTTTTAGATAATGGCAATCCAACAATTGTATACCTAGCTATTTATTACAGAAAAATGAAAATTCATATTAACACAAAATCCTGAACACAAATGTATTTGGAAACTTTATTCATAATTGATCCACTGCAATGACCCAGATGACCTTCAACAGATAAATAGGCAAACCATCTGTGATAAGTCCATACCTTTGACTAGCACTCAGCAATAACAAGGAAAGAACTATTTTTTAAAGATATTTTTAGTTGTAGATGGACATGATACCTTTATTTATTTATATGTGGTGCTGAGGATTGAACCCAGTGCCTCACACATGCCAGGCAAGCGCTCTACCACTGAGCCACACCCAGCCCAGGAAGGAACTATTGATACATATGACAATCTGGAGGAATGTTATGCAGAGTGGAAAAAAAAAACCAAATATTTTCCAAAGGTTTTATACTGTATGATCCCATTTATGTAATATTCTTGAACTGATAAAATTACAGAGATGTGTGGTACATTAGTGGTTGCCAGGAGATAAGGAAGAAGTGGAGGTGGGAAGGAATTAGATATAGATATTAAAGGGCAACAGAAGGGATCCTTGTGTTGATGGAAATGTTCTGTACCTTGAGTGTATGTCGCTGTCCTGACTGTGATGTTGTACTATTGCTTTGCAAGATGCAAAACCTGGAGGAATGGGCAAAGGGTGGATGGGAGCTTTCTTTTTTGTTTCCTACAACTGCATGTGAATCTATAATTATTGAAAAATACAGACTTCAGTTTTTAAAAATTATCAATGTCTTCAGAGAACACACTTACATCCTTTCCAACCAGGTCTTCCTTATTCTCCACCATGCCCCATGGAGCAATTCCTATAGCACAGACCCGGCCTCTGGACTTGGAGGAATGATCTTTCAAGGCATCCCCCACATGGTTGATGACACCTGTGAGCAGCCATGAGTCACATTTTAGTCACTTCTACTTCCCCTCACATCACACCACCAGTCATGAACTTCAGAGACAACTTCTATGAACCCCTACATTCCCTATGGAACAGGGATGAATGAGACATAGTTCTCTTTATCAGAGCTTATACTAACTGCTAGTCCTGCTTTCTCTCCTTGAAAAGGGAAAACAAAAACAAACCAAAGTAACTGGTCAGGGACTTACTGTACATGTTTCTAAAACCTAAAGATGAATGTCATTGGGGTCTTTTTTCACAGTCCTTGACTGTATTCAGCTAAAGGTGAAAACCAGACCACCTGGCATGTTCCTTAACCTTTCTATGCCTCAGTTTACTGTACCGTGAACTGGAGAAAGGGTTTTTAACAGTCTAATTGAAGATGATGCTCACCCAGGGCTCAGTTCAAGGAAATGTGCATAGTGGTTGACCCAGAGATATTACTATTGTTACTATTATTATTGTGTGGTTTGGATCTTGGATGTCCCCCAAAGACCCATGTGTTGAAGGCTTGGCCCTTGACTTGGTGCTGTTGTAAAGTGGTGGGAACTTTAAGAGGTGAGGCCTAGTGTACAATCTTTAGGCCACTGGGGATGTGCCCTTAAGGGGGATTGCAGGACTCCAGTCTATTCTTCTTCTCTTTTTTGTTGCTGGTCTTGATGTATTCCCACCATGAATTGAACCTATACACTACCACGGGACCAAAACAATGGAGCCAACTAACTGTGGACTAAAACATCTAAAACTGTAAACCAGAATAGACTTTTTCTCTTTTTTAGTTGATTGTTTCAGGCATTTGTTGTAGTGACAGAAAGCTAACAGAATTATGACATTTGCTGTTTAAACAAAATGCATCATACCAATTTTTTTAAAAATCTATGGAATAAAGACTTCACTTTTGTCACAATTAACATCAAGATGCAACATATTTTGTCTTCTGACCATTATTACTAGGAAGCTTTTGGGGGTCCACAGTGAGTTCTGGGTATGTACATTTACAGTGAAGGAAGGGCCTGCTCTTACCAGTGCTGACGCCCCCTGTGAAGATCCAGGCCCCTGTGGTCACGGCAGCCTTGATCAGACCTTTCCCAAACACCTGCTTCAGCTTGGGCTGCATCTCAAAGTTCTGGAGACCACCATGCACAGATATTAAGAGCTTGGGGAGTTCCAGCTGCCAATCTTTCACCATGAGATGAAGCAGGGAATCTGGCTTGGTGTCATAGGATACACGGATATACTGTAAAAGAGTGTGTGATGCTCAGCACCTGTTCTTGGTTTTGCTTCTCTTGTCAGAGGGGTTGCGGGGTTTTTGCTCATGTCCAGGTAGGAGTTGTCTGTCTTGTCTGTCTCTCTCTGTGTCCCAGGGACCCCTGTGTGGGTCTGTAGCTGAGTGACTAAAGGCAACTTTGGGAGGAGTTGTCAGGTTTAATGAATAAAAATACAGGATACTCAATACGGTGGTCCAAATGTTTGTCTTTCACCAACACACATATGTTGAAACTTTATCCCCAATGCAAATATTAATAGATTAACTTACAGGAGTGACTAACTCACCTCTTAAAAGCTAAAGAATAATGCCCTGAGGTCCAAGGGAGTTTGTTTACTCCTTCTTTCTTGTGAGTTTCTATGAAGCAGAGAGTGAGACTTTACTAGACACTAAATATGCTGGCACCTTCATCTTGGACTTCTTAGCTTCTAGAACTGTGAGCAATAAATTTCTGTTGTTTATAAATTACCCAGTCTAAAATATTTAGTTATAGCAACTGAACAGACTAATTCACTCAGTTAAATTTGAATTTTAGATGAATAATGAAAAATACTTTAATATTTCTACTAAATGCAATACAGCATGCAATATTTAGGACATACTTGTATTAAAAAAATAATCTGTTGCTTTTCTGAAATGTAAACTGAGTATCCTGTATTTTATCTGGCAACAGTAACCTTGGAAGAATTAATTCCAAAGCTATCTTAGCTAGAACAATGATTCAAGAAGTTGGACAAGGATATTATTGAGTGAGTGGGAAAGGAGATTGTGGTCCCACATCTGAATGTGACCACCTCTTCAAGGTGAAGGAGTTAATGATCAGAGACCTTAGTCTTTATAAGCTGCTTCTTCATGTCTTGCTAATATGTAGAGTGTCCCTATTCCAGAAGACCCTGTATTGTGGTATTTGGAATACATCTGAATTTTATTTTAGTGATGATTTCAGACTAGTGAAATAAAATGAAATTTCAAAAATGGTCTGACTGGGCACATGGAGTATTATTCCAAATTGACTGAAAGGTAACACACGCCTGGAATCTTTGAGATACTGCATGTTCTATACAATGATGTCCAGTTTCCAAGTCTCATTGCTAAAAATCCATGGACACAGATATATTCCTTGGCTTTGCAGTGAAATATCTAGGAGGAACTGAACCACACAACCCATGAAGGTATCTGTAGCTGGGAGTTGGGGGACAGGCCTCTGATGAAAGCTGTGGTTCCCATGGCATCATGTCCGAATGCCCTCCCTTACCATGGCTTTATTGAAGTATCCGCCACCCTGAAATTCAAGAATCCCATAGGAATCTGTTGGGTAGCTCTGGGTGTGTTTACTGACAGACCATTTTTCTGGCTGAGTCTCCGCCTGTTTGTTCTCCTCTTCATTTTTGCTGGGTGTTGCACTAGGCAAAGGGGGGATATGCTGGTTGATTAGTTGACCACAGCAACACCTGAAAAAAAAAAAAAGCAAAGAAAGGTCTTTTACTTTTTGTCATTTCTGGGTTTTTTTGTACTGGTGATTGAACCCCGGAGCACTCTATTACTGAATTCATTTTTATTTTTTATTTTGAGACAGGTCTTGCTCAGTGGCCCAGGGCTGGTCTCCAACTTGTTATCCTCCCAAGTCACTGGGATTACAGGAATGATCCTGCTGGGTAAAGCAGAGTCTTTCAAAAACATTTTTCTCCTTTCCTTTCTATTAGCAAAAGTAAATTAACCTGAATAGGTGAGTTGGGCCCAATCAGAGGTACTTATCCAGATAGATAATCCATGCTTATCTATTCATATACTATTCTATTTATATTGGATGACTACCCTTCCTTGCTGGACATATTTTAAATATTTTTGATGTCTTGATGACATTCATATGAGCTTAACATTCTGGACATTACTGAATATTCTGTGATATAATGCAATCATGCCCTCTGAACATAGGAACTTAGTAAAAGTTCTGACCTTCCAGAACTTAGTAAAACATTTCTCTACCCGGTAATATTGGAAGTATTCCAATAAGCACCAGTATGTCTTTTCCTGCCCTGTGCAGCTGTCCCATTGGGCAATAACCTCCTGGCTTCAGGGATCTCATTCTATAGCATCTCTCCATGACTCAGCCAGCCTTGTGTGCTCTCATGGTGTTCCCTCTTCCAGCTTTCTCCGTGCAGGATCCTTATTCTTGTGTAGCTTCCTTTCCTAGCAGCCTAGCTTAGGGTTTCCTTTGTCACTCAGTCACTTTCAGCTGCCACGTATTTATGTGAACTAGATCCACCAAAACTTGAAATGTCTGCTTGGAAGAACAGCAGAATTCCAAGCAGTAGCCTGGAGTGATGTCTTGCTGCAGATGGGACCCAGGGGTAAGTGACATGGGAAAGAAGGGAGGGGAGGTCTGCTTCTGGGATGAGGAACTTCCTGAGGGCAGTCATGCACACCAGCAAGTGGGTGGGGGAGCCAGGGACTAGGAGATCTGGGGAGACGTGGGCTTAGGACAAGAGAGGATGTTTTTATTGGACGATATGTGTGAGCATGTGCATGTGCTCTCTGTACTCATGCTGGCAGCCTTGGAATTTTCTTCCTGTCCTTCTGAATAATTCATTAGTGGCATGAGCCACCATTCCAGGTTTCCTTAGAGAAATGTCTATTCTTTCTATTCTTCCCTTTCTCCTTCCCTCCCTGTCTCTCTTTCCTCCTTTCCTTCACCTTTCTCCTTTCTTCCCTTTCTCCCTCCCCCTCACCTTTCCTCCTTTCCTCCCCACTCCTTCCCAACCTTCCCTTCTTTTTAAACTGTGTGTGTGTGTGCATGGGGGGTGGTGGAGGGGACTGGCGATTGAACCCAGGGGCACTCTACCACTGAGGCACAGCCCTATCTCTTATTTTTTGAAACAGGGCCTCATTAAGTTGCCCAGGTTAACCTTGAATTTGCAATCATCCTGTGTCAGCCTCCCGAATTGCAAGGATTACAGGCATGTATCACCACTCCCAGCAAAATAAAGCTTTATTGATGTATAATTCATATACCACACAATTTGCTCACTTAAAGTGTATGATTTAATGGATTTTAGTATTAACAGATATATGCAATCACCACCACAGTCAATTTTAGAACATTTTCAGCACCTCAGAAATTGTACATTTTGAAAATCACCATTCCACTTGAACATCTACCTTCTATCCCCAACTACATGTGAACTTCCCTCCCACAGACAACATTAACCACAAATCTACTTTCGGTCTTTTTACATTAAATACATCTATCTCTGCAGATTTCTACATATTTCATATAAGTAGAGTCATGTAAGATGAAGTTTTTGTGGAGAGAGGTCTTCTTTCATTTAGCATGCTTTCAAGATTCATCTGTGTTGAAGCACATGTCAGTACTATTCCCTTTTGTGGTTGAATAATATTCCAATATATAGATGGATAAACTTTTTATTGTACTTTGAGGGACATTTGAGTTGTTCTAACTTTTTGGCTACCATGAATAATGCTGCTATGAACATTTATATACAGGTTTTTGTGGGAACACATACTTTTACTTCTACTGGGAGTGGAAATACTGGATCATATGGTTACATTATGTTTAATCATTTGAAGAGCCACGACACAGGTTAAAAGGACTGCACCACTGTGCATCTTCACTAGCAGTGTATGAGGCTTCTGATTTCTGCATACCCTCTCCGGCACTGTTGATTATTTGACATTTTTATTCTATCCATCTTACCAGGTGTTCAGTAGGAGTTCATTGTTGTTTTGATTTGCATTTCCTTCATGAATAATGATGTTAAGCATCTCATATGTTTTTTGGTTATCTGAATATCTTTCTTAGAGAAATGTCTATTCAGAGTCTTTGCCATTCAACTTGAACGTTCCACTTGAACATTTTCAAGTTCCACTTAAAAAACTTGGATTATTTACCTATTTTATCACTGAATTGTAAAAATTCTTTGTATGTCCTGGATATAAATCCCTTATGTAAGTGTGCACACGCACATGTGATATATATATTCATATATATATTTGAAATATTCATATATATATCAAAGTCATATATATTTGATATATTTATATATATATCAAAATTTATATATTATATTATATATATATATATATATATATATATATATTGTTTCCACTATCTGGGTTCTGTACAATTATGTGTGAACTTTACACTCGGATTGTTAGTTTCTACAAAGAAATTAATTGAGATTCTAACAGGAATTGAGTTAAATCTACATATCATTTAGACAGTATTGCCACTTTAACAATGATACATCTTCCAATCTGTGATTTTTTTTGTTTCCACAATTAGTTAAGTCTCTATTAATTTCTTTAAATAATGTTTTGTACTTTTTGTATCAGTATAGTATTGGCCTCATGGAACTTGTTGGAAAATATACCCTTCTCTTTTATTTCTGAAAGAGTTTGTGAAGAATTGATCTTAACTCTTCCTACAATGGTTTTTAAAATTCAGCAGAGAAGTCACCAGAACCTGTACTTTATTGATTACTAGTCAACTACCAGCAGGGAGTTTTGGTTGTTGTTGTTTATTACTAATCCTCTATCTCTATCTATTATAAGTCTAATCAGATTGTGTATTTCTTCTTGTGTTAGTTTTGGTCTTTTTAAGAATTTGTGCATTTCATGAAAATTATCCAATTCATTGGTGTACAAATCATAATATTCCATGTGCTCATTTTTGTTTATATAAAATTGGTAGTGATGTCTCACCTTTCACTTCTTATTCAAGTCACTTCAGTCTTCCTTCTTGTCATCAATCTAGCTAAAGGTTTGTCAGTTTATTTGATCCTTTCCAAGAACAGTTTTGGATGGCACCGATTTTCTCTATCAAAAACTCTCTTTTCTCCAGTATGGAGGGCAGAGAATAGAATAGAACAGAATAGAATAGACTATCTATTCTATTCTCTCTTTTTAGTGAAGTCCAATTTAAACATGAATTTTTTTTTTTGTTTTCTTGCTTTAGTCTTAGTTGGTTTTTATTTTCCCAGTCTCTTATGGTAAAAAGTTAGGTTATTTATTTAAAAAATTTCTTCTTCCTTACTGTAGGTATTTACAAGTACAATTTTTTTTTTCTCTCTCAGCACTGTTCTAGCTGCATTCCTTAGGTTTTGGCATGTTGTGACATTTTCATTATTTCACTTTTGATTTCTTCTTTGAGCCAATTGGTTATTTAAGAGTATGTGGCTTTAATATGCACATATTTATGAGTTCCCCAACTTTTTCATTCTTATTGGTTTCTTATTTCCAATTTCATTATGGTTGGAGAACATATTTTGTATTATTTCTACCCTTTTAAATTTATCGAGACTTGTTTTATGAACTAACATATGGTCTATTTTGGAACATAGCTCAGAGCATCTTCCCACATGCACTTAAGAAGAATGTGGATTCTGTTCTTGGGTGGCATGTTCTATAGATGTTTGTTAAGTCTAGTTGCTTTATAGTGTTGCTGAAGTCTTTTATTCCTTTGTTGATCTTCCAAGGGTTCTGTTATTGAAAAGGGGATTTTTGAAGTCTCTATTATTGTTCAATTACTTACATCTACCATTATTGCTGTCAATTTTGCTTCATGTATTTTGGTATGCTGTTATTTTGCTTCATGTATTTTGGAATGCTGTTATTTTGGCACATATACGTCTACAATTGCATATAACTTCCTAGTGGGTTGACCCCTTTTTCATTTAAAAATATTCCTCTTAATGCATGCCCATAAACTCAGCAGCTCAGGGGGCTGAAACAGGAGGATCACAAGTTCAAAGCCAGCCTCAGCAACTTAGTGAGGTCCTAAGCAACTTAGCCAGATCCTATCTCTAAATAAAACATTTAAGAAGGGATGGAGATATGGCTCAGTGGTTAAATGCCCTTGGGTTCAATCACTGGTACCAAAAAAAAAAAAAAAATCCTCTTTATCTCTAGCAACACTTTTTGCCTTAATGTCTATTTTCTCCAAAATCAGTATAATTACTCCTATTTTCTCTGGCTGCTGCTCATGTACATGGGATTTGGATGGAAGGGAGCTCTCACCTCTCAACTGCTCTCACCCAGGACTTAGCCTCAACAATAGGTAGCAGAGGACTGAGTGAGAAATGCCAGAGTCCTGCTCCTCTCTGGACAAAGGAGTTTTGATTGGGAGCTGAGGGTAGAGGGAGTCCTGTGTTCTAGGCTATAACAGAGTAGAGTCTCCACCTTGCTGAGCTGGGATTGGGGAAACTCTCTTTGTTTAAATTCCACAGATTTCTTCTACCAAACTTCAGTAGATTTCCTTGAATAAGCTTTTTTCTCCCTTTGTTGTTTGCCTTTGAGACTATTCACAGGGGCTTTAAATAGTTTTTGTTTGTTTAAATTCTAGATTTTAGGAGTCCATGCTAGAGAATGCATAGAGCTCACAGAGGAGATATGTGTGTGAGTCCTGAAGCTCTTCTGCCTCTTCTGCTGCCTGACCACTTGGCTGTGTGGCAGGCTGTCATGTTGGCAGGTGCTAACAGGGGCTAGCATGGATAGTTACTATTAAGGAGAGCTTAGGTGCCACAAAATAAAGAGGGACAATAAAGAAAAGACTTGTGTGATCACTGGCATTGTCCCATAATGGCATTTCTATCTTGAGGGACAATCACTGGGGTTCAAGTAGGAAGAAGAATGTGCAGGGTAGTATGTGGGGCAGGGGAGCTTGGGGACTTCTTGGGGAAACTGTGATTGCATGTGTAAAATTTGATCCAGGTGATCTCTAAGAGTCTGTGCACTTCAAAATCAGTGAGGTAGATGGATTTCATGGTTAATATATGGATAAATCAATTCTCCCATCCCTAAACTCAGCCTTACAAGTTTTTTTCCCTCAGAAATGAAATGTTTTAGTTAAATCCATCTCTGATTTCTTGCATGACTTCAGAAGGCCTTATCTTCAGCTAATAACAGATGCAATTTCATATATGTGAATGAAATTGTTTGACATTTGTGTACAAGTTAAGCCCTTTAAGAAAATTATATCTAATTACCTTAACCACCCATATTGTCCTGTGATGGAAATTCCTTTTCATCTAAATTATGAAATTATTGAGGAAGCCCAGAAGATACCCTGGACATCTGTCCAAAATTCTCAAGTTCTTGATCTCATTAAGGGTAAGAGGAACACTGTAGGACCATCTGGTTTTGAGAGTTCATACTAGAGAAAGTGATAGACACTTTTTTCTAAGGCTATTTATATCTTAACAAAGAAACTTATTAGCTCAGTGACTGCCTTGTTAGTGACTCATCTGGGGACTAGATTCTGGTCACCCTATTTGAGTCATCTCCTCCTTTCCCCCAAATACTAGGAGAATAGTTGATATTCCCAGGTCTGAATAATATCTTAACTATGGATCCCAACTTACCTGTTTGGGTCTTTGGTGTTGGGAATTACGAAAATACACTCCCTTTTGTAAAATGTTTTCTCTATCCAAGCTTTCTGACCCTGAAAGAGAAAGAAATAAAAATTAGACTGATATATCCACAAACCATCGACAGAGTTCATTATTTTACTTTTATAAAACTAATATGACACTAACAGGCATATGTCTAAATAGTCACCTCCAATCAAGGTGGACTTAAGCCTTGCTAGTAATAAGGCTTGGAACATGTTATATATGATTCCCATTTGCTGAACCTAAGCACCCGTATCTGTTGAAGATATTTTTTGTGCAAGGTGTTGTGGGGACTTCTGAGGACATGAACTACAGGGCAAGTGTTGTTCACCATCTGCAAATGGCAAATGAGGGGTGGAGGAGACACCAAGCTAAAGGGACAGCAGAGCTGGGGCTGGGTCCTAGAGCAGTGGCCGCACCCATGCCGGATGCCACAGCGGCCTCTGCTGGCTTTGTTGTGTGTGTCTTCTTATCCTCAGTCATCAGGAGCACCCTCACATGGAGGTTCAAAGGAGGGAAGTGATCATATCAAAAGGCTCTGTTATTCTTGTCTCCTGCATACATTCTTGGCACTGTGTGGTCAGTTAGTTGCTACCTCAGTCGCAGGGGGTGGGGTGGGGAGGTGGGGGTGGGGTAGAGACACGGAATCAACACACAGACTCTGGAAGCTGGTGAGAGAACTGGCAGGAGACAATCCTCAAGTTGTCGTCCAGTAGCTCAGTTTATTTTTGGAATGCATACAATTGTTATAGGGTTCAAGTGGGGCGTGCCAGTATCCATAAGCTAATCATCTTCTGCCTAATGTAACCGCTCTATGAGGATGCTCCAAATATTGCTATCATCAGGAAGGGTCCTTGTCCCTAGGGGAGAGGGTTTTCTAAGTTAGGAGTTTCATGCCTGAAGCTCCTGGCTATCAGTTTACTGGCCCGGCAGCTTGGCAACACTAACCACAAGTGCTAAGGATGAGGTTTCACTAACGGCTTGCTAGAGCAGAGCATCCCATCCTGCAGGCATTCCTATCAGGCCTGAATGAGTGTAGATTCTTCAAGCACTCCGAGCTGCTCATAGCTTCTAGCTGCTAGCTGTAAACTGAAAGTGATTCCAACAGTCTCCCAGGACTGTGGGAGTCAGTAGGTGGAGAGAGGGGGAAGAGCCTTCTCAGGGAGGGCAGGGTGTACCAGCAGGCAAAGGTGCAGGAACCCAGAAGTCCCTGGCAGAGTAGGGTGGAAGGCAGGCTCAGAGTGCATTTGTGGTTTTTGTGTGTTTGTGGCATGTGTGTTGTATGATGTATTTGAGTCTATGTATGTGTGTGTATGATGTATGCTTGGTGAATGAATGTGTGTACGCTGGTGTGTGATGAGTGTTTACGTGAGTGGGTATTTATGTGTGTGGTATGTATATGTGTGTCATGCATCTATGGGGTATATGTGTTTGTGTGGTGTAAGTGTGTGGTATGTGTTATGTATGTGGTATGTGTACAATGTATTATGTGGTTTGTGTATGACGTGTGTGGTATGGGTATGTGTCTGGTATTTGTGTCTGTGTGCATGTCTCTGGGGGCAGTAGTGGACTGTTTGGCAGATGCTTGGAAATGGAGATGGTTAGCATACAAATCCTGAGTCAGATCTTAGAAAATCTATGGCCAGCACAGTCTGATGTCCTTGGTAATTTGCCCACAGTCTCCCTGGGCAGAATCACAGGATGATCTGAGACGAGGGTATGACGTGAGGTGTTTAGTGGAATTGGCCTCAGTGCTGCCTTCCTGCTGCCTCACCACAGGGCAAAGCTGCTGATCTGGAGATTCCCTTGTCTCTTCGGAGGCTGCCTCCTAGTGACAACACAATGTCACAGAGGCCCCCTGACATGATCTAGGTCAAGAACTTGATACCCAACTGTTGCTTCACAAGAGCCATTTCGAGTCTTACAGGTAGAATCTTCAGGTCCCTCCCTGGAGAGCCTTTCTGGGAGATCTCAGAAACAGCTGATCAATTGGCTTCTTTTTGAATAACTGGAATGATTATAATATAAAACTTTGTTCAGGGAACTTCAAAAGCAACACTGTTATTATTTCCCTCCAAATAATGACTGCTTGAACACTATGTCATTGGTGCTAAACATTTGTACTAAAGAGAGGAAAGCGTCCACTCAGAGGATAAAGTGCAGAGAAGTGAGCCTCAGAAGTCCTCGGCCTACTCTTCTCATGTGGAATATAAGAGCAGCCCAGCTCAAATAGCAAAGCAGAGCATTCTCTGACTGAAAGGAAATATGCGTTCCCCTTTTGCATTTCATGCCTCACTTCCCAGAGAAGCTGGGAGAGCATACTTGTGTTTGTTTATAAAAACACAGGGGTCATACTATTTGGACTATATGCCAACTAAAGACAATAAGAATTCTAAACAAATATCAAACTCTCTTTAGTAGGTTACTCTGCCACAGAGACAGAAGATATGTCTGTGAAGTCAGCACACTAGAGTGATACATGCACACCCAAGTCCCATCTCTATAGCAGTGTAGTTCACAATAGCTGAATTATGGAAATAGACTAGGTGTCTGTCAACACAGGAATAGATAAAGAAAATGTGGTATATGTACGCATGGAGTTTTATTTTATTTTATTTTTTAATTCTCCAATATTTTTAATTAATCCAAAAACTCAATTACAGGCTGCATTTTGCTTTTAATTTTTACATGAATTCAAGTAGTTTGATTTCTTTCTTTTTAAATTTTTTTAAAATTTGTTTTAATTAGATACACATGACAGTACAATGATCATGACATATCATACTTTTGAATCAGATGATGGAGTTTTATTTAGCTATGGAAAAGAATGAAATCATGTCATTTGCAGGAAAATGGATGGAACTGGAGAGCATTATGCTAAATAAGTGAGACTCAGAAAGTCAAAGGTCATAAGTTTGCTCTCAGTGCGACTGAATTACAAAGAAGGAGTTAGAAACTTGATAGTAAAGAAATACAGTGAACAGCATCTAACACACAACTCGAATCACGAGTAATGGAACAAAGTCCACGAGGCTCCTGAGGAAATGTACTGAAAAGAATAAAAATACATAACCTAAATCTGATCAGGACACGTCAGACCACCCAAATTGAGAGAGAGTCTGCAAAATAACCGACCTGTGCCCTTAAAAAATGTGAAGCCAGTGAAAGAAGGAAAGACTAAGGAAGCACAGCAGAGGCTCAAAGGACAGGAGCACTACCAGCTGGCCCCTGCCCGCCCCGCCCACCGGCCCTGCCCCCATCCCGCCCGTTCCCTATTGCTGCCTCGTCCCTCAACT
>NW_026000196.1:20164317-20178492 GCF_001458135.2 Marmota marmota marmota
CCGGCCCTGCCCCCTCCCGCCCGTTCCCTATTGTGCCTCTCCTCAATTCTGTCACTCAATCTCCCGCTGCCAGCTCCCACTCTGGGGCCCGCTTTCTTAGCCCTGTCCTATGTTCCCGCCCTATGGACTCTTTCCTTTCTGTCCTTTTCAGTCACCCTAGGATAAGGTACCAGCAAGAGGCATGGCCAAGGAAACCCGTGTCAACACTGGTAATTTAGAAAACCTAAGTCTTGCCCCTGAGCTCCTAGGTTCGGGTTCCATATGATCAAAGGGAGCACATGCCTCTTGTCCTCCAGGGTTTGTGCCATGAAATTAAGGAAGAAGCTCCCGGAGCAGTACTGTGCCCCTGGCTCTTATTACTAAGTCTGTTCTGTCACGGCTGACGTTTAAATACCTCCATCATAAGAAGTGTGTCCCTGTCTCCTCCTTATCTTGCTTGTGCAGTATATCTGTGACTTCTCAGCAGGGCATTGGCCTTACATTTTGCCTTCCAAACTCTGAAAAGGAGGGCTTTTCAGGATGCAGAGTGCCAGCCACTGCTTGTGGCTCTGGGCAAGTGCAGCTGGCATCTACAGTCCTTCTGCTTCACTGAAAATCCTCTCCCTCCTCCCACAGAAGTTCTAGAATGTGACTAACATATTTTCCCTGAGGAGTGAAGTGTTTTGCTTTAATGTTAACCTTTGTTTTCTTTTAAACTTTGGTTGAGGAGAATATCTTCAATTCAACACGACATGTTACTACCGAGTCTCTAGAAATGTCATAGAACTTTCTGAGGATAAAAAGAGGGATGGGGGCCATTCTTTGCCTGCAGACTCTTTTTCCGGAAGCAAGACATACAAACCATGCTCTCCCCTTGTTCCAGCTTGTGTTCAAAATGTCTTCTCTT
This sequence comes from Marmota marmota marmota, assembly GCF_001458135.2. Classification (NCBI taxonomy): domain Eukaryota; kingdom Metazoa; phylum Chordata; class Mammalia; order Rodentia; family Sciuridae; genus Marmota; species Marmota marmota. The sequence goes on from NW_026000196.1 coordinate 20,165,204, forward strand.
CAGTCAGGCTCCCTTGACTCTTCATCTCACCCCGGCTTCCTGCTTCCTTGTCCTTCACACACCTCTTCCCTTCTCAGTGATCTGCCATATTACCAGTGCCTCCAGGAGTTCCTGATGAACAGTCCATACTCCATGCCTTCTCTCTCTCTCTCTCTCTCTCTCTCTCTCTCTCTCTCTCTCTCTCTCTCTCTCTTTTTCCAGCAGTGCTGGGGATGGACCCCAGAGCCTTGCACATTCTAGGCAAGCATTCTACTAACAGAGTCACAACCCCAGCCACTAGATGCCTTTTAATGATTGAATGAATGAATCATCTGATGGACCACTGCCGTGCTTCTCAGCCCTGATGCTGTGTACAGCAGCCTTATCCCTAGAGCTCACACCTGCCCAGCAGAGAACACACAACAGAAGGGAGCCGACCTGGTGTGCTCAATGAGTCTTTGCTCACCTGGGGAGGAGCTCAGCTCCTGAATGCTGCTCAGAGGCTAAGGTAGGTGAAAGGCAATGGGTGGAGGGCCCCCTTAGTCAAACATTCCTTCTTCCCCTCTTGTCACACTCCAGTGCTGAATAAATGCCATGGTTGTAACCAACAGCCACAAAATTGTTGAACTGATGCTTCCCAACTGCTTAGAAATCAGTCACACAAGTTCTAGAGTGACAGTGTCCCACTGCAGGTTGGACTTTGTAAGCATCACCCATCTCATTCTTGCAAAACATGTCCTTGTGAAAGGAAGGAGGGCAGGGCCTCCCGTGATTCATGTACAAGCCCCTTTGGATCCCTCTACCTTAGGAGAGATATGCCCCATCCTGTGAAATATTCTTATTCACCAGGAATGGTCATTTTGAAAGCCTTAGTGAGAGATGATGGAAATGCTTTGTATTGGGGATTAAAATCTGCCCTTGAGGATGTTCATCCCAGCTGTGATATCTGTCTACCTGAGTGAAGGCACAGAGGAGGTCACACTAGGGACAAAACACCAGCATCACCACCACAATTCTCAGGTCCTCTGAGCTATGATTTTTCTCATTTCTGAAATGGAAATGCTTTTGAATGTTTTAAGAGCCTCACCTGGGATACCATTAGTGTAGTATTTGGGAGATACTGGAATTAAGTGGGAATCTTAGTTATCACTAAATGACCCTTTTGCTGGGTACCACCTGTCTGTAATGAACCTTGAGGTGGGGGGAGTTGGAGATGTGCTACAACACATCCAAGTTGTCTTCTGTATAATATGGATGGTGGTCCAGGTACATGTTGTCATCATTCTCTGGATTTGTGTAGATTTAGAATGAAAGGGCTAAGGAAGTGTGGGCTTCAAATGTCACTCTGTGAGAAGTTTTTCTGTGAAGGGAGCTGAGAAATGGGTGGTGGTGGGAAGCCAGGGGGCATGAGGGGATATGGGGGAGACTTAACAATCTGACCATCTAAAATATATTTACACCATGTGAGGTGAGAACAGGAGGCAGTGGGGCACACTCTAAAGTAGGCTGGAGCAGGGACAAGGGTGAGGCTTGGGGGTCTGCTGTAAAGACAGGGTATACCTTTGGTCTGGGAAGATAGGACCATGGGAAGTGGCTTCCAAACATAAAAACTAGTTTGTTTTTTCTTTTTCTAGATGAGTCTCTGTTTACTCAATGGCGCTGTTTCTTGAGGCAAAATTAACAGCAAACCCTACAGTGAAATGACTGATTTGTGGACCAGTTTAGCCAGAAGAAACCACTTGTTTCATGTGTATATTTAAAGTGGATGACTCAAACTCTCACCCACTGCTGCATATGGCCCACACATGAGCTTGGTTTGACCCTTGTATATAAAGTACAATTAGCTGTCATTATTAACCAAGAGGGAGATTATGATATCTGGCTTTTCTTGAGAGCCCTCTCCATGTAGAAACAGTGGCTGGTATTCTTCCACAGCTACAGGTGCTGTGGGTCCCCATCTCTGCACTGATAGCTCTCTGGGATCTGCCCTGGCCTGGTTCCTAGGGATACCTGTGGGCCCCACCTGAGGCAGCACCTGCATGCCTGGAAACTCTCCACTGCAGAGAATTAAACAAACTCCCCAGCTAAAGCACTGGCACAAACCACCCTTCCTTATGGGCACAAGGATGAAAACCTGCAATCATTCCTTCCTGCTCCACCCTCCCGCCTACTTACCACCACTGCCCTTGGAGGTCATGGCCTGGGTCCAGCAGGCCATTTCTGGTATGTTGGCTGAGACTCCCTGCTCTTCCCCTTAGGGACACACTCAGGTCAAATTCAGCCTCTCTGTACCATATGGCAAAGCAGCTCCCCACCTTGATGAGTGTTTTACAACATGGCCCATATTTATAGGCTGTAGACTGGAGTGAGACCCAAATGACATAGTTCTTGATAGACTAGATTTCCTGTGCTTTACCTTCATAGTCCCTGGGAATATGACAGAGTTAGCTTTTAAGAAACGTCAGATGCTGTCACAGACAACCCCTCCCCTGAGTCACAGTTCCCTTTTCCAGGTCTTCAGTTCTTTTCTATTCCAGGAGCCTTGCTCTGGGGACACTGAGATAATCTTGTGGACTGGAGTCCTAGAAACCAGAGCTCAATCTTTGAACCAAGGAAGGGATATTTTTCTTTTCACTTTCTCTTTTGAAAAACTGAGATAAAATCCGTAATATCTGAAATTCACCTTTTAAAGTGTGCAGCTCAGTGGCTTTTAGTATATTCCCAAGGTTGTGTAAAGATCGCCACTATCTGAAGGGAGGGGAGGGGGCATGTTAGTAGAATAAATCAGACATTATTACCCTACGTGCATGTATGATTACATGACCTGTATATCTCTACATCATGTACAACCAGACGAATGGCAAAGCAGCTCCTCACCTTGATGAGTGTTTTACAACGTGGCCCATAGTTATAGGCTGTAGACTGGAGTGAGACTCAATTTATGTATGATGTGTCAAAATGCATTCTACTGTCATGTATAACTAATTAGAACAAATTAAAAATATATATTTAAAAAAAGATCACCACTATTAAATCCAGAGCATTTTTCTGACCCCTAAAAAAAAAAAAAAACAAAAACTTCCTGTCCCCATTAGCAATCACTTCCTATTCCTCCCTCACTGCACCCAGCCCCTGGCAATCTCTAATCTTTCTGTCTCTAAGGATTTACCTCTTCTGAATATTTCATATGAACGGAATCATTCAATATGTGGCCTTTCATGCCTGGCTTTCTTTCACTGAGCATAATGTTTCCAAGCTCCATCCATGTTGCAGCACATGTCAGAACTTCATTCTCTTCTATGCCTCAGTAATAATCAATTGCAAGGATTCATCAATTGATTGAGTTGTTTGCGCTTTTTAGTTATTGTCAATAGTGTTCTTATGAAGACATTGTTCTTTTTAAAGAGAATATAGAACAAGAGGAAAAGAAAGGAAGGAAATTCATTAACTATTCACCTTGTGGTTTTGATAGGGGATGCAGAATTTTTCTTAATTTCTCTATTGTCCATATTTTATATTCTGAATTTTCTAAGAAAACATAGTTTGTTTTAAAAGGGAGGAGAAATAAACTGTGCCAAGAGTCTCTCTGTTAATATGAGGATGCTCCTGAATCCAGGGTCTCCCCATCTGCAACAAACTCTGATGTCCAGCTTTACAGTCACACTCTGGGTGTATTTGTGGCATCACTAAAATTATCATTTTCCACTAGTGCTGCTGGTTTCTGGTCCATCGTCTTGGACTTATGCATATTTTAATCTACAATTGTAAGTAATGGAATCATAGGATGTGCTTCTAATGCTACATAGTAGTTTTAATTCAGAGCAGTGAAAATATCACAAAATGAAGTCTTATAAGAATTAAACAATAGATTTTTAAAAAATTATCTGGGTCTTATCTAAAATGTGAGTCCATGCCCATTTGTTTTTGGAGTTATTATGTGATTCAAAGGCCAATCATGTAAGATAATGCTCTAACTCAAGGTGTTTCTGGCCAGATGCCAAGAGTACCTGTCATACTTTGCCAGGCTGGTCTTGCCATGAGTGTGGAGTTATTGAACTTTTGGGTTGAATACAGGGTGTTACTAATTAGCTCTGATCAAATGCAAATACAGTTTTCCCTTGTTATCTGAGGGAGACTGATTCCAGGGAACTGTTAGACTTCTCTGATCCCATGTATTCGATCACATACAAATAAGCCAGGCAGGCACTGCTAATCCTAATTTCACTTTATAGACACAAGCAGCCCCTCCTGCCATCACAGGATGGGACGCTGGGTAGCCCCTACTCTTTGGTATCATGCTTTTGTTAGAGGTGGTGCTCAGTGATGCCTCACCCTGGAATTGGGGAAAGTCACCAGTTTCTGGGTGCTAGAACCTGCATGATTCTTACAGGTTTCCTCTCTCTCTCTCTCTAGAGACCTGTGTCTCTGGGTGTTCAGGTCAGTGTTGCTGCCTTTCCTGGAATAGACCCAAAATGCTGAATGGAGTGAGCATCTTCTCCAGCTGGGGTCTTGCTCCTCTGCAGGTCCTGATCCTCAGAAACTTGCTTCTAGGAAGAGTCTACAGATTCTGTGCTAGCATACCTGAGGAGGAGTTTGTTAAAATGCAAGTATCTGGCAATCTATGACATGGGAGGAATATTTGAAAATCATATATCTGATAAGGAATTAATATTTGGAATGCATACAGAACTTCTACAATCAAACAATGATAATAAATGACCTGCTATAGTTTGGATCTTGAGTGGCCCCTGAGGCTCATTTTTTAAAGGTTTGGTCCCCAGGGTGGTGATATTGGGAAGTGGGGGAACTTTTAAGAGGTGGGGCCTAGTGGAGATCTCTAGGGTGTGCCCTAGACAATGTTAGTGGGACAGCCCCCTTCCTCTTTTATTCCTGGCTATTAGGTGAGTGGGTGAGCTCTGCCACACACACTTTGGGCTGTTTTGCCACAGGCTCAAATGCAAAGGGGCCTACCAATCATGGACTGGACTCTCAAAAACTATGAGCCAAAATAATCATTTTATCTTTATAAGTTAATTGACTCAGATATTTTCTTATCATAACAGAGGCTGATTAACACACAATGTGATTTTAAAAATGAGCCAAGAACTCAAGTATACATTTCTCCAAAGAAACACAAATGGGTAAGCACATGGAAAGATGCTCAAAATCATTAATTATGAGGGAAATACAACTCAAAACCACAAATGAGATATATCATGTCACACCCATTAGGATGGATACTCTGAGGGAAAAAAAATCCCAAGAAAGTAATAATTGTTGGAAAGAATATGGAGAAATGGGAATATTTGCTCATTGCTGGTGGGAATATAAAATAGTATAGCCATTGTGGTAACATGGTGATTTTCAAAGATTAAGCATAAAATTAGCAAATATCCACCAATTCTACTGAGTTCATGCCCAAAAGACTTAAAAAACAGGGGCACAGAGGCATACCTCTGTAATCCCAGTGACTTAGGAGACTGAAGCAAGAGAATTGCAAGTTGGAGGCCAGCCTCAGCAACTTACAGAGACCCTCATCAAATTAGTGAGATCCTGTCTCAAAATTGAAAAAAAGAACTGGGAATGTAGCTCAGTAATAAAGCACTCTCCTGGTTATCCCTTGTATCAAAGAATTATAAACAGGTCTTGAAAAGGTATTTAAACACCTGTATTCATAGCAGCATTATTCACAGTAGCCAAAGGGTGGAGGCAATCCAAGCATCTGTTGATGGAAGAATGGGTAAACACAGTGTGGTATATTCATACAATGGAAGACTTAAAAAAAAAAATAAGAAGGAAATTCTGACATAGACTACAATATGGATGAGCCTTGAAGACATTACACCAAGTAAAGTAAGTAGGTCAGTCACAGAAGGACAGATCTTATATGATTCTACTTATATGAGATACTTATAGGAGTCAAATTCATAAAAACAAAAAGTAGAATGGTGGTTGCCAGGAACTGGAGGAATTGTTGTTTAAGGAGTTCAGAGTTTCAGTTCATAAGATGAAAATAATTCTTGAACTTGATTGTACAATAATTTGAATGCACTTAACACCAGCAAACTAAACAATGGAAAATGGCTAATATAGTAAATTTTATGTCATGTGTATTCTACAACAATAAAAAATTTAAAAATTAAAAATGCAGGGTCTGATGTGTAGCTCAGTGCTAGAGTGCTTGCCTAGCATGTGTGAGGCCCCGGGTTTGATCCCTAGCATCATACACAAAAAATGGCAGAACTCTGGGCTCCATTGCAGACCCTGGACTTGGAGACACAGTGAAAGATCCACTGCACATGCTATGCTTAACTTCCTGACATCTGTTGAGGCCTTTCCAGGAATTTCAAGTCATGGTGTTGGGGCAATGAGTCAGAGGAGAGGACTCTGATGGCAAAATAGTGGGACAGAAAATCTGCATCTGCCAACCAAAAGTCTGATTGTAGATATGCTTGGAGGCTGCCAAGTGGCATGATGCCATCAGGCTCCTGGGCTTTCCTGGGTGATGGGCAGGGATGGAGTTAGGGTGAGGTGGATTGAGGCACTCACCTATGGGCCAAAAATTCAATATTTAAAATAAACACCATTTAATGTCATTTAAAAAAATAAAATAAAAATAAATATCAAAAAAATCCATGATGTAAATATTATTAAAATTTCAGAGGCAGGCTGATGTTTGTTTCATGACTTTGCCTTATTGTGCAACAGAAAATTTAATTGCCAATCAGCTCCTAGTTTCTGGATCATGTGGGCAGCATTTTCCTCACTGGTGGCTTTCTGATGAGGGTTGGGGATATTATGCCAACATCTTGGGCAATTTGATGCTTTATGGGTAGTCGTGATTTTGATTGTAGAACTCTTAACTTTTCCCATTTGGTTCAAATTATATAAGAATATTTTGGTACATGTATATGATGACACTGTGGAGCCCCAAAACTTATACATAGATCAGTGAGGACACATAGTCTGTGTTGAATGTCACATTCCAGGATCAGTGGTGGATGAGGGCTGGGACAGCTTGAGAATCAACCTGGGTTCTGTAACACCAGGATATGAAGAGCTGAAGCCCCCATAGGATGATTCACTGCAAATCTGGGAGGAGCCTTAGTTCTCCAAGGACTAGAAATTGATTAGGGACTCCTAATCTCTCCTTTTCATTAAATAGGTGTTCTCAAAATGTGTAAGTGCATCCTATAGCCCACAGTGCTATAGGATGCACTTCCGGTTGCCCCTTTTGATGGAGGAGACACCTGGTCTGTCCAAGGGCAGAGGGGCCACTTGTGGCAGGTATGGGATGTGTGTGTTTTCTCTTTTTGCTTAAAAACAAACAAAACGCCCTAAACTCATATGTATTCAGTAAAATGTATTGTGAATATAGTTGGCTCTATATCTGTGGGTTCTGCATTCACAAATACAACCAAACTTAGACTGGAAATATATGAAAAAATATACAACTATACTGAACATGTGCAGGGTTTTTTTGGTTATCTTCCTCTAAATAATACAGTAAAACCATGATTTACACAGCAATTTACATCATATTAGTTATTATAAGGCATTTAGAGATGACTTGAAGTATATGGGAAGATGTGCATAGGTCATGTAAGTACTGCAGGCACCATTTTATATAAGGTACAGGAGCATCCAAGGATTTGAGTATCCAAGCAGGGCCCTGGAACCAGTCCCCTGAGGATATCAAGGAACAACTATACTAATATTCAAACTGAAAGTAATTCTTATTCCTTCCCCCTCTAATCCTATCCTTCAGTAGTAACCCCTGATCACTGTTTGACGTGTGCCCTTCAGATATTTCCTCCTTCTTATTCAAACACACTTACTTTTGTCCAAAACTTTTTAGAAATAAAACTTTAGCAAGATTTGTGAGCATCTTTTTGAACCATTGCACGGAGAGTCCCCTCCCCGTTTTTTATCAGCTGCTTAGATTCCCATGTGTGCCTGTACCAGGTGTTCTTGTTTTCTTGGCCTGATTCCATGAGGTATTTCTCGCATAAAACTACACCCTGGAAAAAATCTTCTCAAGGGGTCTGGTTGGTACCTAAAAGCTTTACTGTTACTTTCTTTGGGATAAGGCTTTGAAGGTGACCCTGCTATAAAAAATACAGTAAATAGTGTGATGGACAGAGGAGGACTTTGGATTTGGACATCAGTCAGTGCCCGATTTGCCATTTCTTCTTGTCTTTGTGACCTTGGCCAGGTTAATTTTCTGAGCCTTGATTAGTTTATCTGTAACATGGGAATAATTATGCTGACTTTTCCATGGGTTTTGTAAGGATTATTTATAATTAAGTGTGTAAAACTTAAGAGTCCAATGTCTGGCAGTGATTGGTGCTCAGTAAACAGTTTTCAAGTTTCTTAAATAAGCTTTAACTGATATAACAGAAATGGGATCAGATTTCAGCTTCTGTTTAAATACTCAGAATCTAAAGGTTGGGTGGACTCTGAATACACTGTCTTCAGTCCCTAGTCCATGGCCGAGGAACAGCAGGCCAGTGGGTTGGTGGAGCCAGGAGTCAAGCTGAGGCCTGCATCAGAGACACCAAGATGAGACAGAGACCTTTCCCTCCAGAACTCACAGCTCCTTTGTAAGTTTTAATAATATCAGATGTCGATCTTATTGCCATGGTTTGGGTATTTGGTGTCCCCCCAAAGCTCTTGTGTTAATGTAGAAATATTCAGGGGTGGAATTATTAGATTATGGGTTCTGCAACCTAATTAGTCCATCCTGGTTTGAAAGGATTATCTGGGTGGTAACTGTAGGTAGGTGGGGTTGGCTAGAGGAGGTGGGTCCCCGGGGATGTGCCCTGGAGAGATTGCGTCCTCTCTGCAGCCCCTTTCCCTTTCTCTCTGCTTCCCCTGTTGCCAGTCCTCCTGTACCATTCCCTTCCGCCATGATGTTCTGCCTCACCTTGGGCCCAGAACAAGGGTGTTGACTCAGCTTGGACTAAACCTCTGAAGCTGTGAGCCAAAATAAACTTCTTGTCGGTTTTAATTTTTTTTTTTTTTTTTTGTCACAGCAAGGGGAAGCTAGTTAACACAATTGGCTTGTTTTCCCACGACAAGTACAATCACACTCCACAAAACAACATTTCAGCAGATGATGGACCACATATATGACTGTGGTCCTGTAAGATTATAATGGAGCTGAAGTATTCCTGTTACCTAGTGAAGTCATCGCAGCCCTAACATCGCATAACGTCATGCATTACTTGTGTTTGTGGTGATGCTGATGTAAACAAACCTATGGAACTGCCAGTGGTACAAAAGTGTAGAAAATACAACTCTGTATTACGTATTTGATAATGATAATCGACGTCTATGTTACTGGTTCGTGTATTTACTATGCCATGCTTTTTAATACCGCATACTGTTTTATTGTAGCTATGCAATTATGTAATTATATACTTTATGAAATTATAAAGAATTTATTTTAATAATGTCAGATTCTATAAAATGTTTAAATATTATATACTATACTTTTAATTGTTATTTTAGAGTGTTCTTTTTGTACTTAAAAAGAAAGTTTCTTGTAAAACAGCATGCTATATCATGCCACCCTAGCCTTTCACATCTCATGTTTACTGCATCTCTTGATTGCATTTTTTTGACTACATCATTTCTTCTTGTGCTTCATTTAATTCATGCTGTTTTGTTCATCATGGCCCTAGGAAAATAGGCTAAACCACACATATGTCATGAGTGTGTAGTAGGCTGTACCACCTAGGTTTGTGTAGGTTCGCTCTATGATGTCCACACAATGACACAATTGTGTAGCAGGGCATTTTGGAGATTGAGTTCTGTTGTTAAGCAGCACATGACTGTATTTGCCTACTCTGTCCTGTGAGGATGTTGTCATCATCCATTTTAAATGGATTCCTGGATCCAGGGCACATGAATAAAGTCAGCAGCATCTGTCCTATTCAGCTTTTGTTTAGTAGATTGGTCAAGTTACAATTGTGGGGTCTAGAGAATGGGGCTGGGGCTGATTTGAGGAAAAGTTGGAAAAGTGGCATTTTGGGTACTCCTAAAGGGACCAATCCTGGGGGCAGCAGGGAGAAAGAACTTCTGGCAGGCAGGGCCCGGGGTGGAGGCTGTGGGAAAACAGCAGGAGCCTGGGTATGGAGGAGGCTGAGTGAGGTAAGCTGTCCCAAACAGATTTATATGTGTGTGCTATGTTCCTCTAGGGCTGTCCTGACCACAGTGCTCTGAAATGACCAGTGACTCAAGGTCTGAGCTGGTCATATATTTATAGATAGATGTTCCCACACACTACTCAGCATTTAAAACACAGGAAAGTTATGTTAAAAAAAAAAAGTTATCATTAGAAGGTCAGTGGGACCTTTGTAGCCTGGGCCATGAAAGAAGCCCTGCGTTCACATGGTCCCCTCTATTAACTCAGGAAGCTCCCCACATGTTGGGCTTTGCTGGTTCCAGATGTGTTGAGTGGGCCAGCCCTCAGGACCCCATAAAGGTAAGTACAGTGGGCTGGGAGGAGGCCGGGGAAGGGGCAGGTATTTCTGGAAGTCTGGGGAGGCCCTTCTGGGTTGGGGTGGGCTGAAGAGGACATTTAACTGCGTTCTATGGGATGAAGAGAAATGGCCAGGGCAGGAGCCATAGGGAAAGGTGCTCTTGGAAGTGGAGCCAGCAGGAACAAGGCTGAATGTTGTACCTCACTTCTCTACTGTGCTGGTCACTGTGGCTACCCCACAGAATGGAGATGTAGAGTGTATGAGCAGGTGAGGTGGTCTACAAAGATCATGAGCTCCCTCAATGTGGTATTACAGATAGAGAAACTGAGGTTGAGGAGGGTTATATGCTCTTGGAGATAGACTATTACTGGGGAGCCCCAGCCCCAGCCCTCAGCATGTCCAAACAGCTGGATCTGACCCCCATCCACAGTCCTGTCCCTCATCACATAACTGTCTCTGACAGATTCAAAATGTTTTCTCCAGAATGGACATTTTATTTTGAGCTCCTCCCCTGAAGGAGGACAGAATCCTTTTTGGCATTGTCTCAGAAATCAGAGCAGTCACATGCTCTATAGCTTAGCAGTTCCACACTGAAGTTTACCCCAGCAAATGTGTGCGTATGTGCATCAAGAGACCTCGTGAGCATGAGCTCAGCAGCATCATTCATAAGAGCCCTGATGAAGAGCAATTTAGATGCGCAGCTGTGGTAGTATCTATAAGTACTTTATATTTATATTCACACAAGAGAATATCATTCTGCAATGAAAACAAACTATAACTACTACCCAGATGATTCTCAAAACATAACAAAGCAGAAAAAACAAGTCACCAAAGACATATACAATGTGATCCCATCTATGTTAAGTTCAAATGACAGTAAAGTTGAACAACATATTGTTTAGGAATATAGATAAAGTTCAAAATAAAATGATAAGGAAAGTTGCCAAAGAACACACACACACAAAATAAATAAATAAAACAAAACAAAACTGCAGAAGCTAATTAGCAAAGGTTCCAGATACAAGATTATTACAAGAACATTGGTTATGTTTCTATGTACCAGTAACAAACAATTCAAAAAGGAAAATAAGAAAACAATTTCACTAATAATAGCATTTTAAAATTCTACCAATAATTTTAATCAAGGAGATGAAAAACTTGTACACTGAAAACTCTTAAGGCACTGCTGAAAGAAATTAAAAAGGCACACACTATAACTGCCCCCTCGCTTCCCCCACCACCACCCACCCCCAAATCTTGTGTTTTTGGACTGGAAGACTTAACGTGACAATTTAAGATGGCAGGACTGCCCAAAAGCAATTTGAAGATTCAATGCCATTTCTATCGAAATTCTAGTGGCCTACTTTTCAGAAATGGAAAAGCTGATTCTCATATTCATAAGGAATTGCAGATGGCTCAATGGACCATGCAATCTAAAAAAACAGGAAAACAGTTAAAGGACTCAAAGTTTCCAATTTTAAAATTTCAAAGCTCCAGTAATCAAAACAGTGTGGAACTTATATAACAATAGACATATAGACTAATGGGGGGATTTTGAGTTCAGAAATAAATCCACGTATGAATTTCAACAAAGTTACCAAAAGCATTCAATATGGGAAAGACAGTCTTTTCAACAAATGGTTCTGGGAAAACTGGATATCCATATACAAAACAGTGGATTTGAAATTCTACCTCATGTCACTTACACAAATTAACTCAAAATGAATCAGACCTAAATGTAAGAGCTAAAATTATAAATCTCATAGAAGAAAACATAAGGGTAAACTTTCATGACCTTGGATTTGGCAGTGGATATTTCAATATGATACAAAAAGCAGTAAAGTTGAACAACATATTGTTTAGGAATATAGATAAAGTTCAAAATAAAAAGAAAAAATAAACTGGACTTCATTAAAATTAAAAACTGCATAAAAGCACATCTGAGGACACTATCAAGAAAGTGGAAAGACAACCTATAGAGTGGGAAAAATATTTGCAAATTGTATATTTGACAAGGATCTAGTACTGAGAATATGTGAAGAATTCTTACAACTCAACAACAAAAAGACAACTCAATTTAAAAGTAAGCAAAGAACTTGAATAGACAGTTTTCTAAGAAATGCAAATGGCCCATAGCACATGAAAAGATGCTCAACATCATTAGTCTTTAGAGAAATGCAAATTAAGACCCACAATGAGGTACCATTTCACCCCTACTAGTATGGTTATAACTGCCCTCTCACTCCCTCCAAAAAACTACCACACAGTAACAAGTATTTGCCAGGATGTGAAAAAACTGGAAACTCATACATTGCTGGTGGAAATGCAAAGTGCTGTAGCCACTTTGGAAAACTAGATGGCAGCTCCTCAAAAAGTTAAATTTGAATGACTATATGACCCAGTAATTCTACTTGTAGGTATATTCCCAAATAATTGAAAACAGAACCCAGACAAGTACATGTTCATAGTAGTACTATTCACAATAACCAAATGGTGGAAATGGCTCAAATGTCCAACAATGGACGCATGAATTGATAAACAAATTGTGGTACATAAACACGATGACATATTATTCAGTCATAAATGAGGTTCTCAAACATCCTACAACATGGGTGAACCTTGGAAACATTATGCTGAGTGAAAGAATCCAGACACAGACTGTTACATATTGTCAGCTTTCATTTAAATTAAAACATCTAAAAGAAACAATAAGAGAGGTAAATAGAGAGCCTACATCCTGGGAACAAATCTTTACTCCTCACACTTCAGATAGAGCCCTAATATCCAGAGTATACAAAGAACTCAAAAAATTAGACAATAAGA
>NW_026000196.1:20179195-20237407 GCF_001458135.2 Marmota marmota marmota
AGGAAAGGCAGCAGAACACAACAGACACTAGTATGGCAATATGTAAATCAATGGATGTGTAACTGATGTGATTCTGCAATCTGTATATGGGGTAAAAATGGGAGCTCATAACCCACTTGAATCAAAGTGTGAAATATGATATATCAAGAACTATGTAATGTTTTGAACAGCCAACAATAAAAAATTAAAAAAAAACATCTAGAATAGAATGATTCCATAGAAACACAGCACAGATTTGTGATTTCTGGGAGTGGGGAGCAGGAAGGGAGAAAGGGGGGAAATTGCTCATGGATACAGGGTTGTACTTAACAACAATGGAAGTGTTTTGGATGGATAGAGGTGGTTGCACAACATTGTGAATGCAAGAAATACCATTGAACTGTTCGATTTAAAGTGGTTAATTTCCTATTTTATAAATTTCATCTCAATAAGTTATTTAAAAAAATAAAACTCAAAGCAGAAGGTAAGAACAAGGGACAAAGCACTGCAAGGTTGGGCAATGCTATCTCTGGGAGGCAAGGAATGCAATCAGAAGAGCTGGACCTGGTGGCAATATATAAGGACCTGTTTATTATTCTTTAAACATCATGCAGACATTTCACACACTGTAGTCCCATATCACTCAGTGCAATCCCACATTCTGAGAAAAGTGTCACGAGGTAATTTTGTTGTGAACATCAGTGTACGTACACAAATACTAGATATATGAGGCTGCTGCTAGTGTAACGTGGCAGGCACACTGTTGCAGTAAATTTCTTAAGAAATAAGAGTACACTCTGAAATGATAAAAAGTATTATGTAGTAAATATTGAAACTACTCTTTAATCATTTATTCTCATTGTCAAGTCTTATATACTATCCATAATTGCATGTCACCAGCAGTGCAATAGATCTGTTTACACCATCGTCACCACAAATACATGAGTGATGTGTTGTGCTGTAATATTTCCATGACTGTGACTTCACTAGGCAATAGGAATTTTTATCCCCCCATTATAATCTCAGGAGAACACTGTCATATATATGGTCTGTCATTGACTAAAATGTCATTTTGTGGCAAATGACTATATTCCTGAATGCTTTTTTTTTTTTTCCTAAGTGCCAGCCTGGTCTTCAGGAACTAGGAGGGTGCAGTTCAGTGCTTACGGGAGAGAAGAACAGAGTCCAGGACCAGTCTCCTCTACCACCTGGCTTCCATGGGCAATCTCTCCTTTCCAGTGCTCTTTGACCTTTGCCACCCCTTCAGGTCCCCATCTCTGGGATTCCTCACTAAGAGTTCCCAGGACTCCGGAAACTGTTGCACCGTAGTGCCAGGGGCTAGACCTGTGAGGTGTTAATATTTGCATAGCCAGTCCTTCTTTTCTCTCATTAGCTAACATTAGGGACTGGTAAGACCAATAATGATGTACCAAATGGTGAACTGTGAAATCATTAAAAAGAATAAAATAGAACCATTCTAAAAGTATAAAATGTCTCTATTATTAATTTTTTTAATATTAGTCTGATAGGACCTAGTGTAGTGTGACAGGACAAGCTTCTTGATATGAAAAAGTCTAGAGTTGATCTGTCCAACAAAGTAGACAGTGACTATATGTGGCCGTTGAGCACCTGAAATGTGGTCTCAATTGAGATATGCTCTGAGTGAAAGTGTAAGATGGCAAAATACCATTCACTGTATTTAAATGAGAGCCTAAGAACGCATCTGGCAGGATTTTGAAGACTTACTGCAAAAAGGGGCATTAATAAGTTTTGATATAGACTACATATTGACCTGGTAATATTTTGGATATATTGTTCAACAAAATATAGAATTAAAGTCAATTTCACTTATTTGTTTTTAATTTTTTTTAACCTGGATACTATGCTATTTAAAACTAAGTTGGTGGCTCACGTGCTATTTCTATTAGACTAGAATGATACCCATCAAACCATTAAGCACAGTCAGCAGCAAGGGGAGACAGTGAAGAGGGGAACCATGTAAGAAAGATTTTCACTTGACTCTTCTGTCTGGTTTTACATTACATATTCATGCATTATGTTTACAATGATTAACAAGCAAAAAGGACCCTTGGCCTTGATTCCTGACCTGCATGCTTTCCACCACTCCATGCTAGAGGAATCTGCCTGTCCTGATGCTATCTGCAGGAAGAGCCTATGGCCACGGAAAGAAGCCACCTGCCATGGGCGTCACTTTTACCTTGAAGTCCTAACCCTGCTGGAATGAACATGGGACAGAAAAGTTGCATTGAGGGAAGAGAACAACTGTTTTGTCATGTTCATGGAGGGGGAAGACCAGGTGGGGTGGAGGCCAGGGATAGTGGGGAATGCACAGAAGTGAAGAGGCCTCTGGCAGAGGGAAATCCTGTGGTTGACATTAGCTTGCTTCCTTCCTTCCTTCCTTCCTTCCTTCCTTCCTTCCTTCTTCCTCCTTCCTCCCTCCCTTCTTCCTTCCTTCCTTCCTTCCTTCCTTCCTTCCTTCCTTCCTTCCTTTAATAGATGGACAAAATATCTTTGTTCTATTTGTTTATTTTTATTTGGTGCTGTGGATTGGACCTGGTGCCTTACATGTGCTAGGCAAGTGCTCTGCCACTGAGCTACAGCTCCAGTCCTAGCCTCTTTTCTTAAAGTCATCTCCAGCATTGTAAATGCATTTTTTCCCAGTTGGATAGTAACTGGAGACAATTTCTGGAAACCAGTGAGATCAATACCAAAAGATGCTCTTGACAGGAGCCTGGGAAAATTGTGTGATGTGTGTCTAGAACAATAGATCAACCAGTTTCCTGGACCCTGGCTACTCCCAGTGGATGTTGTAATTCATTCACCAATTGCCAAATGTAACTTTGGAGCTAGGAAAGGAGAGATATGGTAGATACTGATTGGTCAGTTCCCTTTGCATATCACTAATAGTAATGTGTCTCTGACTATTGACTTTTTAAAAAAATTTTTTAGTTGTAGATGGACACAATGCCTTTATTTAATTTATTTTTATGTGGTGCTGAGGATCAAACCCAGTGCCTCACACATGCTAGGCGAGCACTCTACCACTGAGCCACAGCTCCAGCCCCTGACTATTGTCTTTTTAATGGAAGTTTTTAGACATTGAATTCCATTAACCTCTAAGTTGTGGAAGGCAATAGGGATTGGGACTTATTTTTTCTCTGGCTGAAGTCTTTCATTTCCCAGGTTCAGAATTTACACACACACACACACACACACACACACAACACACACACAACACACACACACACACAAATTATAGAGCATCTTGAAAACATTTTTTTTAACCAAAATAGAATTTTCTAAAAACTCTAATGCCTTAAGTGAGGGGATTTCAGATTTTAGAAAATCTGTTTTATTTTCACTCAGTTAAGAAGGAAGATGACAAGTAAATTTGTTATTCCATTTCTTGTACTATTTATCAACTTTGCAAAGCAAATAAATGAGGTTTCAAAGACCCAAACCAAACAACATTCTGAATTCTTTTAGACAATAATCAAGCAAACATAAACAATTACAGCAAACACATTCAACACTAGTTGGTGTTTCCAGTGACATTTTCTGGGACCTCAAAAAAGTTGCAAAGTGACCAATTTATGCTACAAATACAGTTGCAATGCCCTGAGTTAAAACTAATGCTAGATAGTCCAAAAATAGTATTTGGTGAACATTAGCAGATACAACTCTTCCCAAAAATCAAACCCATATTCTTCAAGTCCACTCACAGAGAGGCTGGGCTCCT
The DNA here is from genome assembly GCF_001458135.2 of Marmota marmota marmota. Classification (NCBI taxonomy): domain Eukaryota; kingdom Metazoa; phylum Chordata; class Mammalia; order Rodentia; family Sciuridae; genus Marmota; species Marmota marmota. Next base: position 20,182,935 of record NW_026000196.1, read on the forward strand.
TTCTTAAATCCTCTCTACATATTTAATTCAGACTGAGCAAATTTTTCTCATCTTCCTTCTCTCACCTTTATTTTTCAATTCTTATTCCTTGTCAACCCAAGTATAATTCCTGCAGATGTTGTCTTGTCCCTTACCTCCCCCACTATTTATGAGAATTTTGCTAAGTTTTTTTTTTAAAAAAGGTATATTTTTTGTTAAAGAAGAAAATGTATTAGTCATAGAAAATAATTAAAGAAGAAGGGAAAGAAAGAGAAATGTAAAAATAAATAAATAAATATTTCTCTAAGGCCTCCGTCTTAAAATAACAACCAATAACATTTTCATGTATTCCTAGGCTTTTTTTCTTTGAATAGATTAGACATGTGCATGTGCATAGAATAAAAAATATGGTCACTTTGCACATAATCAGTGTGCTTTTTTTCTCTGTCATTTTAAAAGTGGCTCAATATTTTTTATTCTAAGGGCAGACAATGATTCATGTGCCAAATCTTCTATTTTTGGACATTTGGATTGTTCAACATGTTGCATGGTGGTAAACAATGCTATGTAAATTTTGGCATACTTTCAGGATCATTTGCTTTGGGTGGATTCTTAGACAAGGAATTGCTGGTCTTTGGCACATACTGCTGAATCCAAACACCAATTTCAAAAAATCATGCTCCCACTGGCACTGAGAGAGACCACAGGTCTCCCCTCAAAACCCAGTGTAATATATCCAGTCTTTCCCCCAAGGCTTTCATAGTTAAAATTATCATGGGATAAAGGCTTACAGGTATAAACTCCACCTTGCCCACTTCAGAGTTTCCTTGCAGAGGGAGGTTTTAAGGAAGATGCAGATTCCAAGGGAAGGAATGTGGAAGTAAGATGTTGAGAAATGATAGGCAAGACACCTGACCCTGGAGCTGGAGCTTCTGAGCAAATCCCTGGCACCTGCCTTTAGAAACTGGCCCCGAGGGAAGTTCAGAGTATTTGAGCTGTTCTGAGATTTTTCCCTCAGCCAATCAACCTGGTGGACCTAGCCTGCTGAGAACCTCTTGGAATTCAGGCTGAGCATGGATCTCGCACCCATTCCCTTTGCACAAGAGGAACAAGAAGTCCCAGGGAAGTAAGCCTGCGATATGGGAACAGGAGCTTGCCCACGTCTGAGCTTACCTGCCACAGCAATGGAGTGTGAAGGGTGCAGCCTGGTGTCCTCCAGCCTCCTCCTTGGGCCAGGGCAGGAAGTTGGGTGAGGGGGGCCCACGCTTTAAGAGGAGCAATCCACATGAGGAGCATGTAAGCGCTTGTGCACTGGCCCTCATGATCTCTGTGAGGCAATGGCCCCATGACTTAGCTCCCAGGCCAGAAAAGGAAACCAGGCTCCAAACTTTCAGGCCACTCAGTGTGGGATCCCACAAAAGCAGCCTTGGGGCCTGAGAGATACGGGGCAGCTAGAGCATTCCCTTTGAAGTGGCTCCCCTACCTCCTCCTGCACCCCAGCCAGACCTTCCCCTGCTAGAAATGTCAGCCTGGTTTGCATAATTGCGACAATTGGACATAATCATTCTTCCAGAAGCCCCTCATCAGGAGGGCAGTGCCCAGGCCCTGGTGAACTGGGAAAAGGAGGCACATGGTACTAATTATTGCTAATCCTTTTATAAGCCATCTGAAGTTGGGCCAGAGGTCGAGGTGAACACAGCTGCAAATGCAGCTTGAGCCCCACATGACTCTTATCTCTGTCTGGATGCTTTAAATGCTCACAATCCCCACTCTACCAGCAGCCTGCTTGACTGATATCCAGAGTCACCCCAAAACCACCATGGTGGGAGTTTTGTATTTGCTATGTGAATACTTATTTCAGCTTTTAGTGAGTTTTCTCAACCTAACTATAAGGAAAATACCCCAATCCTGAAATATTCCTTTACCTCTCTCTCTTTGGGGGTGGGGGGTGCTGTGTCTTCCACAAACATCTGGAAGTTTTCTGGGCATGGGCTGCCTCCACCATCTGAAAAAGGAGCTGGCAGAGATGCAGATGGCTCAGACGAAAGAGCAGTTAGACATGTCCACAGACGAGGACATTGAGGCTTATGAGTGGCTAACTTACCCAGAGGGCATGTGAGGTGGAGCAGGATGGGCCCAGATAGTTAAGTTCAGTCCCTGAGCTCTGGGGGACACAGACTGAACCTGGAGCCACACTCCCAGACCCAAAGTTTCAGGAGGTGACAACGGACCCAGAAGGACACTGAGGGGGCTCAGGAAGTGTCTGAACTCCCATAATGGATGCAGGATTGTGCACATAGCCGGGCCATTTTCTGGGAAGGAAGGTCTGTCCTTTCTTTCATTAGCTTCTCTTAGGTCTGTGATTACCAAAGGTTGACAAGCTAGTCCAAACAGAATGGGCACACACGGGTATGTGGGAGGGCAAAGCTTGACTTCCCACATGCTGTGCTGGGGTGTATATGATCTCAGGATGGATAGGGTCAGGTGTCACCTCCTGAAACTTAGGGTCTGGGAGGGTGGTCCCAGGTTCAGACTGTGTCCCCCAGAGCTCAGGGAGTGAACTTGACAATCTGGGCCCATACTGCTCCACTTCACATGCCCTCTGGGCAAGTTAGCCACACAAAAGACTGCACAGTGTCAACCTTGTCCCAACTCTTGGGCCATCCTTCTTGGCAACTCGTGTTTGGCTCCAGAGACCTGATAGACTCATGGCTGTAGCAGACTCCTTTCAGAGTCAGAAGGAGGGTGGTAAGTGGCTATAGTTCTGACGGCACAGGCAGAGGCAGTTCTGGAGGCAGAGTGTTGCTGGGACATCAGTAATCAGCCTGGGAGATGCCAGAGAAGGGCTCATGGAAAACTAAAGCCAAAGGTCAGCCCGTCATGGCAGAAAAGCATGGTAACCTGATGGTTGCTATAATTTGGAATCTTGAATGTCTTCCAAAAGAGACATATTTAGTCCCTAGCCCATGACACTGTTGGGAGACAGAGCCTAGTAGAAAGAAGTTGGGTCATTTGTGATATGCCTTTTATGGGACTATTAGAACGTCATCCCTCCTCTTCTGTCTCTCTCTTTGCTTCACCACCACCACCAGATGTGCAGTTATGTCCTATCACATGCCACTGCCATGAGATATTGTCTCATTACAGGCCTAAAATAGTGGGCCCAACCAACCATGGACTGAAACCTCCAACTATGAGACAAAACTTTCCTCCTTGTAAGTGGCCTATCTCAAGCATTTTGTTGTTGCAGTAACAGAAAGCTGGAGTACTACAGTGGTCAATACCAATGACTAGTCCCATCCTTGTCACCTGACAGTAAGTCTTTCTCTGGGGAGTGGACCTATTCCTAGACAAATAGGACTTTCTCATATAATATGTAAAAAAGGGTGCCCCAGGCTTCCCAAAGAAGTCATCTCTCCTCCCCATGTCATGCACGATGAAGCTTAAAAACTGAGACTTGTGATGTCCCACATAGGACTACAAACCACGTGATTACTGAGTACTCAAAATGAAGCCAGCCTGAACTGAGGTAGGTTCTGAGTAGAAAAGAAACATGGGATTACCAAGACTTCTGATGAAAATTTCATGCTTATTGCATATTGAAATATTTTGGCTATATCAAGTTGAATAAAATGTTATTTTTTTTTTACCTGCTCCTATTTACTTTTTAAAAACGGACTACTAGAAAATTTAAAATGACAAATCTGATCTGTGGCTTACATTATGTTTCTGTTGGACAGCACTGAGCCGGAGGCACTGGTGGGAGCAGATCCTGAGCAGAATGCCTACACCCTAGAGGCACCATCCTCTGTGCATGTCACCTGGATGAACTGATACATGGAAACCATGTATGAGAACCATAGAGAGATGCTGTTAGTGTCAGAGAATCCTTATGTGTCCAGTGGGCAACTGAACCATCAGCAAAAGCACTAACTAACTGTATGGATGTGTGTTGAGCTGTAATGGTGTGCAAGTCCTGTCCTACCTGCTCTTTGAATACTAACCCACTTGATCCACATCCAGCCTTGGAGGTGGGCATCCTTCTTGTCATGGGTAAGGAATAAGGACAATGTGTATAAGAGTTAAGAAGATGGTCACAGTTGGTGAGAGGTGTTGGGATGGTCACCTGTGCACTCACTCATGTGAAAGTGAAGGTAGCTTCCACTACCATTGAGAGAAGGTAGTGGGAGCCAGGTTGTTTGGCAGGGGATGGTGATGGAAACCCAGGGGGCCTGGGTTTAGGTCGCTCTGGAAGCAGACTGTGAGGAAAGTCAGTGATGTTTCTCATGCTCCTTGGTTCCCTGAATTTCCTGACCAACAGTCAAAGCTTGTTCAGATTCAAGGTGGATTTTGCCACTAGATTCTTTCATTGGTGATACTCTCCTTCCATCGAGAGACATAAAATGTCTAGTTGTCCCTTTTGCAACATCAGCAGAATTCAATGATGATTGTATAGAGACATTATATCACCACTAGGACTTGTAAAATGGAGATCTTCTAGTTTGATGCTGTCTTCTTCAGCTTTTGGCTGGAATTCATCTCAAAAGAGAAAGTTGCGCTGGTTGGATTTGGTTACTCTGATGTAGAGTTTGCATAGAAAGGGCAGGGAAGTGAATTTAGTTTCCAGTGTAATGAGTTGGTTTCTTGGCATCATCCCAAGATATGACGAATGTGTTTCTTTTTTCAGAATGTCAGTACGAACTCGTGAGTTTGAACATATTCACTGCATTACAATCCACAGCAGTTATTTTCCTTACTGTTGCTTTAATCATTTCCCCCAAAATCTGCTCACCTCATGGTGGCCAGGAAGCAGGCAGTGGGAGGTGGGGGTTGGGGGAGGGAGGTTTGGGGACAACAGGCATGTCCTCAGTGATCCCTTTCTTCTAACCAGGCCTTACCCGCTAAAGTTTCCTTCAACTCTCAATAGCACTGCAGTTTGGAGTCCAAGTCTTCAATATAGGAGCCACTGGGGGAACATTTCAAACTGTAACAGATGTTTTCCGACTGGGCATGTAGTTTGGGTGGGACACTCGGGGGCAGATTTGAGGAATCTGGAGCTTCCAGAAGTTCCAAGGAGGAACTTTAGGCACTTTAGGCAAAAGAGCAGGAGGTGGAAGACTGCAGGGCATCATACAAAATCAGAGCATGGTTTCCGGGGCCATAAGAGGCAATAGTAGGGAAGACCAAAGGCAAAACTAAGAACAGAAGGCAGGTTGAGGGAGACTTGAAAAATGCGAGTCTCAGGTTGGCACTGGCTAAGAAATCCTGGCCTGGAAGTCCAAATCCAAACACTTTCCTTTTCAAAATCTTATTTGAGGTAAGATATGTCAGTGCCAAATATTAAATTGCTCCTGGGATTGGCTGCAGAGGTAGGCTTCTGCTTTCCATGTTTCTGAGTTATTTACTTATATTTTAAAACAAGATAGACTTGACTTACAAATGACTCAATTGGCAGACTCTCTCTTAAATAAAGAAGCTGAAATAGAAGATTAAAAAACATACACTGGCTTTGTAAATTGACATCATACATCTTCTCACAATGCTTCTGTGAATGAAGAAGGCCAGAGTGTAACTTAAATAGTTGCTGTTGTTACAAAAGATAATTATAAAAATAAATACATGGATATCTAGAGGAGGCAAAGATCAAGAGGTTTACTACCAATGCCTTCGATTGCCATGGATTTTGCCTGCATTTCTCCAAAGACTGAGAAAAAAGTAATGTAAATAAATTAAATTTTCTTGCCTGGGGGAAAGTAAGGTCTTTGGGCATTTGGAATGTGGACTTTGGAAGCCCCTCATCTTTGTCCAGAGGCACAGGGTCTTACTAGTGAGAAGACCAGTTTAGCTAAGTAGTATGAGGACAGAGCTCAAGGGCCCTGCTAGCCCAAACATGCTGGTTACTCTTCAAAGGATTCCAGGCCACATCAGTAATTTAACATTGGCAGCATCCTCCCACACCACACTTCTCCACTCCACGCAGCTCCAGGCTGATGGGAGCTAGAAGCTCCAGTGTGCCCCTTTTCCTGAGGGGAAGACACAGACTTGTGAGAATCAACCATGGAGATATCTACAGGAACACCTGAATTGGGCAATGACTTCCTATCTGCTTAGAAGAGTTTTCTTTTACATTTTTTTTTTCTTTGCTCTTTTTTTCTTTATTTTCTTGCTCCTCAGTGTGTTATGTTGCAATGCTGGCAGATGACGTGTGCTGGAATAACAAACACATGGGTGAAAAGAACCTGCCAATCATTTAACACTTTTTAATTTTTAGAATGACCTACAATGAAAATAAAACTGGCAGCTTTGCAGTGGAGATCGTACATTATGTTAAAGTTCTGTAGATGTCTCATGACAGTACGAGTGTCAAGAACTGGTGTAGTCATGTGGGTATGTCCTGGGCCCTGCCATGATGAAGGGTCACAGCTGGAGCTTCCAGAAGTTCCAAGGAGGAAGCTTTAGCTGAGCTGGTTCTCCTCACTAAATTCCTGACATCTCGTTAATCCACAACTCCACCATCCACATGTCAGAAGTCCCAGTGTGTCACTGTGCTGGAATCCAAGCAAGCCTGAGAGTAACATTCTGCCCTCTGGTGGGACCTAATGGAGGACTTTCAAACTCCGTGACTAATGCCTCTTAAATCTTCACTTTGGAGCCATGGCGAACCTCCCAAAATGTGGATCTAATTACATTCAAGTCAACTCAAACTTTTCTTTCTTCAAGACGTCTGTGTTCCTTAGAAGAAATTTGGGCAGGAACCATAATGAGAGATTATTTTGCTTAAATCAAGTCTGACTGCAAATTTCTTTTGTTTATAGCAGCTGACCGCAGGAAAAGAACAGAATCGTGGGGGCACAAAACGACGAGCATGAACTCCACTCAGCCAGCTGTGTCTTCTCACAGATCACCCTGAAAGATGTCTCAGAGTTCTTGTGAGGGTTCAGCACACTGTGCTCCTCTTTGGCACCTGGCACACAAATGACCATTTCTACTTCATACATTGTGCTCTGTGGGAACCCGAGAGTTCATAATAATCAAGGTAATCACCTACTGGTCTCATCTCTTTTGAATAGTGCTTCACCACTACTAAAATTTGGATTTTGCCCAATTTAGTGACAGTGATCCATAAGAAGAAAATCACCCTCAAAGAGAAAGAAAATGTGGGGTACATGCCATAAATCTTAGAAAAAACTTTATACAAAAAGTTTAAACAAAAAGTTCTCAGAATACTTGTGTTATTTGAATCTTCTGCTTAAACTAGTAGAAAGATTTTGTATTTTAATCATTTGACTATTTGAAAAACTCTCTAAAACACAGGCCAAGGGGAGGCTGCTAGGGAAACAAATAGAAAGTGTGAGTTCACAGAGCATCCAGTGGATAAAGGCAAGTTCTACAAGACTGGGAAGCAGCAGGAGGGGTTCTGACATACTTGTTAAAGCTTATTCTTTCTTTCCCAGTTGATTTAGGAAGTGAACAAATAAGACAACCTGGTTAAACAGATTAGCAATTAGTCCCAAATTCTCCCAGTTCTTTGCCTAGCAGTAGTTTCTCTTTTCCATTATGTCAGTTCCTTCTTCCCAAGAAATCAATTAGCTTTTTTATATTTTTTTTCAAGTGGCCAGGATGAAGAGGAGTGGTGTCTACTTTGAGTGCTTCCTAGCTCAGAAACGGTCTCCCCTGTAGTATTGTATCATCCCAGGGACAACATTCTCCAATATTCTCTAAACTGGGTTCCTTGGGGGCTTGGGCATTCTCCTATAATGATTCCTCAGTGAACTGAATTTGGGCAGTTCAGCATACTGTATTTTCCTCTTAGAGATCCACAGTGCATAATAGGATATTAAATGCTCTTCAATGAAGAAGAATCCTTACTTTTGGCTAATAGCATCACTCAAAACTCATTTATCTGTGGAATCCCCTTTTATTTTGGAATACCTCTGACTATCACTTAGATCCACAGTGGCACAAGGAAAGACTCCAGAGACTTATCCTCGGGTAGCCATGAGCTTAAACCATCTGAGGTGCCACTGGCTGTTTTGAGGACCTATTTGAAGTTCTGGAAAAAGTTTCTGATAGTCCCTATTGAAGGCTCCCTTGGCTTTGGTGAGATGGGATCATTTCCCAGTGTTGGCTCAATGAGAAATGTTCCCACTGAGACTCTCTGTTCTTTGTCTGCTTTACCTAAGGAATGGTACTTGATGGGTCCTAGTCTCTCAACTAAATCAGCAGGAAGGAGAGGGGGAGACACACTTCCCTGACTCCCGACCCCTCCCACCTCAAGCTCCAGGGAGAAAGGCTGCTTCCTGATCTCTCCCCTCTGAGATCCTGGGGTGACCTGGAGAGAACCAATGTCAGGGGGTGCTCTGGTCACTCTCCTGTGGCCACTAGTTCTCTGAAGGGCCACTTGTGTTTGGTATGCTGTGCAAACCCAGCCTCAGTTGTTCCACTCCCACAGCCATGGAACCAGCTGCCCCCACTTTCCCTGCAGAACTCTTCAAACATCCCCTATGGATTTATCTTTCTTGTTACTGGCCTTTGTGTTTTATCTAGCATATTTGCTAAGCCTGGGCTTCCCTTTCTGTGGCCCACTCATACTGCACAAAGGGCAGCATCCCTATTAGGAAATCTTCCCTAATGTACCCAGACTGGGGACCATGCCTCTTCCCTGAGCACCTCTGTTCTAGCACCTGCTTCCATAAATAGGAACCTTGGTGTCCTCACCTGTGCTCCACACCAGACCATGACCTCCCTGGGGCATCATCACAGTACATGTGTCCCCAGGGGCCTGGCCTAGAGGGCACTCTGTAAATATGCAACAGAGCATTACGTGCCCTAGACCTCTCCCTGCTGATGTCCACTCTGGATTGTGGCTGCACACTCTGAGCTTCCTCTCTTTGGGATCTCTGCTCTTGTGCTTGCTACAGCCCCCATAGGGTGACACACCTGGTGTATCTGGTTGTATGCTCCTGAGGTTCCCATTCACTCTCACCTGGCTGCCATGATGCCAAAGCTCTTCCAAGTTTCCTCTCCCTACCTTTGCTTGCTTCACTGTGGGCCACCTGGCTTTCTTGGGCCACCTCTTCCTGCTTCAGGCTCTCATCTCTGCCTCTCCTAGTAGCTGCTGATACAAGTCTGCTGGAAAGTCAACACCTCCCCTCTGCCTGTGCTTCATTCACCCCACAGGGAGACCTAAGCCTTGTAGACCAAGTGAAGATGCCAGCCCCAACCTGCAGCTCAAATGTGATCCAATGTAATATCTTGCTCTTGTTTGTAAAAGTTGCAAATAAAAATAATTTTTATTTGTAATTAATTTTTTAACAATTTATATATTCACATGTCACAAACATTTAAAAAACACACACAGGTTTATAGTGAAGTCTCCCTCCCACATAAGAAAATTCTCTACAGTTTCCACATGTCTAAATTTGGTAGTAAGTGGTTTGGTTTATTTTGTTACCATCCAAAGATTTTTCTCTGTGTACACACAAATATGATGACATGTTTAGCACTGGAAATACTTCTGGGGATTTTTCTCACCCACTCTGGAAACCACTGCCTTAATGTCAGGTCAGCTTTGGGTGTGGGGAATGGAACACTGCCCAAAGACAGGGATTTAGGAAATTTTGGGGTCTGGGCTGGACTTCCACCTGGGAATGGAGAAGAGACAGGATGAGGAGAAGGCAGTGGCTTCTCCATGACATGTTCAACAAGCCCAGAGATTCCTTTATGAAAAATGGTAGTCCTCTTCATCTCCACTCAGAATGGCTAAAAATGGTCAACATTTTTTAAACTTGTGTTAGCTAGTTTTTCCTTGCTGTGATCAAATGAACAGTTACAGGAGGAACGATTATTTTGGCTCACAGTTCCAGAGGTTTCAGTCCAAAGTTGACTAGCTCCATTGTTTCGGGCCTGAGGTAAGACAGACTATCATGGCAGTAGGGCATGGTGGAGGAAACCACTCAGCTCACAGCAACCAGGAAGCAGAGAGACAGAGGAAGAGAAAGGGACCAGGGACAAGATCACCCCCAGTGATCTACTTTCTCCTCCAACTGGGTACCCCACTACAATTTCCATCACCTTCCAATAATGCCATCACCTTATTAATCCATCAATGGATGAATCTCCTCTGATGAGGTCAGGGCCCTCATAATCATTTCACAAAAGCACCATTTCTGAACATTGCTGCATTGGGAGCCAGACCTTCAAGCCTGAGCCTTTGTGGGACATCTTCGATTCACACCATAACAATACTCATAAAAGAACTTTAAATTAATTATATTCTTCTTCTTATTATTATTATTATTGCTATTGTACATGCTAGGCAAGTACTCTACCACTGAGTTATATCCCCACCTCTTTTTATCTTTTATTTTGACATTGGGTCTCACTAAATTGCCCAGAATAGCCTTGAACTTTCGATCCTCCTCCCTCACCCTTCCAAGTAGCTGGGATTACACACATCCAGCTAATTAACTTATTTTTAAAGAAAATTTTATGTGGTAAAATATACATACAATTTGCCATCTTAACCACTTTAACGTGTACAGTTTGGCCATGTTAAGTATATTCACACTGTAGTGCAATGGTCAGCACTCCACCTTCGGAATTATTTCATAACACCAATCTGAAACTCTGTAATTGATGAATTGCAGAAGGTTGACTGTGGACGAGCTAGGAGTGAAAGACTTCAGGGGACCCAATCTTAAGAAGGGCCTCATGTTTCCATGAGTTTTACCTCCAAGCACCAAGTGAATAAGACAGAGGCAAAGGACAGGTAGTCAGCATTGAAAATAAGTGATGAGAAAGATGAGGGCTAATTATTAAAGAAAAGGAAATGGGTTGCTAACACCTTCATCTTGCACTTCCCCCTTCAACCAGGGGGAACACCACTGTGGAATCACTCCTCCTTAAAAAGGAGTTGTGAATGATTCCCCCCTGGGCTGCTCTTTCCCTGCCTTTGGGTACAAACAGTAGGAAGGATAGAAATAGGAGGTGGGGAGGGGGTGATCTGGACCAGGACTTCTCTCTGGAGAAGTCTGATATCTCTGTTCTGTCTCTTTTCTAAGTAAAATTTGCTTTCTATGCTTGCCTCAGAGGTTCTTGGATGTTCAGTCTTCAACACCAGGGGAATACGAACCTGATCCTGATTTCCAAGTCTGGATCATGAAGACCAGAGAAAAATCCCTTCATGCTTCAAATAGAGAGAGTGGAAAAGGAGTGATTTTGAAAAGGGCCCAGAGCATTCTGTTTAATACCTGCCTTCAATGGAAAACATTTTATTAGAGCCTGTCTTTGTCGATTTGGGGTCTTAGAACAAAAATGCCAAAAATCAGGTGGTTGATAAACAACCAACATTTACTTCTCACAATTCTGGAGGTTTGGAAGTCTAAGATCAAGGTGCTAGAAATTCATTGTCTGGTGAGGGCCTTCTTCCTTGCAGATGGTAGGTAGATGGTAGCCAACTCTCTGGGGCCTCTTTTTTTTTTTTTATTAGCTACACATGACATTACAATGATCTTGGCAATTCATACATTTGAATTATTGGGGTATAATTTCTCATTTTTCTAATTGTACAGATTGCAGAATCACACTGGTCATAGTTACCTATATACATACAGCAATCATAATGTCTATTCTATTCTGCTGCCCTTCCTATCCCCCCTACTCCTCCCCTCCCCTCCCATCATTTCTCTCTATCCAATCTAAAGTGACACACTTCTTTTTCTTTTTCTCATCACAACATCATATATGTATTCTGTATAACGATGAGGGTCTCCTTCCATCTTCCGTGAAACTCCCATTCTTCCTCTTTTTCCCTCCCACCTCTCTTCCCTATTTAGTGGTAGTCTTCTTCTCATGCTCTTCCTCCCTAACCCATTTTGAGTCACCCCCCTTATATCAGAGAAGACATTTGGCATTTGTTTTTTAGGGATTGGCTAACTTCACTTAGCATAATCTGCTCTAATGCCATCCATTTCCCTGCAAATGCCATGATCTTGTTACTTTTTAGTGCTAAGTAATATTCCATTGTGTATAAATGCCACATTTTTTAAATCCATCTATTGAAGGGCATCTAGGTTGGTTCCACAGTCTAGCTATTGTGAATTGTGCTGCTATAAACATTGATGTGGCTGTGTCCCTGTAGTATGCTCTTTTTAGGTCTTTTGGGTATAGTCCGAGAAGGGGAATAGCTAGGTCAAATGGTGGTTCCATTCCCAGCTTTCCAAGGAATCTCCATACTGCTTTCCAAATTGGCTACACCTCTTTTATAAGAATACTAATCCCACTCATGAGGATTCCACCCTCATGACATACCTACCTCTTAAAGGGCACTTTTGGAATTTAGGTTTCAACACATGAATTTGGGGGGACATAAACATTCAGACCAGAGTGGAACTTAATTGATGTGGGTGAAGGAATATACCCAACACCAGCTCCCTGTAGGCTTTCTATCTTCTGTAGCTGGGACGAGATCTGAGAAGCACTTGTGAAAGCCATAGCCTGAGGATATGCACTCTCAAAAAGACTGAGATCTAGTCATAACACTCCAGGATGCTTCTCTACACCCCCCACCCCCAATGACTTAGCATTGCCACAACTAAAGATCACAACTCAGGTTGTTTAGTGAGTTTGTAGGGAACCTAAAAATAACAGGGAGGGGGAAAAAGATTATAAAGAAAAGCAAGGCCCCAAACTACAACCACAATAAACAGTAAACACAGTGTGTAACTCCTGGTCAGATAAACACAACCCTCATCCTGAAGCCCTATTTACCTCATTTCCTATTGTCCCATACTTGGTGTCTGCCTTTCAACAAAAAATGACAAACTTTGTAAAGGGCTCTAATGAAAGAAATGGACAATGTTCAGGAATAGTTAAGTAACACAATCAGAAAGATGAAAACTTTAAGAAAAAAATCAAAAGTTACTTCTAGATATCCAAAACACTATGAGAGCAATGAAAGTCTCTCTGATGGACTTGCCTGTGGACTGAACAGTCCTGAGAAAAGGATCAATGAGTTAGAAGAGACAAGGACAACCTCTAAAACTCAAGTGCAAAGGAAAAAAAGAATAATAAAAAAGCAACATAATATCCAAGAACAGTGGAACAATTACAAAAAGTGTAACATAGTATTGTAGGAATACTAAAGAAGAAACAGGGAAAAGGAATAAAAGAAATATTTGAAGTAACAATGGCTGAGAATTTTGCAAAATGAAGGGAAGACACCAAACTACAGACCCAAGGAAGTTGGAGAACACAATGTAGGCATTTCATATTGAAATTTCCAGAAAAGAGTGGAGGGAAATAGCACATCTTAGCTCAGGCTGTTGTGACAGAATATTATAGACTGGGTGGCTTATAAACAGCAGAAATTTATTTTTCACAGTTATGGAGACTGGAAGTCTGAGATCAGAGTGCCTCGTGGTTGGATAAAGGCTCTCTTCTGGGTTGTAGCATGCAACTTCCAATTGTGTCCTCACAGGCTAGAAAAATAGCTAACTCACTCTCTGGGTTCTTATAAGATCAACAATCCTAATCATGTTCATGGGACACAAACATTTGGTCCATTGCACAAAAGAATTTTAAAATTCCATAAACAAATAAAAACATAACTTATATCAGCATTCTTGTATGAGAGAAGAAATTTGAATGAAATATTTATAGTGTTGAAAAATCAAACAACAACCCAGATTCTATATCCAGAGAAATGTCCTACAGAAATAAAAAAAGAAATAAACACTTGCTCAGATCCACAGAACTAGATGAATTTGTCACTATTACAACTGCTTGGTCAAAAATAAATGAATAAATAAATAAAAGAAATCTTCAGAATATGGGTCAAGAACTCATATCTTCATAAAGAAAGTGTTAGATGAAGAATAAATGAAAGCAAAATAAAATTTTTTTTTCTTTCTAATTGATTTAATGATAATTTCAAACTATTAACAACAACAGTATATATCATGTGGTTACAGCCCACAGGTAACTGAAACAAATGACAGCAATGTTATTTATAAGGGACAGGAAGGAGGAAGTAGAAATACTCCATTACAAAGTACTTACACTCACTACCCATGGAGTGGCATAGTATAAATTGAAAGTGGATTTACATTCACTGTAAATGTATACTATAAACTCTAGGGCAGCCACTAAAGTGAAAATTGATGTTCTAAAAGAAGAAAGAAAATGGAATCACATAAAATGCTCAGTAAAACTGAGTCAAGGAAGAAAAAAAAGGAGATTAGGAAAGAAAGAAAAATTCAATAACTAGAAAAATATCACAAATATGGTGGATAATAATCCAACTATATTACTAATCACTCTAAATGTGAATGGTATAAATACACTAACTAAAAGAAAAGATTGTCAAAATGGATAATAAAAACAAGGCTCAGCTATATTTTGTCAATTTTGATTACAAAAGATATGGATAGATTAAAAGTAAAAATGTGTACCATGTTTTAACACTAATCAAAAGAAAGCTACAGTATCTATATTAATTCCAGAGAAATAGGCTTCAGGAATAGAAAACTTACTGGGATAAAGAGTACATTACATAATGATAAAAGGGTCAACTTTCCAAAATAACATAATAATCCCTAATGTATAAGTACCAAAAGATACAGTGGCAATCTATATAAGGCAAAAACTGAAAAAACTGCAAGGAGTAATATCAAATCCACTATTAGTTAGAGACTACAAAACATCTGTATTAGTAGTTTATAAACCTAACAGGAAAATCAGTAAGAATAAAATTGAAATAAACAGCACCATCAATAAACTGGATCTAATTGACACTTATGAAATATTTCATTCAGGTACAGCAGAACGCACATACCTCTCAAGTTCACAGGGATCATTCACTACAAGATAACACATTCTGAGGAAAAAAATACCTCAACAAATTTAAAAGAATAGAAACCATCCAAAATATGCTCTATGACCATAATAAAACCAGAAAAAAATAAAAGAAAGATAACTGAAATATTTCTAAATACTTGGAGATTAAACAACATAGTTCAAATAACACATGATCAGAGAAGAAATTTCAAGAAGAGTTCACAATTTTTTGAACTAAATAAAAATGAAATAACTTAGCAAAGTTTTAGGATGTACTTCACTGCAGTGCTTAGAAATTTATCATACTGTATGCATATATGAGGAAAGAAGAAAGATCTAGAATCAATCATCTAAGCTTTCACTTTAAGAAACTGGAAAAAGAGGAGAAAATTAAATCTTTTGTAAGCAGAAGAAAAAAATAATTAAAAATGGTGCAGAAATCAATAAAAATAAAACAGTAAATCAATAGAAAAAATAAATAAAACCAAAATTAATTCTTTGAAAAGATCAATAAAAATGATAAAACTCAGGGCTAATCAAGAAAAAAGAGAGAAGACCAATTACTAATATTAGAAATCAAAGAGAAGTATAAGTCAGATTCCATAGACATTAAAAATATAATAAAGGAATGCTACAAACAACTCTATGTCCACAAATTTGATAACTAAAATGAAATGAACCAATCCTCTGAAAGACAAGATCTATCAAAATTCACATAAAAAGAAGTAGATGTATGAGTAGCCCCATATCTAGAAAATTAATAAGTAAATAATTAATAAACTTCCAATACAGGAAGCACCAGGCCTAGATGGTTTCACTGGTGAATTATATACTTTATTTAAGGAAGAAAATGCACCAGTTCTCTTCGACCTCTACCAGAAAATGGATGAAGAATGAACACTTTCTAACTCTTTCTAAGAGGTCATCGTACTCTAAAACTGAAACTAGATGAAGACACTATAAGAAAAATATAGACCAATATTTTTCATGAATGCAAAAATTCCTTAACAAATCATTAAAAAATTGAATCTAGCAATACAAAAATGATGAAGTTGGATTTATTCCAGGTATGCAAGACTGGTTCAATATTCAAAAATTAGACAATATGATTTATTACACTAATAGATTAAAAGAGAAAATCATTTAATTTAAAAAAAAGAGAAAATTGCATGATCATATCAATTGATACAGCAAAAACATTTGATAAAATTCAATAAACACATATGATTAAAAACTCTCAGAAAACTAGGAATAAAGGAACCTTCCAACAACTTGATAAAAATTATCTACAATAAAATCTACAGCTAAAATTATACTGAATGGTGAGAAACTACTCTTTCCCACTAAGATCAGGAATGAGGCGAAGATTTTCCCCCCTCCTTTCTAGAGGAGATCACTCTTTTTTGGCATATATTGAAATTAGCCTCCATAATAAGATTAAAAAGGAAATGAAAAGTACATCAGTTGGAAAGGAAAGAATAAAACTTTTTACTCACAGATGAATTGATTGTCTTTAAAGAATTAACACAAAAGATCTTGAAACTAATAAGCAATAGCAGGAAATTTGCAGGATACAGGGTTAATAGATAAAAGTCAATTGATTTCCTATGTGCTAGTAATGAATAATTGGACTTTGAAATAAGAAACATAATACCATTTACATTAGCACCCCCCCCCAAAAAAAAATGAAGGACTTAGTAATAAATCAAATAAAATATGTGCAACATGAAGAAAGCTACAAAATTGTGATGAAAGTAATTAAAGACTTAAATAAATGGAGAGCTATTCTATGTTCATGGATAGGAAAGCTCAATATTGTTAAGATGTCAATTTTTTCCAACATAATCTATAAATTCAAATTCCCAACAAACGAGTTATTTTTGGATATTCACAAACTGACAAACTAATGAGAGGCAAAAGATCTGGAGTAGCTGACCCAAATACTTGAAGAAAGACAAAAGGGACTGATATTACTCAATTTCGAGACTTCCTATGATGGTACAGTAATTAAGACACTATGGTATTGGTGAAATACTGGGCAAAAAGATCAATGGAATGGAATGGAGAACTCAGAAACTGAGACACATTAATATGATCAACTGATCTTTGATAAAAGAGAAAAGGCAATCCAATGGAGAAGCATTGGTCTTCTCAACAAATAATGCTGTAACAACTGGACCATATGCAAATAAATTAAATCAGTCAATAACCCTACACCTTTCACAAAAATTAACTCAGAGTAGATCCTTGAACTTACATGCAAGCCACAAAATTATAAAACATCTAGAAGAGAACATAGAAAATCAAGGAGGACTTGGATTTGGTGATGAAAAGAGTGCAAAACTTACAATTCAATAGAGAAAAGCATATGTTTTAGTCAGATTTTTCTCTTCTGTGACTAAAAGACTGACAAGACCAATCCTAGAGAAGGAAAAGTTTACTTGGGATCTCATGGCTTCAGAGGTCAGTCCAGAGATAGCCAGCTCCATTCCTTGCGACTTGAGGTGAGGCAGAACACCATGACAGAAGATGTGGTGGAGGGAAGTGGCTCACACAATGATCAAGAAGCAGAGAGAGATTCCACTTGCCAAAGGCACACCCACAATTACCTACCTCCTCCGGCCACACCCTGCCTGCTTTCACTTGGCCCTCAGTTAATTCCATTAGGGGATTAATTCACTGATTGGGTTAAGGCTCTTGTAACCCAATCATTTCTCCTCTAAACCTTCTTGCATTGTCTCACACAGAAACTTTTGGGGGATACTTCACATCCAAACCATAACAACATAATAATAAACTATTCAGCCAATCTAAAAGAAGTCAAAAAGGAAGAGAAACATGGATATAGAACAAATGGGACAAATATAAAGCACATGCATAGTAAGATGGTGGATTTATATAACCTTGATAGAATTTATATTACATGTAAATGCAATAAAATGTTCTAAATAAAAGTCTAAAATATTTATGCTTTATTTTTTTTTAAATCAATTTCAAGTAAAATAGACCTTAAAGCAAAAGAAGTAACTAAAATGCAGAGAAAAGTGGAAAGATTCAGTTCACCAAGGTGTTATCAGGATTTTAAATGAATATACAGCTAATAAGATAGCTTCAAAACATACAAAGCCAATATTAGCAGGATCACAGAAGAAATTATAATGAGGAATTTAAACACATCTTGCTTTGCAATAAACAGAGAAAAAAATCAATATGGATACAGATTTGAATTCATAGAAAATCACACTCAACAGCTGCAAGAAGGCTATTGAAAAATACATGTGGGAGTGTGTTGTTCTCTCATGGATAACTCTTGTGATTAGTGCATGTGTACCTAGGACTCAAGGGCTCAGTAAAGATTCCCTTCTCCTCCCCTTCACCCCTCTTCCTTTCATAATTGTCTAACCCTCAGTAGAGTCAGAAGTACCTATAGTCTTAGAGATATAGTGCCTTCCTAGCATGAGTAAGTCCCTGGGTTTGATTGAGAGAGAGAAAACAAAATCCCAGAAGTACCTATGGTTCCTTATTGTGGGTTTGCTGAGGAGGCCAGGAAGCCAGGAAATGAGAGGAGGGAGCCAACTCTGGCAGGGTGAGTTGCTGGCAGGTTTTAACCAAGCATTAATCAGAGGGGAAATGGTTTAATTTCAAAGCACTTTACAAATGCATTTGTCTTGCCATCTTCACAATCTTCACAACTGCAACTGCAGAAGTTAGTGGAAAGAGTGCCAACATTTATACTTCTCAGATGAGGAAATTAAGCGATTTGCCCAAGGAACTGGTGTATGAATACCTGAAGCTGAGGCCCTAAGTTTACCCACTTCTCCTGTGTTTCTGAGTAACTCCTGACCTTGGCAGTGGACAAGGGACCACTGCAAAGCATAGCTTAAGGAGATCTCTTCAGTTGCCTCATCAGTTACATGTTTCCAAACCTCTGCCACTTGGGGCCTTGTGTGGACAACTGCCATCTGGCTGCAATTTAGAGTTGCCCAAGGTTTACCAGGCCCCAAGGGAAGATGACCTTTAGTTTAGCAGAAAAGTATCCCCCCGCTTTTTTTCCAAACCTAGAACCATATTCATAGTAGACAAGTATTATACTGTTGATCTATCCTCCCAGCCTACAGAAAAGCATCTTAATAGTTGAATTTCTGTGGAAGACAAAATTCTGAGGAATAGAACTTAGAAGGGAGAATTCAGAACAATGGCAACAACACAGTTGTATAAGAGATAAGAGGTGTCATGGGTTCGGAGGGGAAGGTAGGAGAGGGGCCAGAGCTCTAGGGCAGTGAAAGACAGATACTGGGGACAGCCCAGGACAGGGAGATGGTGATGCTAACACTTCATGTAGATCCTGTAGTTCTTCTCCATCCTTTGTTAGGACTTGGCCTCCTTCAACTGCCTTGACTGAGGGTGAGTTTGGGGGTGGAAGTCACAAAGCATTCAGTTCTGCACTTGGGCAAGGATAGGGTGTTAAGAGCTGCAGAAGGTTCAGGAGGCCTTGCAGGGAAGGAGTAGAGGGTGGACATCAAGAACTCAGAGGAATAGGTAGCAACCATGGAAAATATAACCTGAGGATCCTCTGAAGTCTTAGGGCAGGTGCTGGCCTCTCAGGTGGTAGAATACAAGGACGTAAATATGATTGACGTGCTAAAAGAAAGTGATGCCTAGTGGGGCCCTGGTGGCTACTGGAATCTATTCCAGGAGTCCATCTCAATCCTGTAAGGAAGAAAGAGTTGGCATCCTTTCTTCTGTCTTGCAGATGAGGAGCTTTGAGCCCAAGAGGTGGTGACTTGGCTGATATCACACAGCTGGTCTGTGGCAAAGCTAGGACTGAAGTCATATCTTTGTCATAAGGGCCCTTGTCTGTGGACTCCAATCTGTGCCTCCCCTTTCCACTCTTTTGGCCAGGGCTTCTCTGCTTTCAGTAACCTTATTTTAAACAATAAGGTTAGCATTTTTATTTTTCATGGAACCTGACAAATTTGGAAGCCACCCAAGGTTCCTTGGGAGCTTTCAGGATTGGGAAGGAAAGCTGCATGAGACACATTGTTAAATGTGGGCTCAGTGTCTCAGGCACAAAGACTAGTGTGGCGATTAGCCTTTGGAGTATTATGTGGCACTTCTTTGGCTGTCTCTCTTTCTCTCTTTACTGTGGACTGTGTTCAGGAAGAGGCTGGTAGGTCCTGTCTAGGAGGCTTGGCCTTGAGAATTTGGCAGATTAAACTGGGCAGGAGACACCAGGCCATGAGCTGCTGGTGCTAGTGTCAGAGCAACAGTGCCCAGTCTTTTGCTTATTGGTCAGTTTGTCCAGCTAAAGTACTCAGGCAGCCTGCTCATTTTCACTTTGAGTCATCTGCTAATACCCTGATGGGCCACTTTTCTTGCAGTGCTGTTGACAGACCTGCCTGTGAGCCAGCTCAGCTCTTTGCTGCCCCCATCTGGTGATCTCCAGAACTGTCCTGGTCCCCAACTCGTCACTCAGCTGCAATAATTTGCTCTAGTTTGCTAACTTTCTAAAAAAGAAAGAAAGAAAGAAAAGAAATCGCTGCCATTTGACTATCTTTGACTTTGCACAAACAGCAACTTAAAATGGTTCAAACCAATACTACTAGTTAGAAGGGCATTATAAGGGGTTGAGGGACAGAAAGGAGTAAAAGACATGTGTATTCTACAATCCAAAAATACAGTTTTAGTGTAAATTAAAGATAACCCAGCTGTGTGTGTCAGTGGTTTGTGGTCCATTTGGGGGCATGTGACACTTGTGTGTGATTCCCAGAGGTTAAAGAACACTGGGGAACACAGTGTAATGGCCTTAGGCTCCCATACGCTTCCTTGACTGAAATGCAGCCAGTGGCTGGCTCTGTCAGGGATATTCTGCAGATTTGTCAAGCTCCTCAAGCCTTAGTTTTCCTACTTGTATTTGGGAACCCAAACACCTACCTCCTTTATGTCCCAGGAAGGCCTGGTCTTTGGCAAGGATGGAATTTTGGGGGTAGGGTACAATATCTGTGTTCCTTTGTATCCAAGGGAATTTGATTCTAGGATTCCCAAGGATAAAATCTGCAGAAGTTCAAGTCCCTTTATAATGTTTGAATTACCTGTACACATCCTTTAAATCATCTCCAGTTTACTTAATTACAATCATAATCCAGTGCATTATAATGCTATGTAAACAGTTGTTATACTATATTGTTGAGGGGATAATGACAAGGAAGAAAGTCTGTATATGTTCACCACAGACACAATATTTTCCTTCAATACTTTTGAATCACAGATGGTTGAATCCCACAGATTCAAACCTATAGATATAAAGGGTCAATTATATATCAGGATGTTTCTGTAGAGGTCAGAAAGCAACCATTGCCATAGCTGCTGGATTGCCTGAGCCCTTCTCTGGGATCCCTGGGGTCCTTGGGCACAGCTCCATGACTCAGCATCCAAAGGTTAATTCCAGTCACATTTAGAGCCTCCAAGATCTGCCACAGGGCTCCTATCTGGCATCTGACTTTTCTGTACCCATTCCCCTGATCACAGACTTGAGGTGAGGAAGAAATGACATTGTAGCAGAAAATGTGTTGACTGGGCCAGGCCAGGTGACTGGGCACCTGAAATCCAAGCAACTCAGGAAGCTGAGAGATAGGAGGGTAAGCAAGCCTTCACAACATAATGAGATGAAAGAAAGAAAGAAAGAAAGAAAGAAAGAAAGAAAGAAAGAAAGAAAGAAAGAAAGAAAGAACG
The DNA here is from genome assembly GCF_001458135.2 of Marmota marmota marmota. Taxonomy (NCBI): domain Eukaryota; kingdom Metazoa; phylum Chordata; class Mammalia; order Rodentia; family Sciuridae; genus Marmota; species Marmota marmota. The sequence continues at coordinate 20,204,484 of NW_026000196.1, forward strand.
AACGAACGAACTGGGAATGTAGCTCAAAAGTAGAGCTTTCCATCACCAGTACCAAAAGAAAAAAGAAAAAAAGAAAAGATGTATAAACTATATAGGGACAGATAACACGTGGTACAGCTCATGGTAAGACTACTGGTTATCCTGGAGTGGTCAAGGACAGGCCACGAGAAATATTATGAGTCCAAGGGGAATTGGAGTAGGGGACACTGATTGGGCTGGCTAAGTGTGAGGACCCTTGGGCCCCAGCTGTTTCCCATCTCCAATATTAGGCACAGTCCCATCTCCCTCTTGCCCCGTGCCTAGGCTGTCTATGAATTTAGTTCTCTACTTCTTAGTTTATTTTCCTTACATGTTAAAATGATAGCTTGGTTAAAATGTAAATCACTGAAATGACTCCAGGCTCCCAGCACAATACAAGTGATACCCGTGGCTGGGTTTAGCAGTCGGGCCTGCTTTCCCAGGATCAAGGTTTTATCCACAGCCGTTAATCACATGAAAGCAGATATTAGGGAGCATTACCCGGAGCCAGCTGCTGCACCACTGCCTGGGCCATTATGAGGATTACCCTCCCTGAGCGCCAGCTCCCAGCGCCCATTGTCCTGGGATTGTGGGACTGAGAGGGTGCAGTCTGGAACAACCACGTGGCTGAATACATGCTCTTCTTTCCCGCCCTCTGCAGGGAGGCCCTGGAAGAGGCTCCTCATTTTATCTCCTGACTGAGGGGCCTCCATCTCCCTGAAGAGGTCCAGGTCACTTCCCCACCATCCACACCTGACCTGGAGCGCAGTCAGGAGGGGTTGGTGAAGGGTGGGGTCACCCTGGCAGTCTGTGGAAAGAAGGAGGCGCTCCTTTGGGCGGGGCCTGGATAACAAGTTCCTGTGTAAAGGCCAGGTGGGAAAGGACCTGTGAGCCCAACCGGAGAGAAGCACAAGTCTAGTAGATGCTCAGCTGGCCCCAAGGCTGGACGGAGTGGGCAGTGCCTTGCAGGCAGTGAGCTGAGCCCAGACCCTCTGAAGGCTGTGCAGGTGTGCAAAGCGAACTTAGCCCTGAAGGCTTCTCAGCCCAGTCTATAGTGACCATGCAATGGCACTGCATGTGCTTAGCTCATTAATTCAGCACTCTGGCCCCAAATTCCAGTACATACATGGCCAGGCATAGTCCACTTCTTTCACATGCTACCCAAGGAGCCCTAATATGGTAATGGAGAGGCCACTGGCTACACAACAAAATGAGAGCCCCTGAATGCTTCCAGCTGATGATGTTCCTTTTGTTAGTAACCATGATAACTACTGCCAAAAAGCACATTTGCTACAGCAGACTGAGGGAATATAGGGAAGGAAGCTCTCCCTGGATTAGAGAATCCTCTGGAGACCTCTAAAATCTTTGAACATCACCTGGTTTCTTGCATTGGGCCGGTGAACTGGAGGGCACATGCATTCACTCCTTTTACTATCCTAATCAGAGATTCTCTTTGACCATGGAGAGATGTGGAGAGACTATCCCTGGGAGTCAGGCAGCAATTAGGAAATGAGGGGAAAGAGCAACAGTGAACATTGTGCAAAGGCCTGACCCAGCACAGGGCCTCATGGAAGACAAATTCTCAGACCTGTGAGACCTGCAAATGTAACCTTGTTTGCTGAGCTAGGACACCAGACAGGTCCTGTTTTCTGGAGCTTTTACTCTACTAAGCCTGAGAATGAATCAAGAAGGTACATCACATAAGGTGGTGATAGGGCTTTGAGGGGAAATATAGGTCATGGGAGAGGCTGATTCAGATGAGGGTGGCCTGTGGAGTGGAATAAGTGGGCCAGTGGCTGTCTGAGATGAGGGCACTAGGGAGAGGGTACAAAAGCCTCTCTCAGGAGCAAGAGCAGGAGCAGAAGGAGCCCATGTGGTTGGAACGCTGGAAATGGGCAGGAGCAGGCCTAGGACAGGTTGAGATGGGCCTTGTAGGGCAGGGATAGGCCCAACCAAGTTCAGCACGTCTTTTTCTGAGCCTTAGTTTCCCCAAATGAAGGGTTTGGGCTGCTTCTAAGAATCTTAAATCATCTGTGTTCTAAAATGCAGACGTGTGTGCTAATTATGATCCCAATAAGGTTCAGGACATGCCTCCTCAATATATGATATAGGGGACCAGAATAGGCCACACCAAATATGCCTTTTTGGCTTAATAGTTATTTTGAACCAATTATTTTGGGAAATTGCAAACACAAGAAAAGTTCGGAAAACAGAGTAGATGTGACCTTTTTGTAAGGGAAATTTACGTCTTTAAATGAATCTCCATTTTATAAGAGTGTCTTCTTCCCTGTGCCAGGAAGAGGACTCTAAACCACAAGATACAGTCAGGGGAGAAAGCGCCAACCTAAATCTGAATAACAAGACTTATCCTGTTTTTACAAGTCTTTCCCTGCACCCTCTTCATTTCAAGAGCAGTTGTATTTAAACCCGAAGTCTAAAACAACTGTTTGAGATCTGCTCTTGAAACTACTCTTCTCTCTGGATTATCTCCCATGTATACAGGAGGAATACATGGTATTAAACTGTTTGCTTTTCTTGTGTCAATCAGCTTTTTCTTAGAGGGAGTCTCAGCTAAGATATCATGAAGGGTGAAGGGAAAAATGATTTTTCCTTCTCCATAATCCCATCTGTAGAAGCAAACACAGCTGAAAACCCTAGGCATATGTATACTTTCTACATACACACATACAAGTTTACTTAATCAGAGAATTAAGGTGCATTACACACCCCAAAAGCTAATATAGACTTCCTGGGAAGAAAGAAGAAAGCCAAACAGTATAAAGACAGATCCCATTAACATACTTCGAAACGTCATGTTGAATGTTAATTTAAAAAAATCAAAGCTAAATAAAAATTTTTAATTAAAAAAAGAAGACTCTATTGCACTCAAAGACTTATGTGTAGATGAAATAACCAGAAATGTAAGATAGAGTTAGATTTACATCTATTAATTTGTGGGAAGACTCCTGAAAGAATAAGTGAAGTAATAATAAAGTTACAGAGTTGAAAAGTGTGGGATTCTGTTTTAATAAAGACAAGGCTGCCAGTAAATCCCTTTTACTCTGTGCCTATAATGTGTGGCCATGGGGTCTCTCCAGGCAGTGTGGGAGGATAAGGGTTGGAGAGCTGTGACCCTTCCTCTGGGTGGGTGATGGGGAGAACAGCTCCAAGCCAGGCTTCCTAGGCTCTCCAAGGGAGCCGGAGGCACCCAGTGACCCAGACCTTGTCTCCATGACTCCACATGACTGTGCCTCCCCCCACCCGCCCCTGCCATGCTAGCCATATGAACAAAAGAACTATTATCTTTGACTACAAAATATACATCCCGGCACTATTTAAAATCAGAAGGCATTCCTAATACTTTATTATCCTGCAAGCATATGGAATGTCCAGCCTTCAATGTAAATCCAGCCTTCAATCTCTACCAGGTAACTCATCTGCCATCATCATACACTTCTGAAGCAATGTTCCCAGGTGGATAGTTAGCTCAACTTCCTAAAAAAAAATAAATCCCAAGTTGCTTTCTCCTGACAAAACCCCTTTAACTCTTGAATCCAGAAACTTCATCATAGGTCAAAGCAAAGTGCATTAAGAGTCTTACAGTGACCTAGGGAGTGGACAAGGCCTGTATGACTTCTCCCTTCCCTGCCTTCCCCTCCCCACCCCTCTCTACTCTTCCCTTCTCCACTCTGCTTCTGCCCCTCTCTCAATTCTTGAACTCCCAAGACCCACACCTGCTGGCAGGCCTTTTCCCTGGCTGCTCTCTCGGCCTAAATGCTCTTCCTGCCGGTGTCTGCCTGGCTCCCGCCCTCACCCACTTCAGGCTTTTGCTCAATGTAACCCTTCTTCGGATGTCTGGCTCCTCTGCTGCTCTGTATTTCTCCACAGCAGTTGCTCATCTTCTGTTGGACCCCACGGGGATGTCTGCTCCAGGAGGGTTGGGTCTTCTCATTTGTCATCGTTAGACCTGGCCTCCAGCTGCCAGCTGCCGGGCACACAGCAGTGCTGAGACGTGCTTGTTGAGTGAACCATAACAAACATGTACCTTTATTAAAACACATGGTGGGGTTGCCATGGTTCCAGGAACAACTCGCTAGCTGACCAGGGGGTCTTGGTTTGTTTATGAGTTGGTATTCTAAACAGTAGATCTGTGACTTGTTACAAGGGTGTTTTCAAAACGCCATAGGGGGCTGGGGTTGCAGCTCAGTGGAGCGCTTGCCTTGCACTTGTGAGGCACTGGGTTAGATCCTTAGCGTGGCATAAAATAAAGAAAGAAAATAAAGGTATTGTGTCTATCTACAACTAAAAAATGTCTTTAAAATGGCATAGAATATGTAGGAAATGAGGTTTTTTTCCCCAGGGAAAGGCAAATTAATAACCATTTCATTTTATGGATGAGGAAACTGAGTACCAGAGAGGTTGAATGACTTCCCAGGGCCACAATGCTGAACTGAGACTAGGATGAGAGTCTCCAGCATCTCTTTTCCACCATTGCACATGGCTCTCAGATTAGCTGCTGGGGCAGTCTCTGAGCTGAGCCTTGGGGGCACTGGTGAGCCTCAGTGCACATGTGGTCCACTGTCAGTCTTTTGGTGCCACTCAGAGTAACTTGGATCTTCCCATCCTGCATTCATTGGTTGGAGGGAATATTTCCAAGGCTACACATAAACTGATGGGGGCTGGGAGACTCTAACTTTTCTTAGCAGGTAAGACACTCCTGGGACAGATTCTGTTTTGAAAGGGGCCAAGGGAGCAGGGCTAATTCCCATGGAAGTGGGTAGCTGTCAAACTGCCTCCAAGGGGTGGCAGCCTGGTAGATGGCTTCAGTTTATGACCTTTGGTCTGCTGACATCTTGTCTGGGGCTGATATTCAAGAAATGTGTCCAGGAAGAGAGAGGCCAAAGAGGGACAATGGGAAGGGACAGAGACCACTAAGCCTGTCTCAGGACCTCGGTCTTTAAGATCTTCAAAACAATGTGTCTTTGAAGGGAGAGGAGCAAACCCCAAGGATCTATCAAAGGGGGAAAGCCATAAGACAACTTTTCCTCAAGGGAAATGGATCCAATAGTAGAGACAGTGATTTGAATGTAATCTGAGCCGTCTGAGACTCATGTTGAAATTTGATAGTTATTGTGGCAGAATTGGGAGGTGGGGCCTTTAAGAGGTGATTAGACTTAAGAGGGATAAATGCCTTTTTCAAGGGAATGGATTGTCATAAAACTAGACTGCCTCTTGTGTTTTGTTGCTTTTTGCATGCAACAGCTTGCCATTCTGATCTCTGCCATGTTCTGAAGGGGCACGAAGTCCTGACCAGATGCAGCTGCCTGATCTTGGACTTTCTAGCTTCCAAAACTATGAGTCAAAATAAACTTCTTTCCTTTGTAATCTACCCAGTCTCAGCATTTTAATATAGCAACAATCCGGGCTCTTGATCTTTGGAAATGTGTTCATCAGCTAGAGGTGAACAGTGAGATTGTACATTTACAACCCTCCAGCTCCAGCAAGGGACTCTGACACAGCTGCACCCTGGGTTGTGTAGGAGAGAAGGTTTCATTCTGATTATGTAAATCAAAGTCCAACCATCCACATTATGCACTAGAAATGAATTAGTCAGCTGTGAGGGTGTGAATTTCAATGGGGTGTCAAGACCTCCCTCAGTGGAGGAGTGGCTTTGTTCTGTGAAAGGAAAGAAAGTAAATGCTTCATCATAAAGCTCCCACGCCTCACCAGGGACAATAAAAAAGACAAAAGAGCAGCTAGTGAGCGCTGTGCACATGGCAATTTCAGAAGCCTGTCATTCCACCTAGGTAAGAACATTCATGGGCAAGATGCTCCATCTCCAATAGCAAAAGTGTTTAATCCGCCCCAGAAACCACAGAAGCAGGAGGTGGCTATCTGCTTTTAATCAGCACATGGACACTACCTTAGAATGGTCTCAGTTCTGTTGTCTGTAAGATAGCTGGGTGGCCTGATGCTCCTCAGAGCTTACTGGGAGCCAACAGCCAGGGTGAGCATCCAGGGGTTTCCTGCTTCCCCTCTTGCAGTCCTGGGACAATCTACAGATGCTCTGTACAGCACCCCTGGAAATAGCACAAAACTCTCCACACACTCAGGAAATGAAATCCCCGAGTGCAAGGGCCATCCCTGAGGTTGAGAATGGCTGGACCCTCGATGGGAATGGTCCCTGCGTGGATGACGTGACCAGTCTGGACAGACCAGGGCAGAAAATATTTGGTTAGCCTGATAGCCACATCACAGCTGTGCCCAGGAAGGACCTGAGGGTGAATGGGGGCAGGTACCAGGATGCCAGAGAAGGTCTGGGGAGGCCAGGCCAGGAGCAATTCTTATAATTGCTTCTGAACCAGGGAGGAAGATAGGAATCCAGAGAGAGCCTGGAGGAAAGACCTCCTGCCAAGGGCCCTGGCTCATGGTGGGGGACATTGTTCCAGGTTGCCAACAGCATAGGGTGCAGTTATAGCTCCCTGGGCCTTGGAGATACTCTAGGCTGTGTTTGGAAATGTATGAATTGACAGAGAAGGGAAGTCAAAGGCTCCTGTTGGCTTTGAGGTAGATATGGGTGGAAGATTTGTATTTCAGAAGTCCCTGCCACTCCTGAGAGTTTATCCTGGTCTCTGATGAGTTACTTCTAGCTCTGTTCCCAAGAAGGTAGCACCCCAGTTCAGATGAGGGAGCAGGTATGTGTGTGTTCTCTGACTGGTTTTAAGAAAACCAAGTGCTTCAAATATTTCAGCAATTGCATACTTCTATGTTTAATGTAGCTTGCATCAGAACCAAAAGCTGCCCTTGTGGGTTGTTGAGAATAAATTGAGAACTACTTGGATCTCTTGGAAGCACTGACTACTGTGCCATGGTGTCATGTGCATCTTTAAATGTCTTTTCTGTCTTGATATTCTGCCAAGTTGGTTGATACTGAAATTTGAACAATTCTATTGTGAATTTTGATGATTTGGTAATAACTTTTGGCAGCAAAATCTTTTTCATTTTTGTCTTTCTTAAACATTTTGACATCCTCTGCTTGGCTGCACCCTCTGGGGCAGAGCCTGAGGGTGAAGCGAGGAGCCCCATTCTCTTATTGTGCAGAAAGTCAGGAGTGGAGCTGTTTTTCCACTTCATCCTCAAGAGCTAACTCTCAATCTCGTGTTTCCTGTAGCCTAATGTGCTGTTTCCTGGCCTGAGACCCAGAAATGGTCATATAAACTTTACATGGAAAGAGTTTCTGCAGGGAACTCTGGGTTAAATGGAGGTTTCTCTTCTGCAAGACTTAACAGTCCTTAGGTGCTTTGTGCATTGCAGAACTCTAACAGGGGACTCTGCTTTCCCTGGTTTGGGACTGGGCATGCCCTGGGGCTGGTGTTCCCAGGGTGCATTTCATTTAAGTTCTTGAGGGACTTTTGTGGGGCCCTGAAGAGGGAGATGCCTCAATTGTTTAAGCCAGTCCCAACTAATCAGGGTTTTTACTTAAGCCTCTTACCCTTCCCCCTTATTTCTCACGCCAACTAAACAAAGCAACCAAATGTTTCATGGTTCTCCCAGCCAGACCTTTCTCCAAAATTCACAGGCTGCCTTCTGTCTTGCACAGTCCCTTTCTAAGAGTTTTCCCTTGTGTTCTTCTCCTGCAGCCTGCAGGGTGGCCCGTTTGGGGTCACACAGTTCCTTGGCACATATTTCTCCTTTCTAAGCATTTTCCCCTACAGGTCTCCAGACCTTGGCAATTCAGCAGGTGTGTTGGGGGTGGGAGTGCTCCATCAGGGCAGAACTAGGAACAGCCACAAGCACAGTCCAGACCAGTGGTGTATCTCAGCCCTGGCCAATCTGGTAGTACTTGTAAGCTCTGTCAAACCTGCTCACCCCATACCAGTTCCGTCACCTGTGCCACCTCCTCAACCCTAGTGAACATTGTCCTTTGGGACAGTCTACCCCACCTCATGTTTCCCTCATAGATTCTTTTCTCATCCGCTTTTCTGGCTCTCCAAGGGCTATGTGCCTAGGGAAAAAATGACCCTGGCCCATTCCATACCTTTTTCCCATCCCTCTAACCTAGTTTGAAACCTTGGTCATTTGGGGTCAGAGAACCAGGAAAGTACCTTCCTGCTGCTCAGCTAAAAGAAAGGCTCACAGAAGAGCAGGAAATCCAAGAGAATGGGTTCACACCTATATGGTAGGTGGGGGCTACACCAGAGGGTTCTGGACATGCTGGCCCTGGGAAGGCCTGCTGTCATGTGGCTGAAGGGACAGTTGGCAACCAACTGGTCTGTCTTCTATGGCACACCCCCACCTCAACTCAAGGGACTTGACCATATCGCTCAGGCTCCGGGCCCCTTCACCCAAGGGAAGTTGCCTGGGCAGCTTTGTTCTGGTGTGTGGGGCTGGGGATGGTTCCTAGGGGGTAAGTGCCTGCCAGAGTCCTGTATTCCCACAGATGTGGGGCCACCTGCTCAACTTGGAGTCCATGGGTCAGCAGGAGCTGGCTGCAGGAGTTTCCCCAGGCTTAGGTGCAGATATCTTCAGCAGCTCCAGGAGCCACTGTCCTGGGAGATTCTGTGTCTTCCAAAGTAGCAGACTGCAGAACCTTTGGGGAAATGGAGTCCAGTGTTTCCCTTGGACCAGGCACCCTACCTCTGAGATTCTTCCTCAGCTTGAAAGAGGACCAGAGTCCCTGCTTCACAGGGTTTAATACAGGTGACTTGGTTTATTCAACGGGGAGGATTGAATGGGATGTCCAGATTCCCCCAGATTTTCTTACTCAAGGTGTGCTTTAAGCAAGGACTGCAAACTTAACTGCTGGCCATAATAGGAGGGAGGAGAAAGTGAGATCCTTTATTTAGACATGATTTTAGCAATTTGAAGGAATCAAAAATATTTGATTTCATAATTAAAAAAAACCTTACGGCTTGGATTTTATGTTTTTTTTTTTAATTTCATTTTTTAGCAACCCACTTTATTGCATTGTATGAAAGCACAGTGGACTGAGAATTCAGCAGAACAATTAACTGGCCCATCACCACGACGGGATTTTTGGATATTATTCTATGAGTAATATGAAGCCTTAGAGAGATGGGCGAGGGTGTGATGGGTCTGTTGCCTTCTAGGCCTTTACCAATGAGTAGGGAATGGACAGGGGTACCAGGATTCCCTCCTTCTCCAGGATGGGAATTTTTTCGACTTGTGTGGAATTTTGCATTCAATTGATTCCAAATACAGATTGCGTGGATGTACATGGAAATTCCCACAATTTCAGGAACACCTTCTGAGAAGTGGGGTGACATAACCTCAAGAGGAGCCAGATCTGGTCCTAGTGCCTAGTTATTGAGGTGAATGACAGTCCCCTGTATCCTAGTTGGGTACATGCCTGCTGCTACAGCTGTGCCATAGGGCAGTGGACTGCAGAGGGTAAGCTCTGTGGTCAAGACCCCTGATGGCAGCTCTAGAGCAAGCAAAGCTGTACTTACTAAGAGAAAGAAACTCAGATAAGCCAGGCCAAGTTTGTGGGAGTCCTTTCTCAACAACAGTGTATCATGGGTTTCAGCCTTAGGCAGAATGACCCTGAGGCTGAGCTGTAGCAGGTAGAGCAGCCCCCAACCCAGAACATACTGGTTGACCCTCACTCTCCCCATGGTTTTCTTTAAAAGTGTGAAAACAATTCTAAATTATGAAAACATTCCTTTCGTTTCAAAATCATAGACAGAACAGGTGAAGATTCACATCCTGTTTTACAGACGGAATAACTTTCCATATGTGCTTACATTTTTTACTCTCTTCAAAAGAAAGAAGGAAGGAAAGAAGGGAAGGAGGGAGGGTGGGAGAAAAAGAAAGAACATTACAGATAGAGCCAACCATCTCTACCCTGCAGAAATATATGTCTTTATTTAGGATTTCCTTGTGTGTTTTGTATTTTCTATAAGTAGTGTGCTTTGGGGGCTTATTTTTTATTCAACAGAGTGTGCTGAGATTTATCTATGTTGATACAGGTGGCTTGTTTATTCATTTTAAGTGATGTATGGTATTCCATTGTTTGAATGAACAAAAGCCTATCCATACCCTTATAGCTGGGCTATTTGGTTGCTTCTGGTTTTCTGTAGCACACAATGTTGACATGAGTGGTTTTGCACATTTCCTTGAGCACATGTGCCAGAATTGTTCCAAGATAGAATCTAGGGTAGAATTGCTAGGTTCTATTATTATTTTGTTTTGTTTAGGATCTTGATCTTCAACTCTAAACTTTAAATGCATCTCTTAGCAAAATAAAATGTGAACAGGGATGGAAGTGCTAGACAAGAAATCACATTTTCCATTTCCCGTAAGAACGCTTGGAGGCTTTTCCTGGAAGAGGGATTGTTTTTGCCAGCGGGGACTCCCAGCAAGCAGGCTGCTGAGGGCTGGAGCGCCAGGAACCCCAGAGGTGACTGGGTTTTGTTCGTTGCCTTAGGACTCCATAGGTGCATCCTTGTGGGTCATGACCAAGAGAAGAACTCCCAGTTGGGGAGAGCCAACCAGCCAAGGACAAAAGGTCAAGTCAGTTTTTTACTAAATCAGGGCCAGTCGAAACGACCCTCAGAAAACTAGTAGAGTGTAGTTTGTGTTTGTTTCTTCCCATGGGGCAGCTGGTGTGTTTTAGTAAACACTGGGCAGAAGGTGTAGCTTTTGGTTAGGAAACAGGGAACTGGTACCAAGAGGTCAAAGGAGGGCCAAGTATGTAAGAAAATTGTGAAAAACAATCTGTTTGTGCCTGTGTGATTTTTGTGAATGCTTCCTAGTACCCACCTCCTTAAAGAATAGCTCCTGGACAAACTATAGGTATTATCTTTCATTCTTCCATCAGTAAATTTAATTTGTGGCTTGAAGGTTGTTATAAATAGGCATTAGGGCCAACTATGCCATTAAGACTTTTAACTATGCTGTGCTTTTGTCTTTTGTAGAAGTTTGGGATTTATGATTTTTTTTTCTGTGATGATGATGATTAAACGCAGGTCGTCATGTATGCTATGCACATGTTCTATCACTGAGTTACATTGCCAGTCCATTTGTAGGAGTTTGGCATGTAGCACCAGGGGATGAGGTCCCCTTGGAAAGGGCAAGATCATCCTTGCTCCTGGATTTGAAGTAAATTTTAGTGTTCTGACCTGGAGGAATGGTTATGAGCATTTGTGCGTGTGTGCGTGTGTGTGTGCGCACATGTGTGCGTGTGTAAATGAGGTGCTGTTTTTCAATCTTGACCCAAATCTAAGTGCTTCTTTCCTCTAGTTGAATTCCCTGCTCCCAGACCCTATTGGTTGTGTGTGTTGTGGTGGTGACTATTCATAAAGCAATATACCAGGAAGAGGTCAAGAGGACACATCAAATTCAAGAACAACAAAAGCCTGCTCCTTTTCAGAGCTTATCAGCAAGAACAGTGTGGGCTGGCTTTGTGTTTGGGGAGGGAGGGGTCACACGGAGGCATGTGGCCCTGGCTGCACAGCTAGTCAGTCTCTTGTTCCTGCCAAATGCGGCGGTAGATTCGTGAATGTTAATTTACACAAGACAGTTGGTGTGCACTGTCTCTAAAAATAATGCTGACTCTCACTCATGCATGGGAAAGCAGATAGATGTGCCTGCCTGCCTCAGAGCCCCCACCCCCGTCACAGGATAGATCTTTCCTATCCTTGAAACAGGGGTAAGCTTTAATTCTTTATTTAAGAAGAAAGTCTTTTATTGTTTGTTTGCATTTTAGGTTTTGGAGTGTCAGAGTCTTGCAAACACCTGGCCTGACTTCTGCCATACCCCAGTTAATGGATAAGGAGACTGCAGCCTGCTGAGCTCTCTGCCTGGCCCAGGTATTCACCTGGTTCATGCTTCACCAGCTTCTTTCCCCAATGCCAGGGCACTGACTAGCGTGTCCTTGCTCAGAAAGTGTTCCTGAAGGGAAGCTTCTTCTCTGACCACACAAGGCATGTTCCTATACTGCTCCCTCTTCTAAACACAATGGGCAACAGCCCCGAAGAAGCTGAGATTCCCTCTGAGCCACTGGGGTTTGGCAAGAGACACCCAAGGGCCTCCAGTGTGGCCTGGACTGAGATCCTGCTTGGCCTGCCCCCCACTTGAAGGCAGCAAGGTGAGGTAGTGATCTCTCCAGGCCACCTAGGCCCAAAGAGTCATTTATTGCAGCCTGGGTGCTCGGGGTCACCATATCCATGGCTGACTTACAGTCATCTGGGAAAAGCAAGTCTAAGATTCACATTGGCACACACTGTGCTATGGCTCTGTCCAGAGGACAAATAAAGACCCTTCCATAAAGGTTTGCTCTCCTGAGAACTTCACTAGGGGGTGGGTCACTTGGGCCCTCCATTCTGTTAGAAGCAAATGACCATCTCCTTTCCTCTGACCTGAGGGTGGGATCCACACCCTGGTCATCCTGGATCCTCAAGAGACCACACAGTACTCCTACAAATATCCAATGCAGGAAAAAAAAAAAAAGGGATGGGCAAGCAAAGTTTAGTCATGGAGGGCTAAGGGTGCGTCCCCATCATGGGCAATAGAGCTATGCAAAACCCACAAATACTGACTCAAGAATGTGTTTGCCCATGCAGGACAAAGGATCTGCATGACTCACACCCACCTGACACCTCCTATGGGTGTGGTGAGCCACACAAAAATGGGAGCTGCTGAAATAACAGGCATCAGGCACAGTGGCAGGAAATATGGGCCATCTCTCAAGAAGAGAGTCTGATGCTGGATATCTAAATGCTCAACCCCCTCATGCCCACCTCCACACAGTCTGAAAGACAGGCGTCTGCTGATGTAGCATTCTGAGACCACAGAGTTGGAACCCTGTGTCCCTCTGTCCTTCCGTCTTTCTGCCCGCAGGCCCCCACAAGGCTTACTCACCTTCTGGGACCCAGATGTGGAGCTCTTGAGTGAGCCCCGCTTGAATGAGCTGCTCATCTTCTTCAGAGAGCCCATGAGCAAGCCTCCCGCATCCCCCTTGTAGCAGGCCCACTGCAAGGGGGCTGCCCCCTCACCCTGTGGGCAGAGGCAAAGCAACACAGAGCCACATTCTGCTGGTAGGTAAGGGCGTCCCAAGCCTGGGGTAAGGCCTGCAGGCAGCTGGGTCAGCCCAGGAGGAGCAGGGACTGGTTCCTGCTGGCCACTCCTGCCTGACTCCCGCCCTGCTGATGCTCCTGGACTCTCTTCTATGACATCTGTAATCAGGATTAATCTCTGCCTCCCCCAAAGGTTTATAGCGGACAGATTTAGCAAATGGCGATTGAAAGTAAATCTACTTTGAGAAAGTGGTGGCTGCAAAGGGTGGCCAAATGGGAAGGATTTGGGCATCCAGAAAGGCACATCGCAAAAGAGGAGAGCCCTCCATGGCTGGCAATCCCTTGGAGGGCAGCAACCAGACCCCATGGAGTCTTAGAGATCACCTGGGTGACCCCAGATCTTGGAAGGATCTGCACCAGGCCCAGGCTGTGGGTCAAGAATCCTTCCTGCAAGTCATTATTGTGCATTTCCTCCCTGTTACTTTGGAGAACTGATGTGCATTTTTATGTATATCCTGCATCAAGTTTTATTTCCATTCTATACTGCTTCATGTGGGGAGCTCTTCATCATTTCCTATTTCAGGCGTGCCTACCTTGATTCTCTAAAGGGCAAAGTAGCTCTTTGCCTACTTCTCTGCTGTAGGCATGTGGCAGGCCCAGCTACATTCACAGGTCACCCCAACCTGCCCTGAGTGTCATTCTTGTTGCTGGCCCTTCTTGTGCATCCTTCAGGCAAATGCATCACTTCCAATGTGCAGAGGAGCAGACAAGCTCAGAGCTGTGTATTCCTACTGGCATAGATAAATTTTTGAAGGATGAACAGGCTGAAGATCAATAAAAGATAAGTTGCTGGGACCACACAATCCACAAACTAGGGTTCTCCATCTCAGTGTCTGGTTTTTTAATCCAAGGGGTCTGTTCAACTGTGGAGGTTCAGAGAGAGTAGAGGCATGGCCTCCACCATTCAGAGTCTGGGTTAGGGGCTGGGGAGGGTTCCTTCTCTACAACATATCCCCCAACTGGGCAGAGCTGGACCTCCATTTTCCAGCCCTTGCTTCTTACTGCTTCTTTCAATCATTCAACCCATATATTTTGAGCTTCTAATATGAGCCACATATTGTATTTGCCAGTTGATGGGGACACAGTGGTGAACTGCAGGTGAGAATCGCTGTCCTCTTGGAACCGATCTCACTGTGGAGAGCTGACACCTTAAACAATAAAATATACAGCATGCTGGAGGCTGGTGAGTGTCCATGAGGTCAGAAAGCAATGAGAAGGGGCAGAGTAGGAGTGGTTGCAATTTTAAATAGGAAAAGTCTCAGAAGAAGACCTTCAAGCAATGATCGGGGATGAGTATGTGGTGAAGGAGCACACTGAGTAGGAATTGGGATGGCCTGGGCAAAGAACTTGACTAGGGTGTGTTCTTGGCATGTTTGGAAAAAAAAAAACTAAGAAGGTACAGGTGGCTGGAAGCTGCATGAGGGGATAAGGGTGGACTCACAGGGGGATGATCATGCAGGCCCTAGAAGCCATTGAGACAGAACCTCGATATGTTGCTAATGCTGGCTTTAAGCTTGAAATCTTCCTGCCTCAGCCTCCCAGATTGCTGGGATTACAGGTGTGCACCACTGCGCCTGGAAGGACCTAGGGTTTTGTTCCCAATTCATGATCTGATTTGTAGTGTGAAAGATCATGGAGGTTTCTGGGCTGGACTAGCTGGAGAGAGCAGTGTGGAAATAGGGAGCCTCCTACTCAGTGGTGTGATGGTAGTTGGAGCAGAACTGGCAGCAGTGTCATGGGTGATATTTTAAAGGTAGAGCCAAGAGAATTTGCCAAAGGATGTGGGGTATAAGGAGACATAAGTCAGGAAACAGCAAGGTGTTAGGCCAGAGCTCCTAGAAAGATGGAGTCACCTCAAATAAGATGGAGAAGGCTGTGGGTGGAGCAGATTTCAGGGATGATTTGAGACTTCTGTGTTGCTGTGTATAGTATAGTTTTAGTCCTAATTTTCTGTGGCCTTACAAGAAGGACTGGACCCTGCTGATGCCTTCTTATCAGGCTGTCCTAGTTTTCTCCCTGGTCCAAAAGTCCACAACACCCTGGATGGTCTATCCTTTTGCATCTAAATTGTAACTCTTCCTGAAGCCTCTGTGCAAGCCTTTATTCTTTCCCCAATCTTAGGTGACTTCTCCCTGGCGCTCAGCTTTATTAACATTTGATAATTCCCCAGTGGCACCCTCCAACCCAGACCACCCCACTGGGCTTTGTACTTTGTGCCTGTTTTCTGAGCTGACTCCTCATCTGCACAGCTCAAAGCCATGTGCCTTAAACTCAGCATTTCCCTGACTGCTCTCTGGTCTGTTTCCCAGACCTGGTCTTCTTCCAGGTTCCCATCTCAGTGATGAGTATCTCATCAGGAAGATATGAAGCCAGAGGCCTTGGAGACTCTAATATGACTTTTGTGCCCTGAGGTCCCTATTCTAACCACTTCCACATTGTGGTCTCCTGGACAGCTTGAAGATCAACATGGTCTACAACTATTCAATATAGAGTAATCATTTAAAACTGTAGATCTGGTCACATATTGCTTCTGATTAACCACGCCCTCCTTGGGATTTATACTGACCCAAATCCTCTTCTACCTTGGGGGTCCTGCCTCTGCCTGCCTCCCCTTTACTCCAGCGTCTGGTTTTGCTTCACAATAGACCTGCCATGCTCCTTGGACATCACTGTATTCTCTTGTTCTCAGCAGTACTAAAACACCACCATTGCACCCAGGTCTATAGCATCACTTGGTTAACATGTACCTCCCTCTCTGGGCCTCTTTGGGGCCCATCCTGGATCTGTTAGACTCACTGTGGCCTAGTTCTATCATATTTATAATTTTCAGAGCATGGAGAAAGTGTGGAAATGTCCCCAACTTGTTTTTTGAAGCTAGCACAATCCTAACATCAAAATGAGACAAGGAAAAGTCCTCTTAGGCCAGGTCACTTGTGAAACTAGATATAAAACTCATGAAGATTATGGTAACAAATTGAATCTACTGGAGTTCTAAAAGAACAATACCACATGATCGCACGGCTACACCTTATTCTTAGGAATACCAAGATGACTCAACACTAGAAAATTCATTCACATAGTTGAGCTTATTAACAAATTGACAAAAAATTTTCTATGGTCATCTTGGTATATGCCAAAGTCATATGATACATCTCCATAGGGGGAAAGAAAGAAAGAAAGAGAGAAAGAAAGAAAGAGAGAGAGGGAGGGAGGGAGGAAGGGAGAAAGAGAGGATGAAAGAAAAATAAAACGAAAGATAAAGGGGGCAGAGAGAAACAACTTCAAACCACCAACACCAAAAAAAAAAAACCAAAAAACACATTTGACAATTCCTTGTCAAAACAAAAACAACTGGAAACCTTAGCAACCTTTCATAGCAGGAAATTAGAGGTATTCTCGAGTCATCAGACTAATTGGTGATATATTAGAAATATTCTCACAAATGTCAAGGACAGAATAAACATATCCACTGTCCCCATAATATTCAACATTTTTCCAGAGATCATAATCATGCAAGAGAGAAATAGTATAAGTATAGGAAAAGAATTTTAAAAATTTGTCCATGAAGAGCCATGAAAACCAGCAAATAAGCTATTCAAATTAATAAGAAGATTCAGCCAGATGGCCAGATACAAGGTCAAATCAGAAAAGAGGACTAGGTCTCCTGTTCTCAAGCATTTTTGATTAGATAATAATTTTCATCAAGTTGAAAAAAAATATAAAAAAATCTAGCAAAAAAGCATTGTCAGATCTACGTGAGGAAAACAACAACAAAAGTTTACTAAAGAATATAGAAGATGGCCTTAATAAGAGATATATTCTCTTTCATTGTTGGAACACTTTTTGGAAATTAATTGAGAAATATCTATTAAACTAAAATCTGCAAGGGGCTGGGAATGTAGCTCAGTGGTAGGGAGCCTGACCCACATGCAGGGAGACCCAAGGCCCTGGGTTCAATCTACAACACTGCAAAAATAAATAAATAAATAAAATAAAGTACACATAATCTTTGATCATTGACCCTCTCCTGGGAATTGATCCCATAGGAGAACTTCAAGCTCTAACATATTAAAATATATACATATGTATTTAAGAATGTTAACTGTAGCACTGTTTGTAGTGGGAAAACAAACCTGGAAACAAAATCAGTGCCCTTCAAAGAAATAATTGAATAAATCATGGTACATAAGGAATAACATATAACCTTCAAAAACAGTGGTTCCATACCAGTTGACTTGGAAAGACTTTCATAATATATGATTACAGAAAACAAGTTGCAAAAAGGAGAAGGTTGTATATAATATGATGTAATTCTTTTTATAAAAAAAACACACATATGGATACAGATGTGCTTATGTATCTACTGGTCTATCCATCTAGTGAATATTTATGCAAACTCTGAAAAAAGTGTGGATGTTTTAATTCTAGTATTAATATTTAGCAAAATGATACATGTGTACTAAACAGTTACATGACCTGCAAATGAAAACTTGCAGTTCCAGGCTCAGAGATAATAATTTTTAATTCACTTATCTGTTTCTTTGATATTTACCTTCATATTCTAACATGTTTTAAATTTCTTTTATTTTTCATTGTTAAAGATATACTGACTTTTTATTAAGGAAGAGAAAGATGTTGCATTAGCTCTCCCCACCACTCCCCATCCATGCTTTTCCTGAAGTCTTCTTTGTGGGGTGATAACATAGTTCTAGAGTTAAGTCAATATATCGTGTTTTCATGGCTTTGATTATGAGATTATTAATGTATAATTCATAGTGCTTCTATTATTTCCTTCCAGCCTTTTGTTTTGCCTGAAGTTGACACTTGTTGAATTTTCCTTTCTTTAATCAGTTTTCTGTGTTTCATTATGAACTAATTACTGAATTCTGTGCCTTATCTATAATATTACTCTTAATACTGTCAAATTGGTGACACATGTCTTCCATTTTCTTCATTGAAACCAGATTGATTCACTCTGGTGGCTTGCAAGTCTTTCTTCACAACTGGAATACCATGACTCGCATGAACCATCATGTTGGGATTTCCCTTCACCTTGCTCCTGAGGAAGAACCCTCATCCTTGATTTGCTACCTTATTAGATGCTCAATATCTTTTTGATAAAGAATCTATGGGAGATAAATTTTTTGAGATATTGCATGTCTGAAAATGTTTTCATTCTCCATTCATCTCTGATAGATTGTTTGGCTAGGATAAAATGTCAGCCTTGAAATCATTTTCCTCAGAACACCAAGCTTCATCAAGTTTATCTCCCATGTTGTGTTGAGAAGTGCCAGGATATTGTGAATGTTTCTCTCTCTCTCTCTCTCTCTCTCTCTCTCTCTCTCTATTAGAGATTAACATTCTTTCTCTTGTGTATGAAAATTTCAATATGATGTCCCTTGGTTTGTTTCCCCCCCCAAATACTGGTGATTGAATCCAGGGGTGCTTTACCACTGAGATACATCCCCAGCCTTTTTTATTTTTTAGAGAGAGGTTCTTACTAAGTTACTAGGGCTGGCCTTAAACTTGCAATCCTCCAACCTCAGCCTTCCAAGAATCTGAGATTTCAACCATGCCTAGTTTGTTTGTTTTGGGTCTATTGTGGCGGATACATGAAAGAAAATCATGTTATTCAGTTCTAGGAAATATTATTGTTATTTCTTAAATTTTTGCCTCCCCCTTCCTCTGTTTTCTCAATTCTTCTTCTTCTTCTTCTTCTTCTCCTTCTCCTTCTCCTTCTCCTTCTCCTTCTCTTTCTCCTTCTCCTTCTCCTTCTCCTTCTCCTTCTCCTTCTTCTTCTCAGGGATTGAACTCAGGGGCACTCAACCAATGGTTAGGTTGAGTTTAGCTATTGAATTATTTAATTTTCAAGAGCTATTGTTTGCTTTCTAATTTTTAGAAACTGTCTAGAAATGTGTCATAGAGGCAGCACCTCTCTTGTCTCTATGAAGATATTAATTATATTCTATATGATTTCCTTCTACTCCTCATTTCTATTTTTTTTTTTTTTTTTAGTTTGTTTTCACTTGATTTTTTTTCCATCTCTGTTTTTTCCTGTTAGGGACTCTTCTTAGTTCTTTTTAAGAACAGGAATTCTGACCTGACCAATGATATCAGTGATAAAGGGCGGGTCATGAACCTGGTATTTGGGCCACTATCTGGATATTTTGTTGTTATAATTTGATCTGGAACATTCCCCAGAGGCCCAAGTGTCAAAGGTCCCTATGGTGGTGCTCTCCTGAGGTGGTGGGAACTTTAGGGGGTGGGGCCTAGTGAAAGGTCTTCAGGTCATTGGGGCATGCCCTCAAAGGGGATATTGGGATTCCAAACACTTCCTCTTTTTCTCTTTCACTTCCTGATCATGAGGTGAGCATTTTTACTCCATCATGTGCCCTCAACATGATGTCCTACCATAGGCTCAAAGCACCAGGGCTAACTTATTGTGGACTGAAACCTCTAAAACTGTGAGTCCAAATAAACCTTTTTTCTTTATAAATTTATTTTCCTAGATATTTGTTATAGCAACAGAAAGCAGCCTAACACTTATCTATGAAGTAGATCCTGCAAAGAAGAATGCTTTTGCCTCCTTGGAAGATGTCTGTCTGCCAGGTTTCCCAAGTGTAAGAAGTTGAGCCAAGCATTTCACACCAAACTGTGCCTGTATTAAGAATGATCCTTTTTTTCCTAGCCTGTGCCTGGTGTTCCCACATCACAGACCTAGATTTAGACCTTTCCAGGTAGCAAATTTTATGTTCCAGTGAGATAGGGCAGGGAAGTCACTTGGAGGTGGTGGGGTGACGAGGGATCTGGAGATTTTCTTGTTTATTGAGCTGACTTGCAACTGCTCTCATTTTCATATTTTCCTGAGGAGTTTCAGATGCCTTTAAATATTGAAGCTTTCTGGGATCATCAGTTACAAATCTGCTTGTGTCTTATTAGCTTCCCTTTGAAGGCAGTCAGGTTCCGGTTCTGCTTGCCCTGCCAAACCAGCAACTGCAGGTCAACTCATCTGTTTCCCAGTTTCCTTAGTGTCGCAGCATTTCCCGAGTGCTGTCCAGGATTCTGCTGATCCCTTTGTCCTTTAGGGATAATGCCTTTGTCATCCATTTGCTGTCATTTTAGTGGGGTTTTGAGAGGGAGCAGAGAGGTTAATGCATATTTTCAATCCACTATGCTTAACCAGAAGTCCATAATAGATTAAAAAGATTAGTGCTTGAGGGAGGTGGGGAGTTGAAGGGAGAGAGAGAGAAGTTTAAAAGAAAAATGACTGCATTAAAAACATGTTTAAACTTTTATATAATGCATGTATGTTACAGTCCCGTTACCAGAAATCCGTGTGCATAGATGCATGCGTACTGTGAAATAAAAGCAAAGATGGTCACAAAAAATGGTAATGTTTGTTATCTCGGGGTGATGATATTTTAGGTGCTATTTATTTTCTTTTTCAAAATTTTCTAGATAAAGGGAAAACATTAAATGTGCAAAGAATTTTTGCCTACTAGTTCAGAAGGAAAATAGCCGCAACCATAAATATTCAAATGCACTTCTTGTTCATCTACCTCTGAGAGACAGTTGCACATAGAGGCAAAAATATATGAATATGATAAACAATGAAGTATAGTAGTGGGGAAAAAAACCAAACAACTTAAGGTGTCTATTAGTAGAGGGAAGGATATGCAAACAAAGGTGCATCCATATTCAGAAATATTAGGCCATTGTTTGAAAGAATGAGGTGGATCTGTGCCATGGCTTGGAAGATCTCCCAGACAGACATATTGTTAAGTGGAAGCTGAAAGTTGCACGCAGTACATATGTTACGATACCAGTGATACAAAACAAAAGCAAAAGACCAGAAATCCTCCCCCAAACAAACCACATCCTCCTTGGGTTTATGTGTCCGTCCAGATGCTTTCTCTTAAAAATTCATGGCCCAGAGTCAGAAAAGGACAAAACAACTGAGAAGAGTGGAGCTGGCAAGAGGAGCTGGGATTGGATGATGGGGGTGGGGGTGGGGCAGGGTAGACTTTTGCTTTTTGTGCATTTCTTGATTTTACACAAATGCAGTGTATTAAGGTAGGACTTATGTAATGACTATAATTAGATATGTATATAATTATATGCGTATGTGAATTACAAATTTAATCTTTTCATTTTCTTATTTTTTCTTTTATAAGAAAAGGGGGCAGGATTGTAGTTCCCTTTCTTCAGTGTCCTTCCTGGCTCCCTTCTAGTTTGCCTGCATACCTTTCCAGCAGCCCTGGAGCTCTGCATATTGAAGAGACTCTGGCAGACACGGCCTTTGTTCAACTTCCTTCCAGGGCTGCTAGTAAAGAGAGTCCCTCAGGAACAAAGAAAATGTGCTCCAAAAGGCCTGGCTGCTTTCACTGGGCAGAGAAGGAACTGGTCTCTTTTGCTTAAATGGTAGTTTCTCTTCCTTTAAAAAGAAATGGGACATTCTGCTTAACCAGACACTGTGTACTGTGTACACACTGTATGTTTGTACATTTCTTCTGGTTCAAGCCAGAAGCACTCACCTTGAACCAGGCGAGAACACAGACAGCCTTGGCACGTGACTGGGTCTTGGCCTTTCTGCCATCTCTCCCCAATCTCATCTTTGGCACGTGGGCTCAGGCCTTGGCTCCTGAGACTGGCATTCTCCTGTGGATGAAGAGGCGGATGCCCAGGGATGGACTCTCTCTGTCCTGGTTTGGGTGCCTTGCGCACGCCTGTTTTCTGAGTAGGTGCCACCATGGAGCCCATATAGGGCTGCATGGTCAGGGAACTGTCGATCAGAATCGATTAGTCATGTGACTCATGCTTTGTTGTTCCCTATATTTTATGCCTTATTTATAAATTTAGGGTCTTTCTTGTCACTGAAATCTAGACCTAATCCAACCCTGACTGTAGATGTTAAGTCCAAAATTATGTCAGGTCTTCTTCCTTGGAGAAGTTTCCCATAGACCTGACTGTACAGGTCACACCAGGCCAAGAAGAACATGATGAAGGAGGAACGCATGTGTCTGACAGAGTCAGTCTCCTAGCTCACAACCAGAGGAACTTTTCCCCACTCCTTGTGATAACATAGGTGTGAGCCAGGCTGAGCAGAGCCAGGAGGATGGGGAACAGGGCAAGGTCAGTAGTTGGTGTGGGAATGCCATAGGCCCCTGTAGGAATCTTGGGCCTCTACCAAGACCTGGACCCCCCTGAGTGCTGGACTGAGACAGACAAACTGGATGAGATGCAAGTTCATCTCAGTTTCTTGGAATTCCTGGGGTGACAGGGTTGTGTTTAGATCAGAGCAGGCATCCCCAGTGATGGCATTGGGCTGTGGCTTACTGATCCTTTCTCTAGCACTGGAGAGAGAACGCTACTACGGGGAAAAGATCCATATTTAAAATTAGAAGTATAGTTCTATCGAGTGATGTAGCCTTAGCACCATCAAAAAGTAGAAAAGTAATTTGAACCATTTTAAGTTGGGGATTACATTAACATTAGTCTGGGGAAACTTCAACCAGTAGTTGGTTTAGAAGGCCCCATTCCAGTACTCTATCAGCTGCATTTATTGAATCATTCCATATAGATACTGCCTGCATCCTTTAGGTTGAGATGGAACTGGAAGTGATCCTTCTCTTCCTTCATCTGACTCTTCCCTCAACCCCATCCAACTCTTCCTGGAGTCCTTGCTGACTCTCCTTCCAACTTGTTAAAAAAATTTATCCTTGGCTCTGTTTCCCAGAATTATGGACAAAGAAGAACCAGGGTCTCCTGATGGAGCTTTTTACCTTTCAACTCCAGGACACTGTGGGTTGAGCTGCTGAACCTGGGAATAAGGCACAGGAGGAATTGATTCAGGGGGCATGAGCTCTAATGATTGATGCCATCCATTTTAGAAACTGCCGGCTCACTTTCATTCTGAAAAACATAATCCTGACCACCAGAGAGTGTCCCTTTGGCCTGGAAGAAGTACTTGTAAATATTAACCAGGCAGAATAAAATCACGACTCTGATTCAACCTGCCAAAAATCAGTCATCCCTCAGTCTCCCTGGAGGATGAATTCCAGGATCCCCCCTCCCTGCCCTGCCTTTTACAAAAATCTGTGGATGCTCAAATCAGTTATGTAAAATGATATATTATTTGCGTAGAATCTATGCACGTCCTCCTGCATTCTTTAAATCGTCTCTAGATGAATTTAACAACTAATACAATTTAAATGCTATGTAAATAGTTCTTATACTGTATTGTTTAGGGAATAATCACAAGAAAAAAGTCTGTACATGTTCAGTGCAAATATTGCTGATCCACAGTTTGTTGAGTCCATGGGTGCAGAACTGTACTGAGGGCTGACTGTGGTTGTGGTTGCCTGGTGTTCTGTGCTGAAAACACAATTGAAGAAACCCAGACAGTATATAAAGAACTGCGCAATGGGTCGGTTCTGTGTGCCAGGGTTGAGTGTTGCAGCTCAGGCTGTGCATTCATCACCTCAAATATAGTGGTAGGAGCCACTGATTTTTCTAAGGACGTCATTTTTGCTATGAGTGCCTGAATCTCCTCCTCTGCATCTATCTATTGTTTTCTTTTTCCGCCTCTGTGTGGCTCTCTTCTTCCTTCTCCTTCTTCCAGATGACCTGTAATCTATCTTGCAAATACATGTACAGCTAACACTCAATATTCACAAGTTCTGCATTTGTGGATTCGACCAATCAACTGAAAATACATGGAGAAACAACTGTAGACATGGAGAAACAACTGGTTTCTCCATGATTGGTTTTTCAGGACATAGAAAGGCTTTGTGGGTTTGGGGCCAATGAAGAACAAAGTTTTATAGGAACAGCATCCAAAGAAAAGTCAGGGCTGGGAGACTTTGGCAGGAGGGTTCTTTCTCACATGGGAGCAAGCTGTTTCTAAAAGTCAGTGGCCTGGAATCTCCTGCAGAAACAGAGATGACAAGAGCTTATGTCCCATTAAGTGCGCAATTAGAAATCTCCAGACCCCAAATAGTGAAAAGAATTAACCTCATGCTAAGCCTAAATGTTATTACTCTTGCTTTGTTCCCTAGGCTTAAGCTTCCTGCATGTTGAAGCATCCTAAATCAGGATTAAAGGCAAGCCTGTAGGGCTTGAGTCCCTAAGTGGAAGTTGAGAGCACCTGTATTGAGAGAATAGCCAAAGTTATCCCATAGCACAGAGAGAGGAAGTCTCCTCATCTCTGTGACCCATCTGGCTGCCCTCCTGCCCCTGTGTCACAGGACAAGAGATAGGAGGCTGCTCAAAAACCCATGTACTCTGTGCTAGGAGAGTACCCAGGCTCAGCAAAGGTCCTGCCACTTGGAGCTGTGGGGCTTTGGGAGGGTTTACTTCCTGATAGCTGTCAAAGCCCCATGTAGCTCTTCGTTTTTGATAAGTCCTAATAAGTATAAAAGTCCTTTGTAAACTGTAGGAGGTTCCATCATTTAAGGTGTGAAATATGACTGCTATGATCAAGGTTTGAGGCTAACAGACTGGCCATTTTTATTGTGACCAACTTTGGCATCTATAGATATATGTTGCTTCATCTAACATTCACTGGTCAAGTGTCGTGATATTTGCAAAGGACAGAGTTCATTGCTAGCATTCATTGGTGAGACAGTCTTCCAGGACTCAGGAAAGCTGCACAGAGAAAATAGAGTCTTGTTTGTGTGGCCTGCATTGCACTGCAGCTGAGAAACTGTCAAAATGCTCTTCCTTGGGTTTTATACCCTGGGGGTAACTGAGATCAGTATTGTAGTCCATCCTGTTCTAGGAGGGAGGAGAACGTTGTCCAGGCTCTTCTGGCCAGTTCCTTCTTACATCAACACATGGCATTTTCAGTATATTTCTGCAGTCGTTCTGAAAACTACAGGAAACAAAAGAAGATCTGGTTCATCCAAGGCCATCCAGGGAACTGTATTCTGCAGGAGAGTTCACAGAAGTTCTTTCCCTCAGCCTCTGGCTTCCTCTAGACTCTGATTGCACGGTGCCACATCTGCTGTATCTTACCCTGGGTCTCTTCTCCCTTCCCTTCCTACTCCTAAGTCCAAGGACAAACCAGAGACTGGAGACTGCACTTGTAAGGCCTCAGGGGACAGTGTGTCATGTGCCCATCATTTTACTTCTGTGGGATGAGCTCGCCAATCCCGTCA
Source organism: Marmota marmota marmota (assembly GCF_001458135.2). Lineage (NCBI taxonomy): Eukaryota > Metazoa > Chordata > Mammalia > Rodentia > Sciuridae > Marmota > Marmota marmota. The sequence continues at coordinate 20,229,757 of NW_026000196.1, forward strand.
CTGCATCTTAGCCCCAAAGGAAATGTGTATGGAAGGACTCCCACAAACACACCTTCTAGCAGGCTGAAGACAACCAAGTTCTGTCCACACTCCCAAGCATATCTTGAGACACCATGAAGCTGCCATGATTCAGAACTTCCCCACAGACAGCATGTCTCCCCCAGAGCTGAGGTTGGGACATGACCAACTTCAGTTTGAGGGGTTCAGGAGTCAGGATTTGACAGAGATATCCTTCTATATTTGAATCTTGAATGTCACCAAAAGACCTATGTATTAATGACTTGGTCATCACTCTTTGGCATTATTGGGAGGTAGTAGACCCTTTAAGATATGAGATTAGTGTGAGGAAGTTAAGTAATTGGGGGATACATGCCCTTAAGGGGATATTGGAATCTTAGGCCCTTCTTTTCTTTTTGCTACTCATGGACTAAAACACCTGAAACCATAAGCCAAAATAAATCTTTTTCCTTATTAAGTTTCTTTATCTCAGGCATTTGTCACAGTGACAGAAAGCAGACTAACACACATTCCTACTTGGCAATTATAACCATGTACTAAGACTACAAATAAATATTTGCAAATATTAAAAAAGTCATTTCCCCAAGAGATATTCATGGACTTCTCAGAAAGAAGTGAGCAGGGAGTGATCTCACCATGGTTCTTAGGTTGTGTTGGTGACTCCTAGGGCCTTGGTTACCACATCCAGAGTGAAAAAGAAGATGGTCAGTACTTAGGGCCAGGGAACCATTGGTTCATTTGGCACTGAGGAGGGCCTGTGTCTATCCGTATGGACAGATGTGTCTAGAGAGGTAAGAGGGGGGTGAGGCTCACTCCTACTCCAGGCCTCTCCCCTAATCCCTCCCCTGGAACCATATGACAACCTTCCTGAAGCATCTCTTGTATTAGTTAACTCCATACTATAACAAAATACCACAGACTCGGTGGCTTAAACAAGAGAACTTATTTTCTTAACAGTTCTAGGAGGCAGGAAGTCTTGAGAGCAAGGTGTCAACAGGATTAGTTTCTCCTGAGGTGAATCTCCTTGGCTTGCTGAGGTTACCTTCTCTCTGTGTTCCCATGGTCTTCCTCTGTGTGTCTGTGTTCTAATTTCCTCTTCTTATAAGGACAAAATGGAACAGGGCCCCAGACTTCATCGTAACCTACTTACCTTTTTCAAGGCCATTATCTTTTAAAATTCAATTGTTTTGAAGGTTGGGGCCTAAACAGAATGGATTTGGGGGGATATAAATTTGTCCATATACCCCTGAAGGAGGTACTCTCCTACCCCCAACCCCACTGTGTGTCTCCCTCTGGCTCCCAATGTCCCAAGAATCATTCCTGCTTCCCACCCCTTAGTTTCTCATGATGCCCATTTGCTGCTCTGCCAAAATGAGTTTCTAGAGGAACTCCTGGTGGGTCCATGTGGCATCAGCTCTGGGTGTGTTTGGCCTAGCCCAAGGCATGAGGGGGCTCAGAACCTGCCCAAAAGTGAGCAGGTGAGTGAGGTGGTGGCTGTGAAGATGTCATTCACAACTGTGTTTTCCTACATGTGCAAGCTGGGCTGGAAAGTAGGCAAAGCCTGGAGTGGTGGGTAAAGAACACACCCAGCTTGGCCCAGCCGCCATGGCTAATGGCCCCTCCATAGTGTGGACCTTGGCCTCCTTCCAAGCCCATTCTCCTATCTCTGTAGAAGAAGGAGGAGCTGGGATTGCAGAGGGGAGAATTCCCCTATAGCCACTACAGGGACTTTGGTTCTAGTTTACTATTGCTGAGTTGTTGAGTCACCTCTTCTTTATTTTCTCACTTTTTGCCCACAGCAGGCATTGCAGGATCCTTTTGCTATTTGGTGACATTTGCAGTGAGTAACTAAAGGTTGCTTCATCATCTCATCTCTCTGTTTCAGCTCCTTCTTAAGGCTTGTATAGTTAAAAAGAAACCACACTTTTTGTATGTAAAAATCTAAGAACCACCCACCTTTAAATTTGACAGAATCTAGTGATTGCGCTCTCTCCGTTAACAAAAGAGCAAGCAGATGAACTCATCTTAAAAGCACAACATACTTCAAATGAACTCCTTGAAATCTCTGATTTTTGATACATTGCCCAATGTTCTTCATTCAATCTTAAATCAAATTCTAGAAGGTTCTCAAGATGAGAATTTCAGAGAAGAAATACTCTTGGTGGACTCACTTTGTTTAATGCACTGGGGAACCCATGCTTGGCTGTGAAGACCAAAACCCTCCAAAACTCAGGATTACAGAAATAGCATTAAACTTTGGAAAGATGAAGACCCTGATAGAAAGAGGAAAAAGAATCCCAGTGGCAGGTGTGCCATGATCAGGGCTGTGGTTTGGGCAGACCAAGGATTCACTGAAGGGTGAATATCTTCTATGTGTGATAGCAGGGGCCTCTTAATCCCCCCAGCAAGGCAGCCTTAAATGGGAGGCATAGTAACTCCCTTTTCTGTTCAGTGGGCCCACCTCCTTACTCAACTGGTACTGCCAGGCCTGAAGAAAGCGGTAGGGTGCTTCCCTTTGTGGAGGAACTTGGAGAAACCCAAGGAGGAGCTATAGGTCTTGGCCCCAGGGATTAACCATTGTCCTCACCCTGGCACAAGTGCCAGGCTGGGTTAGCTCTCATTATCTCTGGGATCTTTATGCTTTGAGAAGGACCCTGGGTCAAGGCCAGAAGAAGGGGTCTTAGTAATTAGGGCATTAGGGCACATTTGTGGGTGACTCTGAGGTATAAGAGAAGAAGAACTGGGTTCTGAAATCGTTTTATTATTTAATAAGACCCATCAATCTTACCAGCTGACATTGATAACTAAGGAGGGTAATAGTACTATTCTAGGAAGCAGTATTTGGTGACAGTCCTAGCCAATAATACCCTAGGCAATTAACCAGGAATCCAATATACAACGTAACACACTGAGCTGACTCAGTTGGTTACTTAAGAGGGGAGAGAGAAAAATACAATAGTATAGAGAAAATGTTTATTTGTTTTTTTTAATTTAATTATTAAAATTTTATTTATGATCATGAACTTAAAATATGGCAAAGATATGATAAACAGTCCAGAATTGACATCCATCTGTGTTCTCAGCATTTGTATCATTCGTTCCCTTTACAGTGACACTCAGTCACCCTACTATCTACACCTACTCCCTGCATTTCTCTATCAACATTCTACTATCAGTTGGGCATGGTGGTACATGACTGTAATCCCTCCTATTTGGAAGGCAAAAGGATCACAAGTTCAAGGCCAATCCGGGCTATAGTGAAACTATTTCAAACAAATACCTGACTGTCTATACTTGCCTCTTGAGCCCCAATGTGGACACCAGAGTGTTCAAACAAGGCTCATTAGGGAGAGAATTGTGAAAGCTAGGGCATCCAGAGGCAGGGGCTTTTGGTCTGCAGTCTACCTGGACCCTGGAATGGCATGACCTTCTCATGATGTCTTCTGTAAGAGATGTGAAATAGGCCTGCCCATCTCAATTGGTAGTACATGGCAGTCTCCTAAAGATGTTAACACCCAGTTCCTAATAAACTCCTGGGGAGTCAATGCTGCTGGTTCTCAGACCATACATTGAGTGATAAGAACCCCAATGATTCTTTGACCAGAAGGACCCAGGGCTGACTATGTCATCATGACTGTCGGGCCAGATATGTGAACACTGCTAACCACCTCAGGATTTCATCTCCTGCTCCCGTCCTTGGAGCTTTCCTTTGGAGAAGCAGGTGCCTATTTCCCCTGCTGGGTGGTGAAGTGTTCTTCTTCCTCTTTGTTACTTTTTCATTTTCCTCCTCTCCTTTTGGCTTGCCTGAAGAACAGACTCAATCCAGTATCTGCACCTGGGGAGGCTGACTTTCAAGCATGAAAATGAAAATCAATTTCTAGACATGGTGGGGTGAAGAGCCAGTAGGAGCCTGGGCCCCCAAGGGTGTCACAGAGCTCTTGTTTCCATCCCAAGCCAAACGCCTTCATGCTTCTAGCTACCTGAAAAAAGTACCTCACTTGTTAGTTTCTTTATATGCTGTCAAATGAGATTCTAACCAATAATTCCCACTTGTGGTTTTCTTGGACAATATGAGAAAAATTCACAAAACAGGCCACCTCAGAGGGATATAATGAGCCCAACCCTTCACACTCAGTGATGTTGATCTTACTTAATTTGGTACTTAAAGAAAACAGAGAATTGCTTGACAATAACAAAATGTACTCTAACTGCAAACACTGGAAATAACCCCAAACAAAAGACAACCAAAGGAGAACTCTGAAAGGTAGTAAGATGAAAGTGAACTGGTTAGGGTTCCAGGATTGGACACGTAGAATAGAGCTGGGCTTCATGCTATGTGTAAAAACAGGACCCAGGCCAAGTGTTTCCGCTGCCAATACAAGGTGGTCAAGGCAAACTCATTCCTCCTCCAGTTGGAGGTAGAGTCCCACTGGAAATACCAGGCAAGTGCAACAGAATTGTAGGGTGGATTGATCTATCAGTAGCCAAGGGAAAGGGTCTCCTTTCCTACCAGACCCAAGACTCTCCTTTCACAGCCCGGGAAACGTTTTTGTTGCTGTGAACCTCTCACCTCCCTAAGACTGAGATAAATACATCCAGACAGTGAGTGGAACTATCAAGAGAGAATCTAGCCACAAGGCAAGTGCTATCCCACCATCACAAGAGTCTAGCCCCAGAAGCATGCTTGGCTTCTAGGGGCTGGAGACTCCCTTTCCTCACCTAGAGGCACAAGACAGTTGGTCTGAGGAAGTTCTTTCTACTTCCTCAAGTAGCACCTGCAGAAACCAATAGGAGACTCAGTCATATGAGGAAAAGCAAGCAGACTAAAAAAAGCACAGCAAAGGCTCTGAAAATTAGATGTCATTGCAACCACAGCCCACAAAAGTAGGTCACACCTGCCTTGCTAAACCTAAACAGGGTGGCTGCCTACTAAAATAAGAAGTTTAAATAGAACCTGGAGTTTCCTAACATAAGAGCCAAAATTCCAGGCCACCATAGAAAAATCATTCATCATACCAACTTGGAAAATTGCAACTTGATTGAGAAAAACAAAACTGATGCTAACATTGAGATGAATCAGATGTTGAAATTATTTGACAGAAATTTTTAAAGCAACCATGATGAAAATGATTCAATAATTAATTACAAATTCTCCTGAGGCAAATGAAAAATAGATAAACTTAGCAAGGATACAGAAGTGCTAAAGAAAGAATCCAATGTTAATTATAGAACTGAAAAAAATACAATAAAAATAGGACCCCATTCTTGTGGGTGGGCACGATGGTGGGTTTCACCTATTATTGTTTTTCCTATTCCTATCCCACCTTCCTTCCTTTCAGTCCCCTTTATCTAATCTACTTGAATAATAATTAGTACTGCTTAGAAAATGCTTTTTGAGTGACTGCTATAAATAAAACACTGTACACAAAGGAAAAAAGTACAATAAAAGAAAGAAAAATTCACTGGACAGATTCAACAGTAGAGATGGCCAAGGACAGAGTCAGGCAATGAGTTGAGGACAGACTTATAGAATTGACCCAATCTGAGAACCAGAGGGAAAATATACTGGAAAAAATGAATAAAGTCTTAGGTACTTATGAGAATATAGCAAAAGAAACAATATTTGTACCATGAGAGTCCCAGAAAAAGAAGAGAAAGAGTGGGGCTGACAGTAGCAAGTAAGTACATGAAAATATCACTCAACATCAACCATTTGGGAAAGGCAAATTAAAATCACAGTGAAATAGTACTACACACCTATCAGAATATCTAAAATTAAAAAAAATGGTTACAAAAATATGGCAATAAACAGTGGTGACAAAAAATATGGCAATCTAGGTAGCTATAGGTCCTCATTCCCCAAGAAAATACTGAATAAACAGCAGCACATATACTAAAATAACTTATGAGTGAAGGCAAACGAAAGAGAAAGAAAAAGTAACGGAGATGGACCTCAATGGATCAGCGATGTTTTTATTAAGCAGCAGAGGGGCACATTTTCAAGAGGAAAATGGCAACTGGTTACAATAGGGGTCTGAGTTTTACAGGGTTCAGTGAGACTGAGTCATAGCAGAATGTGTCGGTTGGGCAGTCAAAGGAACAGCTGTAGATACTAGAAATTGTAAAAGTCCAAGAGTCCATTCTTTTCCTTTTCTCCCTGGGGTTTGCTATTTTCTATATCCTTCGATGAGAATCCTAGAAAATAGTTAAGAGCTAAAGCAATCCAGCAAATGCCAAACCAAGGCAAAGATGCACTCAAAATGGTAGGAGATTTTATGATGCTTTTGCTTGCCCTTGCCCCACCTCCTTGCACCTCCTGGTGCATCCTGTCCTGGTCAGGAGAAAGTTGGCCAATTCCTGGCTCATACCTCAGGGCACATGTAGGTAGGAGGATCACAACTTTAAGGCTAGATGAGATTTTAATGCCACTTTCAGTAATTGATAGAACAACCAGACAGAAAATTAATAAGGAAACTGAAGATTTGAACAACAGTATAGACCAATTTATCCAACAGATATAAACGGAATGCTACACCCCAAACTTTGGGCTTTGGGGAAGCAGAAACACACTTTCTCAAGTGCATATTGAACATTCTCAGTATAAACTGTATGTTAAGTGACAAATTGTCTTAATGAATTTAAAAAGATTAAAATCAGACAAAGTGTGATCAAAATAGACTAAATCCAGAAATCAATTACAGAAGGAAACTCTATAAATATGTGAAAATTAATCAGTGGAAATTAAATAACATACTTTAAATAACCAATGGATCAAAGAGGAAACCACAAAGGATATTAGAAAATATCTTGATAAAAAAAAAAAAAAACAGAAAAAAGGCTTGGGAATATAGCTCAGTTGGTAGAGTGCTTGTCTAGCATGTACAAAGCCCTTAGTTCAATCCCCAGCACCACAGAAACAAACAAACAAACTATAATATGCCAATACTTCTGAAATACAGCAAAAGCTTATATTAAAAAAAGATCTCAATTCAGTCATCTAATTTTATAACTTAAGGAACTAGAATAGAAGATAATATGAAATACAAGGTAGCAGAAAAAAGGAAATAACAAAGATCAGAGCAGAGATAAATGAAACACAATAGAAAATTTATAAAGAAAATTAATGAAACTAGAAGTTGGTTCTTGGGAAAGATCATCAAAATTGAAAAACATTTAGCTAGTCTGAATTTAAAAAGAGAGAAGACTGAAGTAACTAAAATCAGAAATAAAAGAAGGTACATTATAGCTGATTTTACAGAAATCAAAAGGATTATAGAATGCTACAAACAATTGCCAAAAAAAAAAAAATGTGTAACCTACATGAAGTGGATAAATTCCTAGAAACATACAATCTAAAAGACCACGTCATGAAGAAACAGAAAACCTGAACAAGCCTATAACCAGCAAGGAACCTGAATCAATAATCAAAAACCTCCCAAGAAAGGAGAGTCCAGGATCAGATGTATTCATTCTACCAAATATTTAATAACAATTCTCTACAAATGAGGGACAAAGAGGAGGAAGAGGAAGAGGAAAAAGGGGAGGAGGAGGAGGAAGAGAAGGAGGAGGAAGAGGAAGAGCAGGAGGAGGAGGAAGAGGAGGAGGAGGAGGAGGAAGGGGAGGAAGAGGAGGA
>NW_026000196.1:20237430-20248427 GCF_001458135.2 Marmota marmota marmota
GGAGGAGGAGGAGGAGGAGGAGGAGGAGGAGAGGAACAATTTCTAACTCATTCACCCCATACTAAAAGCCAGACAAAGATACCATAAGAAAAAAAAATCAACAGACCAATATCCCTGATGAATATTAATGCAGAAATTCTCAAAAAAATACCAACCAACCAAATGAGATTTATCCTTGGATTTCAGGGATAGTTTAACAAATGAAAATCAATCGATGTACTACAATATATTGACAAATGAAGAAAAATAGCTACATAATAATATAAGTTGATACAAAAAAAAGCATTTGACAAAATTCAACATCCTTTTATATTAAAAAAAAAACTCAATGAACTTAGAAGGAAACTACATCAACCTAATAAAAGATACATATGAAAAGCTCTCAATAAATACAATACTCAGAGGTGAAGTTCTGAAAATTTCTCTTTAAGATTAGGAACAGAGCTGGGTGTGGTGGCACATACCTGTAATCCCAACAACTCTGGAGACTAAGGCAAGATAATCATAAATTTAAGACCAGTTTTGGTCACTTAAAGAGACCCTGTTACAAAATAAAAAATAAAAATGGCTGGGGATATAGCTCAGTAGTAGAGCACCCCTGGGTTCAATCCTCAGTACTGAAAAAAAATTATGATTTTTTTTTACTTCTTTTGAACACACAACTAGAAGTTCTAACTAGAGTAAATTGGGCAAGAAAAGGTATCTAAATTGGAAAAAAAGTAAAAATATCTGTTCACAGATAATGTAATATTTTATATAGAAAACCTCAAATATTTCACAAAAGAACTATTAGTAAGCAAACTAAGCAAAGTTGTAGTAGACAAAATCAATGTGCAAAAATTCATTTCATTTGTATATAAAAATGAAATGACATTCCAAAAGGTAAATCAACAAAATAATCCAATTTAATATAGCATTGAAATGAATGAAATACTTGGTAATAAATCTAACCAGAGAAAGAACACCTTGGAAAACTACAAAATGTTTTGCTAAAGAAATTAAGATGACAGAAGTCAGTGAAAAGACATCCCATGTTCATGGATTGAAATATGTCAATACCACCCAAAGTGATCTACAGATTTAATATAGATTTAATATAATCCCTGTGAAAATCCTAACTGTGATGTTTCATGTAAAAATAGAAAAATGCATTCTAAAATTTATAAGAGCTTCAAGCAACCCCAAATAGACAAGACAATCTTGAAAAAATAAATAAAATAAAGAGGTCTCACACTTTCTTATTTCAAAACTCATCACAAAACTACAGTAATTTAAAAAGTCTAGTTCAGAAATAAGAGCATACTCATGGATCACTGGCATAGAGTGTACATTCCAGAAGTAAACTCACATGACTGGTCAATAATTTCTATTTTCTTTCTGTCTTTTTTTAAAAATTGGCTTTATTTTCAATTCTAAAGTAGAGCACCCCTTCATTCTATAAAATAGAATAAGTGTTCGTCAATGATTTTTCAACAAGAATGCCAATACCATTAAATGGGTAAAGGACAGTCTTTTTAACAATTGTTGTAGGGAAAACTGAATATTCATAGCCAAAAGAATGAAAGTTGAACCCTTACCTTATACCATATATAAAAATTAACTCAAAGTGGATCAAAGAACTAAACATGACAGCTAAAACTACAAATCTCTTAGGAAAAAAATAAGGGAAATATTTACCAGCATAGAGTTTGGCAATATTTCTTAATTGTGACACCAGAAACACAGACAATAAAACTAAAAATAGATTAATGTGACCATATCAAAATTTAAACTTCTGTGCTTCAAAGAATACAAACAATACAATTCAAAGAAAAACCTATGCAAAGGGAGAAAATATTTGCAAATCATATATTTCATAAGGGGGTTTATATCCAGAATATATAATGAACAGCAACAGAAAAAAAAAATCAAACCACTCAATTAAAAAAATCAGGAAAGGACTTAAATAGATATGTCTCCAAAGAAGATATACAAATGGCCACAAACACATGAAAAGATGTTCAATGTTACTAATCATTATAGAAATGCAAATCAAAACCACAATAAGATACCACTGCACACTCATTCATTAGGACAGCTACTACAAAAAAAAAAAAAAAAAAAAAAACTTAAGCCAAGACTTCTGAAGATTGGTGGCACAAGTGAAACAAAAACTAGGGTTAGGAAGGATGCAGAGAAATTGTAACTCTTGGGTTTTGTTAATGGCAATGTGAAATAGTGTAACTTCTATGGAAATGGTGATTTCCTCAAAACTAGAAATAGCCAGGCACAGTGACACGTATCTGTAATCCCAGTGGCTTGGGATGCTGAGGCAGGAGGACTGCGAATTCAAAGCCAGCTTCAGCAACTTAGCAAGGCCCTAACCAGCTTAGTGAGAGCCTGTCTCAAAATAAAATTTAAAAAAAAATAGAAAGGACTGGGGATGAGGCTCTGTAGTTAAGTGCCCCTGGGTTCAATCCCCCATACCAAAAAAAAAAAAAAAAAAAAAATGTCATTTATCTATACAATGAATACTATTTGACTATTTGACCTTCAAAGGGAAGGAAGTTCTGACAAATGCTACAACAAGAATGAATCTTGAAGACATTATGCAAAGTGAAATAAGCTGGTCACATAAGGACAAGTACTACATTATTCCACTTACCTGAGGTTCCTAGGGGTTATGGTTTGAATCTGGAATTTCCTCTAAAGTCTCATGTGTTCAGAGGTTGGGTTTTCAGGAATTGATTGGTTAATGAGGGCTCTGACCTCATCAGTGGATTAATCCATTGATGACTGAATGGACAATGGGGAGGTGGGACCTAGTTGGAGAAAGTAGGTCACTGGGGGTATGTGCCAGAAGAACTTATATTCTCCCCCATTGAGCAGCATTTCTCTGTCATGCCTTTCCATTATGAGTTTTTGTCTTGCCTCAGGCCCAAAGAAGAACTGGCTGACCATAGACTGAACTTCTGAAAACTTAAGCCAAAATATATCTTTCCTCCCCTAAGTTGTTTGTTGTCAGGTATTTGGGTCACACTGATGAAACACTGGCTAACAACACATTAGGGTAGTCAAATTCATAGCAACTGAAACGGGGTTGTGAGGAACTGGGGGAGGAGAGGAATGAGAAGTTAGTGTATCATGGGTAAAGAGTTCCAGATTTGCCAGATGAAAAGACTTCTGAAGACTGGTGGCACAACAATGTGAATCTACTTAAGACTACTGAATTGTACACCCATCCATGGTTCAGTGGATAATTTTTGTGTATGTATATTTGCCACAATTCAAATACTGGCCTGGATGTATAGAAAATGGACCACTTCAAGCTGGGTGCAATAAGGCACACCTGTAAACCCAGGAACTCCAGAGCTGAGGCAGGAGGATCGTGAGTTTGAGACTATCCTGGGCAACTTAGCAAGACCCTGTCTCAAAATAATAATAATAATAATAATAATAATAATAATAATAAAAATTTAAAGGGCTAGGGGTGGGGTGGGGCTATTCCACCAACAGAACTTCCTCCCTCCCTTCATCTCCATTTTCAGAGGCAGGGGCTTTTGGTCTGCAGTCTACCTGGACCCTGGAATGGCATGACCTTCTCATGATGTCTTCTGTAAGAGATGTGAAATAGGCCTGCCCATCTCAATTGGTAGNGGAGGAGGAGGAGGAGGAGGAGAAGGAAGGAAGGAAGGAAGGAAGGAAGGAAGGAAGGAAGGAAGGAAGGAAGGAAGGAAACAGATTACTCCTACATAGCTGAAGGAATATAAAATGGCACACCTGCTCTGAAAAAACAGTTCTGCAGTTTCTTTTAAAACTAAACATGCAACTACCATATGACCCAGCAATTGTACTTTTGGGCATTTATCCCAGAGAAATGAAAACTTATGTTCACACAAAATTCTGTTCGTGAGTGTTCATTAAAGATTTATTTATAACATACTAAAAGTGCAACAACACAGATATTCTTCAACAGGTGGATGGTGCATCCATACCATGCAGTACTAAAAAGAACAAACTCTATTGATATACACATACACTTGAAAGAATCTCAAGGGGATTATACTGGGTGGGAAAAAAAAAAAAGCCAATCCTACATGCTTATGTGATTCCATTTATGTAACATTTTAAAAAGATAAAATTATAAAAATGGAGAATAGTAGTTTCCAGGGGTCAGGGAAAGACTATGAAGGAAGGCAGGTGGATATGGCTATAAAAGGACTCCAGGAAAATCTTGATGGAGTTAGAAATATGTCGTATGTTAATTGTTAAAATCCTGGTTGTGATACTGTGCCATATTTTTCAAGATGTTACCACTGGGGGAACTGGTGATGGGTGCAAGGGAATCTATATTATTGCTGACTTTTGCATGAGATCTATAATTACCTCAAAATAAGAAGCTCAATTCTAAAAAGCTACAATCATCAGTTATTATCCCTTACAGTTTCTTGAGTGCAGTGTGACAGGTTGTCTTTGATCTGGGAGACTTGGACTTCAAGAGGAAGATCCCAAGGCTCGGGCTGGGACCAATGTAAGGCTGGTGCCCTGACATCTAGCAGTTAGTAGATGCTAGCTATTGGCTGGGCCTTGAGCTCGAGCAGTCATCCAGTGCACCTTCACATTGCTTCTAGATCACCTGGATGTCTTTGCAGCATGGTGACTGTTTAAGGGCAAATGGCCCATGAAAATAAGCAGAAAGAGTTGGAAAGCATCATCATTTACAACTGGGCCTCAGAAGTTATCTAACAAATATGCAGCCCTGAAGACTTCTCCAGGTCCAAGGGAAGAGACAAGAATCTACCTCTTGATGGGCATTGGCAAGGTTCTAGAAGGCTAAATAGGGGTCACTTTTGCAAAATATTGCCTTCCACAAAGGTCTCCCAAAGTGTTGAAGCTTCGGACTTCAGCTCCTCCCAATCCTCCTGGCCAATCAAGGTATGTTATTGAGAGAACAGGGGCAGGAGGGAGACCCTCAGGGCCCAGAACAGTGAAGCTGCTGATGCTCCAAGCTTGGGGTGAGGAGAGGAGGACACTGGAGCTCACAGCAGAGCCTGGGCAAGCAGACATCCTATGGGAGTCTCTGGTTAGGGGCTGCTGCTACAGGGAAAGCGAGTGCTAGGAATTCCCTTTATTGTTGCAGAGAAATGGGCCAGGAAGAGAGACTGATTGAGGAGTTGGGGTAAACAAACAAACAAAAGAAAAAATCCCAGATGGTGCTGTATGTGATATAGTATTTTATTGCTGCTTAACAAACCACCACAATTTGATAATTGCTATAACAAAATACATGCGGCTGGGAACTTTATAAAGAAGAAGTCTATTCAGCTCACAATTCTGGAGGTTCAAGAGCATGGCACTGACCTTTGCTCTCTGATGAAGGACTCATGGCACATGGCATCACAGTGGCATGTGGTAGAGGGATATAGGGAAGGTGCCAGGCTCCCTTATAACAACACATTTTGTGGTAACTATTTCAGTTCCATGGGACCTGACTAATTCCTATAACAATAATCCATTCACAAAGATGGAGTCCCCAGGACTCAATTCCCTCCCACCAGGCTTCATCTCTTAAAGGTTCTACCACCCCCAAAACACCATACTTGAGACCTAACTTCCAGTACATGAAACTTTGGGGTAAAAACCATATCCAAACCATCACAATGACCTAAGGCTACATGAACTTATTATCTCAAAGTTTCTGTGGGTCAGGAGTCTGGGGAGAGATGAAGTAGATCCTTTATGCAGGGTCCACCAGGCTCTGCTCAGAGTCACCTGCTTATTTGGAATTCAGCATCCTCTTCCAAGCTTATTCAGGTTGATGGTAATTTCCAGTTTGCAAATTGCAAGCTTCCATTTAATACTGAGTTCCAAGATTGGAATTCCCTACTTTCTCGGCAGCTTGTCTCAACTTCATGAGGCCCTCTTGAATGGCAAGTTGGTATTTTCCATGCCAATTCTCTCTGATGCCTCCTTCCCTTTTCTAAAGTTCCTCATATTGAGTCAGGCATACCCAGAATAACCTGGAAAGTCTCCCTCTTGGAACTTGAAATCAACTTATTGGTGACTAATCATGAGAATGACATTGTATTTTATTCACTGGTTCTGCACACACTCAAAAGGAAGGATTTATATAGAAAGTTTGTACCAGGAGGTGGGAACTTTGGTACTACCTTAGTATCCTACCTAAATACATATGGGTTTGGAGTCTGATTTTATACTTGTTTTGAGTTGTGGAAATTCCCAGTATCAGCATAGAGTTGGTCCCCTGGGGCAGGAGATATCTTTGCAGTATGTGGCAGAAGTAAATGGAAAAATTCTCATGGGGAAAAAATAATTAATACTAAAGATAAAAAAAAATGTAACCAAACACACAAACACTATCCACCATGCAAGAAAGTCATCAGGCAAAACAAACAGGTAGATTAGCACCTGGACACTTGGATATGATAGGACAAATGCACTTCTCTTCAATGTGTCCTGTCTTATCCATGGGGGGAAGGGGAGTTGTGGGGGGGCAGTTATGTTCCAAAGCATTCTACAGATGCCTGAAACCATAAATAAATGGTGCTGAGCCCTATATATAACATTTTCTATACACACACCTATGATAAAATATGATTCATAAATTAGCTACAGTAAGAGATTAAATAACAAATAAGAGATTAATAAGTAAGAGATTAGTAACTAATAATAAAATAGGATACTCATAACAATATACTATAATAAAAGTTAATTAAAATCTATGAATTGTTTATTTCTGGAATTTCCATTCAATATGTTTGGACCATTCAATATGATGAGGTAACTGAAACCACAGATAGTGACACTGTGATAAAGGAAACAATTATATTGATTCCATACTGTGTACTTGACTGTTGAATTTATATATTATCTTAGAAAAACAGTGAGAATGCATGAACGTCATGATATAAGTAGTGAAAAATTTTATTATGAAATAAAAATATTAAAATATTTGTAATGTTTTTCAAACTAACATAAATTTATCATCCGTGACCCATTAACGTATTTGATCATGATATGAACAATTTGTGGTCAATTTCCAAATCTACACATTGCTTTAAAATCTTAGTGATAATCCTAGTTGCCACTGCTTCGACAGAAAAAAGTTTCTCCAAATTGAAGTGAATTTAAAATATATGAACAACTACTTTGATACAAGAAGATCCCTCTAATTTGTCTCTACTATCATTTGAACATAGATCTGTGAAAACCTTATCATAGTAGTGATTTTGCTGAAATGAAAGAAAAATAAATTTCACAAAATAAATAACAAGTTTAGGAATTATGACCTTATTATTTACGCCACCAACACATCAACAGCACACCTGACATGCACAGTAATTAAACTCAGTCACCTGTGACATTTTGCCAAGTTTTAATCACATAAAAACTATTGTTTGACACATATTCGCTTGATTTGTGATTCTGCATATTTAGACATGTGATCCAGGTGTCCTGAACGTGGGTGCTTTAAGAATGTGGCTGGGGCCCTGGAAAGTAGGGATGTGGCTCAGTGATGGAATTCTTACCTAGCATGAGCAAGGCCCTGAATAGATTCCCAGCATGCAAGGATGGGGATGACCCTGGTGAGCACATGAAAGGGCAGCCCTGGTCAAATTGGGTCTGGAGGAGTGGAACCCCCTCCCAGAGAGACGTTGCCAGAGAGGCCAGTATGGCAGTCGACAAATTAATGGATTCTGTTGGACCTGCCTCAGTGGCGCCGCTGCGTGGTTGCTTATAGCAATAACAGGAAGATGCCCTGCACCACACAAGGAAATTTGCCCCTAAAGTTTCCCCGGGCTTTTTTTTTTTTCCCACCCAGTATAATCCCCTTGAGATTCTTTCAAGTGTATGTGTATATCAATAGAGTTTGTTCTTTTTAGTACTGCATGGTNTTTTTTTTTTTTTTTTTTTTTTTTTTTTTTTAATAGCAGCATTCGAAGAGAGAGGGAATCACGGGGTGCGGGGGGGAGTTTTCTATTTTTAGAGCAGGTGAATACCAGAGTGATTGGTTTTAGAAAATAGTACACATTCTAAGTTTGTGGAGCAGTTTGTACTGGCTAAAAATACATGGAAAAAAATTTGTGCATAGCAGCAGGGAGCATGTAGGTAGTAAATTGTTAGATTCTGGGCCAAAGTTATGCGAGAGGCTGGCTCTGTTACTGGCTGGCTGTGTACTTTGGCCAAGTTTCTTGGTACCTCCAAGTCTGCTTTCTCACATGTCCAGGGGAGTCACAGGCAGCTTTAATGTCACAGAGACATTGGGATATGAGCTTTGCCTGGCTTACAGCACTCAATAAGAACTTGACCAATGTATCTGTCCTTCCTTTTCCTCTCCCCTCTCCCTTCTTCTCCCCCTGTTCCCTTCCCACGTGGCAATCATTGTGTATATGTGGGCAGGTTAATGAATGTAGAAGCTGGTTCACGTAGGATGATGGAATCTGTTTCTCTGGGTTGCCTCACATCAGTGCTCATGTTGACTGGATGCCTGCCACATTTCCCTGGCGTATTAGTCTCCCCCTCCAAGTCAGGTACTTCTAACTTTTATCATTGAGTATTCTGCATCTTGTTTCTCAACTGTCTCCCAGCTGATGGTCTTGCATTCCACTTTGCAGAGAAGACATTCAGGGGCACCTCCCTTCCTTCACCTGTCCTACTGTCGGCTAGCTCCCTCTGCTTCCAGCTCTCCCTAGTCCCTCTGGTCCTGGTCTCTAACCTCCACCAAGAACTTAAGTGCTGCAATTACACCCTAAACCCCGGTTGTGGTTACCATCTCCTTAAAAATATCCCCACCCTTGTTCAAACTTGCTCACTCTTCAATCTTTAAAATAAACAAAACAAAAGAACATAGACACCCAGCCTTGCCCTGAGGCCATGCTGCCCTCCAGAGTCTGCCCAGTTCTATGCTCCACCCTCTTCACCCCTCCCTGCCCCACACCCTCCTGCTCCCTTCCCTGCACCCTCCTGGCCCAGCTTTCTCCAACAGGCTTGGGACTAAGTGCCTGAATTCTCCTCTCCCCTGAAACTGCTCTTTGTCAAGGTCATTAGCAACCTCCTTGGCCAAACACAGGCCTGCCTCTGAAAATGGAGATGAAGGGAGGGAGGAAGTTCTGTTGGTGGAATAGCCCCACTGGAAGCTTTGTAACCTTGCTTGGTGGGTGGAGTCCTCACCACAGGACCTGGAGTACAATCACTGAAACTTAAAGTTGTTGCTTACTGCCCAGAGCCTCCCCCTCCTGACTGACGCAGTCCTCTCTGTCTTCCACGGGCTCCTACATCACAGGCACACCCCTCTGCCATGGTCTTGACTCAGGGCTGCCTTGGCCTGTTTTCACACAGGACTCACTTCTTTTCAGCCTGGAAACATCCACCTGCTTCAGGTGTTCAACATTCACAGCCTCAGGAGTAGTTTACAGCACAATTCGGATATGGAGAACCACTCCAATGTGTCCACAGGACTCACTCCCCAACCTTTTAAGTCCTTCTCAGTACTTCATCCCAGCCCCCAAATTCTCCTTCTGGGAAATGTGTATGATTCCTGATGCCTCACGAAAGGCAGGGGAAGCTTATGTCATGTCTCACAACATTACTTAGTGAGGACCCCACTAGGCACCTACTTTTATTCCCAAAGCTCTTCTCTGCCACCCAGTCACCCTACACTACCCCCAACTTTTTTTTTTTTTGGTACCAGGAATTAAACCTCCAGGGACGCTTAACCACTGAGTTACATGCCCAGCCCTTTTAATTACTTTTATTTTTTATTTTGAGATAGGGTCTTGCTAAGTTGCTGAGGCTGGCTTTGAACCTGTGGTCCTCCTGCCTCAGCCTCCCAAGCCACTGAAATTACAAGTATGCACTACGGAGTCTGGCACCCTCCACCCTCTGTCTTTCTTCTAGAATCATACTCCTTGATCCAAGCTATTGACTCTACCCATCAGCTATAAAACCTACAGCAAAGTGCAGGCCCAACATTAGCCTGCCTGTAGTCCTCAGGTAGTAGCTCCATGCATGCAATCTTCCATGCCCACCTCCTCCTGGGTAGGGGTCCTCTGCCGTCCTTGCCTAGGTCATACCAAGAGGGACCCTGGGGAACTATGCTTTGAGTTCAGCCTTACCCAAAAGACTTCTCTAAAGTAGCTTCAAATGAAGTTGGGACTTGGAGACCACAGAGTAGGGGCAGCCTGGGTCCCAGCCTCAACCTTACCACACTGCCAGCGTCTGCTCTGAGGTCCCAGGAGCATTGAAGAAAGCCTGGCCTAAAACTGCTCAGAAGCTGTTGTGTGAGTGAAACCTTCAGAGATATGCAGAGGAAGCTTATGCCCTTTGACCTCTGACCTGATAGAGAGTGAGCAGAGGCCTTGTTGTGAGTAAATGAATGTAAGTGGGGTCTAATAGGGACACACATTTCCTCCATTTGTCTCCTTCCTATTACCCTCTCTCACACCCTCACCTCTCACCCATTCACTCCAGAACCATGTTAGTGACATCCTATTTTCATGTCTATGTTATGGTAGGGCTTGGAATTCCCTGAAATGGGAGCAGAGAGAAGAGAAGCTACCAAGGAACTCATCATAATTGGCATCTCTAGTCTTCAGCCCTTCGGAGGTGGGGAGGGAGTGTTATTATATCACTGGGTCCCAAGGGCCCCCTCTCTTTGCTGGCTGAGACCCTTGGAGGTGAAATGTGGTGGAGACTCTCATCCCTCCTCCCCCTGTGATTCAGACATGGAGCCAGCTACCCCTCCTCTCTGGGTCTCATCCTACAGGGTCATGCTTGGGGAGAATATTCAGAAGCAAATAATAAGATAACAGCTTCTTGGGGGTTCTTTCCACAAAGGAAGTGCATAACTCAGGAGCAGTTAAAATTGAGCAAACTGAAATTGGTTTCTTTGTTCTTACAGTGTGTGTGTGTGTGTGTCTTTGTAATTGGTGAAACAATGGGATTTAAAGGAGAGAAAGAAACACACTAGAACTCTGGACAAGGACAAGGATACTGTT
>NW_026000196.1:20248452-20255355 GCF_001458135.2 Marmota marmota marmota
TGTGTATAAGAGACAGCACCAGGGGTCCCGCTTGTTGACTGGAATCTCTGAGGGCTTCCCTATCTGCCCACACCATCACCAGCAGGTGGGGACTGTCAGCCACTTTCTTGTCAAGCCTTCACAAGTCAGTGCTATGAGTTTCTTACCTGGAGCCGGTATTTGTCCTGGAGACACTTCTGTCCAGTCTTTTGGGAGAAAAGGAGCCTGGGAATTGGATTTTCACAGCAAAGGATAGGCCCCATTCATGCAGGAGAAGCCCTGGAACCCTGGCTCAGACTGGCAAGTTGGGTGCCCCTGGGCCTCGGCTTCCATTCACAGGAGCAGTGAGCTACCCCTCTGACTTCAGGACTTGCCCCAGGTTATGTCACCAGGCCCTTTGTTTCAGAGCCCAGCTGCTAAGCCAGGTCTGAAACCTGGCTGCCCTTGACACCATCCTATGCTACCACTTCTCAGAGGGACTCAGCCCAGGACACGCTGTCCTGGGGGTGTAAGTCCCCTTCTTCTTCAGAGACTAGTGCTGGCTTGTCTCTAGAAAGATCTGAACACAGGATGATTTGAGACTGGGGGTCCTGGTTCTTGTTTCGGCTCAGTGACTCAAAGTGGTGGAGCAACAGCATCTCCTTCCCCCTCCTCCATTTTCCTGGTCTTGTGTCTCGTCTGTCCCCTCTACCCTGGGCCCTTCTCATCTCCCTGCTTCCCCCTACTCTTAGCTGACTTCCCCTCCCCTCCCCCAGGCCCTACAACCTCCCTCACATGTAGAGGTTTTCGGCTAGACCGTTCCCCATGAGTTCCTGGTACCCCTAGGCAGCCAGCCTTTGGCCAGAGTAATATCAACTCCATCTGCCAACCTGTGGGGAGACAGGTGATCAGACCAAAACCCAAACCCACCAAGCAGCAAACTTTGTACACTTTCCGCATGGTTTACTGGCACATCTACTTTGTAATATTATTGCAAAGTCTAGATACAGCTAGAAGTCCCATGTTTTTCATTATACAGTGATCCATGTCACGCTGTGCTTGACTTCTAGCTGGAATTTGCCTTTTCCCACCCACCTGGATATTAATGTTGGCACTCACATTGTGTGTACCACTCTCTCTTGCTACCCACCTCCACCATTCCCCCCTCCCCCATCAAATAGATAGAACACCAAAAGACTCAAGGGACCTGTGGCAATAAACTTTTCCACCTCGGTTTGCTCCTATTAGATGCCAGGAAATCCTTGCAGGGATGCAGTAACCTAGCATACAGGGGAAGAAGACGTGGAGGCTATCCTTAAAGTGCTATAAGACTGAGCCAAAACCCAAGTGGGGACATGGGTGTCCTTGTCTATCATCTTGTCCTAACTTTACCCTAACACCTCTGAGGGGACACTCACCATTTTTCTCCAGTGAACCAAACCTCCTTAAGGTAAAGTGGCCCAGTCTTCATCAGTCCCCTGATTGCTTGCTCATGTCCCTGTCTCCTCTGTGTTGCTCTGTTAAGGAGGATAAATCATCCTACATTATGGATTAGAAAAGCATTTGGGGAGAAATTTACTTGTAAAAAGGTATGGTAGGTTCATTCAAGGATTTTGCTATCAAGTCAGTGTGATGGGGTGGACGCTACTCTTCCCACTGGGTTGTTGATGCTAATTGTTCTTCATCTTAGGATTGCTAACCTGGGCCCCTC
Organism: Marmota marmota marmota; assembly: GCF_001458135.2. Classification (NCBI taxonomy): domain Eukaryota; kingdom Metazoa; phylum Chordata; class Mammalia; order Rodentia; family Sciuridae; genus Marmota; species Marmota marmota. The sequence continues at coordinate 20,250,122 of NW_026000196.1, forward strand.
CAACCCTTGAAGATGATACTGGGTGAGTTCCCCTGGGTCACTTGGCCATGTTATTCAGGAGGGAGAGAACTTGAACCTCTGACATGCAGTTTGTGAGGGCTCATTGCTGTAGGCACCACTCTGTGTGGTGAAGGGTGTAAGAGTCAGCTTTTTGTTGTTGTGGCCCAAATACCTGACCACAGCAAAGTAAAGGAGGAAAAGCTTATTTTGTTTCATGGTTCAGCCCTCCCATTGCTCTGCGCCCAAGGTGAAGCAGAACATCATTGCTGAAGGGCATGATGTTCTGAAGGGCATTGCTGCTCTGCTCATGACATCCAGAAAGCAGGGAGAGAGAGAGGGAGGGAAGATGAACTTTTCCAGCTCACACCCCCAGTGATCCACCTCCTCCAGTCATGTCCCACCTGCCTACTGTTACCATCCAGTTAGGACATTCAAATTAGGATGAAGAGGTTCCAGCTCTTGTAATCTGATCGTTGCACCTCTGAATATTCTTGCATTAACCAGGAGCTTTTGAGGGATGCCTCATTCAAATCATAACAGAGGGGGCCAGGGAGTTGGCATTGTGGCTTCCATTCCTCCTCTCAGGTGATCAGAAAAGGGCTTCCCAGCCAGTTTGGGATAAGCAAGAAGCCCAAGGCATATTTTTCCAAATAGTAGGTGGAACGGGGAGTTTGAAAGTTGCACTGATTATCAGTGGCCAATAATTTAATCAATTGTGTTTATGTAATGAAGCCTCCATAAAACCCCAGAAAGATAGCATTGGTGGAGAAACATGTGGCGGTTCACATGCCGGGAGAGGGTCCAGCACCTCCTCCCATATCTTGCCCTTCATCTCTTCATCTGTGTTCTTTGTAATATCTTTTATAATAAATGATAAACTTAAGTAAGCATTTCTCTGAGCTCTGTGAAATGTTTGAGCAAGTTAATTGAAGCTAAGAAGGGGATTGTCGGAACCCTATGTATAACCCATGGGTCAGAAGTGCAGGTAAAACAACCTGGGGCTTTCTATTGGCATCTACAGTGGCTTTGGAAAATGGTCAGTCTTGGGGTCTGAGGATCTGACCTTGCTCTAGGTAGAAATAGTGTAACAATCAAATTAGATTAGAGGACATGTCCATTACAGGACTGATTGCTTGCTGGTGGGGAGAAATCCCCACACATCTTGTGTCAGAAGTGATCTATGTTGTGAGAATAGAGTAGGAAAAATGGCCTGACTCTTGTTTTTCCTCTATATCTTCATAATATCTAAATGTACTTAAGGGACATAGCCAATACAACCTGTGGGCTTAATTGCACCCTGATTCAAACCAAACAAGAATAAAAAATGTAAAACTAAACATTTGTGTGATAATTGGGAAGTCTAAATGTTGAGTGGATGTTGTCAATAGTAAAGATTTGTAGTTAATTTTGTAGGCTGTGGTAATAGAACTGTGGTTATGTTAAAAAGGCAGGGAGAGTCCTTTACCTTTTAGAAATACACTCTGTGGTACACTGCTGCGGTAATGGGCTCCAATGGATTATTCCTTTTCTGTGATATTTGCATATCCCCTCCCACATTAATTCTGGGCTTGGCTGCAGGACTTGTTTTGGCTAATGAGACATTAGCAAACATGATGCAAGCAGAGGCTTGAAGAGTACTTGCACATTGAGGCTTGCCTTCTCTTGCCTCTGGGAACTCTTGAAATGCTGCCACCACCGTGGGAGCAAGCTCAAGCTAGCCAGCTGCAGAGGCCATGTGCACCAGTGAGACACCTTGCCCAACTGCCAGACATGACTGAGGCCATTAAATGCAGTTCAATGACTGAGGCCATTAAATGCAGTTCAACCCCAGTCAAGTCACCAGCTGACTGTACCCACATGAGAGAATCCAGACAAAATTAACAGAAGAACCATCCAGCTGATCCCAGCCCAAATTGTCCACCCACAGAATCATGATCTAATAATGATTGCTATTTCAAGTCACTAGCAATAGATAAATAATATGATTCTGAAATATGTATAGAAAAAAATTACAGATGGCTAGGAATTTGCTGCTGGGGTGGCTGAAGAAAGTATAGATGAAATAAGTTTGGTTATGTGTTGATAATTAATGAAGCTGGTTAGGGCTTCAGTTTGCTATTCTCTCTTTTGTTTATGTTTGAAATGACAATTTCCATAATAAAGAAATAACAGAAAAAAAGGAAGGATGAGGAATTGAAAGGAAGGAAAGGGGAGTAACTCTTCTATTAACAGATCAAATAATTAAGACATAGAGAAGGAAAGTGAGTTCTGCAGTGTAACACAGTCAAGTTACAGCAGAGTTTAAATTGCTGAACAGAGCTTTCCTGACTTCTGGGCCAGGTCCTTTCCTCACCCCACATGCTTACAACCAGGAAAGTTATATAGGAGAAGCAGTGTATGTAGGAGTAATTTCTTCTCTTGTTTGAGAATAGGCTTGTGGCAGGTCTAAGACTTTAGAAGGTGGTGAAACCATTGATGACAAATGATTTTCACTTGTGGGATGCATTGCTTGTCTAGTGTTTGGGGAAGAAATATTTGTCCTGCCATGTATGTGCATTACATCACATAAAAGACAGACAGGGAATATCTCCCTTTCACCCTTCATTCTGCTGCTTGGCACCAAAACTTGTTCTGTTTTCAAAAGTGTGTAGTAATGGTAACAGAGATAAGCAAGGCTGTGTTATAGTGTGCCAGGACAGCAATACTAAAAACTCATCTTCAAGTCCAGATATATTAAAATTGTCTCTTTCCCACACATGCAAAATGAGCAAAGCTTTCATTATTCATCAAATGGGGAAATTAAATGTTGCAATTATCTGTCTATTGCCCCAGGACAGGCTGGGCTTCGTTTAATAAGACATTGCTATGTGAAGCTGCAGACTGCGCCTGACCATAAGCAGACATTAAAGAGGGTTATTTAATAAAAAGTTTCCAGGTCTTCATATCCAGTGTTAGTTTTTCTGAGAACTTCTGAACCTTAGAACTCAGCTGGAGTTTAGGAGGAGGAAGGAAGATTCTAGAAGGTGATAACTGGGCCCATGACCAAAAAGACCAATACAACAAAGCTAAAATGAATTGTAATCTTTTGCATAACCAAATTGGCAGGGCCCCTGTCTTCCTTCTCTTGGGAGTGGTGTTTACTGAGAGGACCCACAGGGCTCTGTATTTATGTTTGATGATTGGTCTAAAATCCTATAGCCTTGGAGCCAGCTGGCAGAGCTTAGTGAGGCCTGCATGTTATCCAGGTCAGAAATTGGCTGCACTGGCTACAGTTCAAATCCAGCCCTGCAGGTCACTGTAAAACATGGAAGAATCCTGGGTGAGTAGAGGACCCCAGTTTTCCCTCACTTGAGGGGCCTTTAGGACTCCAAATCTCTGAGTTTTGAGTTTCTGCAGACCACACTCAAAACACACACTGATTTTTCCTACTTGCCATTTACCTGAGTTTTCAAGACAAGGGGTCTTAAAAGATGAGGGTGCTAAAAAGGTTAGGGGTTCTGGACCCAAAGGGGTTATGGTTCCTTTCACCCTTAGAGTACCCATGCTTAGTTGACTACGGTTCTCACAGACAGATGTTCTGCCTGGAGTACACAGTGATGACCCTTCTTCCCTCCCATACTAGGGAGAAGCATGAGGGCACAGAGGATGTCCTCTTTGTCTGCAACCCTGGCCAACTGAAAACCTTCATGCCCAGGAGAGCAGAACCTGAGTCACTTTGCCTGAGTCCCTTCTTCCCCAGGAGCTGGAAAATATCACTCTCCCCACTCTCCCTTATACCCCCACCTTCCCATCCTGCCACTTTGGGAAGTTTGTGGGCATTCTCCTGTCCCCTTGCAGCAGACATAAAGGGCTTCCAAACCAATGCCAGCCCTTCTACAAGCCCAAGGGGAAACCAAACACTTGCTAACGCTGGCTGGGCCAGGTGCTGCTGCTGAGTACACACAAAGAAACACATGAAGGCTGACACACTAACATGGGCTTCCGCGGGAAATATCTTCCCAGACCTGGAGTGAGAATGTAACAGCCCTTGAGCCCCTCTGACTCCTTTTCACAGACTGAAGCTCAACTCAGCCCAGTGAAAAGAGGCTGGTGTCAGCTGGTCACTGAAGACTGTGCCAGGAAGCCAGGAGATGGGGAAAGCATTACAGTGAGACCTGGAACGTTTCTGGGATAAGGGGAAACATTTATCAGGTGACAGTGGGAAAGGTCTTCCAGCAGGAGAGTTCAGAGTTAGGACCTGCTTCCACCATGGCATGCTACAGGACAAGGGCCTCTGGCCCCCACTCCACTGTCCCCTGCCAATTTTGTGGTGGACTGCCGAAGGGAACTAAGGGACTGATGTTTGAAAGGCCCCATCCCCTGGCTGCTCTCGTGGCCAGTCCTTGCTCCAGGATAGTGACCCAAATCTGAGCCAGACCCTGTCAGCCCACAGAAGCAGGCATCCTAAGACTACAAGGGCACAAGGTGAAGACAGAGGACGTAAACAGATCTCGGCAGGGCCACGTCCAACACTGCCAAGGAGCAGCAAGGCATCGGGTGATATAGGCATGGTTCCCTCAAAAGGCTTCCCTGGAACAGAGCCAATACCCCTCACCCATTTCCCACTCTGAACAGAGCTCAGCACCCATCCCAGGCGTCAGAAATACGTTCCCAGAAGCGGACTCAAGGTTGCGGAGACCCGTGGCGGACACTAGGGGGCAGGATGGGGTAGCAGGCTTGGCTCCTGGAGAAGGGAGCCACCTAGATCCAAGCCGGGGGTCTGACCAAGAGCGGGCGTGGTGGGCGCCTGCGGACTTCGGCTCGGAGGTGCCACATGTGGAGACCTCACTCGGAGAAATAAGACCCGTGCGGAACGCGCCACCCCAACCCCGGAGGTCCCGCTCCAAAGTCCCCAGCGCGGTGCGGCCCCCGGCACAACGCGGATCCGGGCACCAACAAGGCAGGCCTAGCGCCCCGGATCAGGAAGGGGCACAACCAGGGCGGTGTGGTGCCCGACGGCCTCGCCTAGAGGGCCCGACGCCCCCATTCAGGCGGCGGCTGGCCGGCCCCTTTGTGCCCGGCGTGTCACGCGGGGACGCCTCCCGTTGCTGCGCCCGGGAGAGGCCTACTGTAGCCGGGGCCCTTTCCAAGCACAACAGCAGCCCCGTCGCGGCCCCGCGCTGACCCACTTTCCCTCCCACCTCCCCAGCCCCAGACCGAGAATACACTCGGCAGCCGCCAAGCAGGTGCGAGCC